>NC_139496.1:907445-1373341 GCF_008360975.1 Lichenostomus cassidix | reverse complement strand
ATTTCGTACCTGTCGCAGTACTGAGACAAATAATCTCCAATTTCCTTGTTGCTAATTGTGAGATAAGTAATTTCCACGAATGAAAAGTCATTTCCAGGAATGAATTCTGGTAAAAGTGAAGTTCTGCATGTCAGGTCATAGACTCACCAATGCATCCATGGAAATATTTGAGTGAGGGAAGTGGGAGATGAGCAAATCACTCTGACCATCAGAAATTACATTAATTTTGTCATCTGACAACACAAAATATCCATGGGCTTTGAAAATAGGCACGACTGGGTGGGAAGTTAACCCAAATAAACTAATTTTACAGCAAAATTCCAAAACCAGTAGTTTATTAATATCCAATGAATTAGCTGTTATTTTTATAAAAGGGTAAAGAATATTAAAAAAGGAGAAAAATCCAACAAATATCTATTTCAGTCCTCACTAACGCACTGCTGCTGACCCAGGAAAAACCAACGTCAGATTTTGGGAGCCTCAGATATGTGCTGTCGAGTTTCTTATTTAGGAATGATCCAGAGAAAGTGTCTCCTAAAATAATAATTAAAAAAAAAAAAGAAGCACAACTGTACAGACTCACCAAGAATAGATCTCAACACGCTCTATTCACAGCTCTCTGTAGGAAGACAGAAGAGGAAGGAAGGAAGGAAGGAAGGAAAGTAATTGCTCTTTAATTATATCATGAAAACATCAGCTGACATTGGCAGTGAATTGGATTCCATGTGCAATTCCAAGCTTTGGAGCTCATGGCAGTCAGGAAAAGGCAGAGAGTCCAAGCCAGGCTGCAATCCCCACTTCCCAAAGTACATTTATTTATCACCTCCACCTCACAGCCACACATTTCAGTCCCCAAGTTCAGCCCAGCCTTGGGTATTAGCAGGAAACCTGGCAAGGGAATAGCTGAGTTTAATTCTATCCCAAATTTCTGTAGTTCCCCCATCTCTACACCTGCTAAAGGGAGTACCTGAGTTCAATTCTATCCTGAATTTCTGCAGCTCCCACATCTCTACACCTGCTAAAAGGAGTACCTGAGTTCAATTCTATCCTGAATTTCTGCAGCTCCACCCAACCTCTACACCTGCCTGGTTATTTTCTCAGCCATGGATTTTGGGCAGATGTGATCCCATTGAGGATTCTCCAGCCAAAACCAACTTCATGTGTGAAAGGGACAGCAGAAAACGGACTGAGAGCTCCCAGAGTGATGTAAAATTCCTGTGGAATTCCCAGCCACGTCCAGGGGATTGGGTGGGAAAATCCCAAACCAAAACCTCCCTGCAGAGCAGAACTGCCCTCTCAGGGGGAGCTCCTCTCATTCCTTCTGCATTCACTGCTGACAGAACAAAAGAATAAAAAATTCCCTTTTTTCCCTTCTCCTCCTTTTTTTTTTTTTTAATTTTTTAAAATTTATCCAGAGGCACAGGAGTGTTTTCCCCACATCTCTGAGCACATGTTAATCCAGCAGTGACAGTCACTCCTGCTGAGCTGTCACAATGTGCTCACTGCAGGTTTGGGGCTCTGGGATGCAGCTGCAGTTTGTGTGAAGCTCAGGCTCTGTATCTGAGCCTCACCAGGCCTGATGTGATCCCTAAATAAACTGAGCAATGAGCTCCCAGCAGCAGCAGCAGTTCCAGCACTGCTGGCTTTCCAGCAGGAAATTCTCCCCAGAATTCCAGGGAGAGTTCTGAGAGAACTCAACAGCACACCTTGGCTTCCCTCACCTCCAGCAGGTAAACCCCAGCAGGATAAACCAGAAAAGCAGCAAAAATTCCTGAAAGTCACTGGCCTGTGGAGCAATTGCTTCAGCCACCGTGGGGAAACCATTCCTATGGCTGTGCCAGGGGAGAGGAGAGATCCTTCCCGTGGAAAAGGAGGGATCAGGATGTCACCCACACCCCCAGGATGTCACCCATACCCCCAGGATGTCCTCCACACCTCCAGGGTGTCACCCACACCCCCAGAGTGTCACCCACACCCCCACGATGTCACCCACAGCCCCAGGATGTCACCCACACCCCCAGGGTGTCACCCACACCCCCAGGATGTCACCCACACCCCCAGGGTGTCACCCACACCCCCAGGATGTCACCCACACCCCCAGGATGTCACCCACACCCCCAGCATTCCCCAAGGCACACCTTGGGCTGCCACAGGCAGTCAGATGGCAACTCATTCTAGTTCTGTGCACTTGGGGCAGATGTGCAGTTTTCTCCTCTATTCACTCATTCAGCTTGAGAGGGTTGTAAAAAAAAAAAACCAAAAAAACCAAAAAACAAACTAAATTGTTCTATCTTGTTCTATCTTGTTCTATCTGCAGACTCTTTCCTTGCAAGATCTGGTCCAGATCCTTGGATCCTTCATCCCATTTTCTGAATGGCAGAGGTGGGAGAGAAATGATCTTATAGCTCTGCTGGGATGTGTGGGATGAAATAGCATTTGGCACTTGTTCTGCTGCTGTGGGGAAACAGGATGGAGCCACAAGGAGAGGAACAAAAGGAAGGAATTAGGCTTGAGGAGTGCTGGGGATTTCTGTACTTGAGGATGCTGCTAACGCTGCATGTTTGGATTACAGCCTTGAGATTTGTATCAGGATCTCTCAGAGGAGGATTTGGGATTGGAATTTGGGGTCAGGCAGAAGCTCAGAGAGCTCTGGAGTTCAGGAGAACCTTGCTGGTGTCTCTGCCCCATCTCACATCACCCAGGCTGGGCTGTGGGGTTGGTTTGGCTTCAGTTCCCACAAACACACCAGACCAGAACATCCCAAAGCACTCCCTGGAGCCAAATGGAAAATGCAAAGTAAGCAATGAAAGGCAGCTCAGGCTTTTTTTTTGTTCTCCAATTTATGCAAATAGTGTGATAAACTCCTTGTGAATTCACACATTTTGGGGTTTGTTTGGGAAGTTTTGCATTCCTCTCAGGAAAAGCTATCAGTGCTGGGTAATGACACCACTTCCCCTTTAAAATAAATCTCCATAATGAAAGACCTTGGATCCTCCAGCCAAAAAAAAAATTGTTTATAGGTCTTTTCTATAACCAGACTTCACCATGTGAGAGGATATGGATGTGGGCTTGAACTCCTTTTCATTTTGGGTAATAGTCAGTAATGGCTAATCACATATTGCAGTTTTACTTGGGGGAAATGATCTCATTATATCCGTTTTTGATCCCCCATGATTCCTGAGACTCGGTAAATGAGAAGGTTTCCAAGTGAGTAACTGCATTCCTGATGAAACTGATTTCTTTTTATCTAATCCCATAAAGGACATCTCTGCCCATATTAGTTGTGAGCACTGTGTAATATACAGTGCTTCATCATTAGCCAGCCTAAATGGACATTCATTGGATTAACATCATCATGTTTAAATTTCTCCTGCAAAATAATACATTAGAGATCATTGCTGTAGTTTTTGCTCCAAGGCACTAGTGCTGGTAATCAAAATCTCATTAAAAGGAATTCATATATTCTGTAGCCCAAAGGATCTTGATTTTATTCCTTCCCCTAGCCCTGTGCCTCCCATGCACTGATTTATTTGGGTGTTTTACCTAAGGAAAAACTGCCCAATTTGGCTCTTCCAAGAGCAGGTGTCAGAGGTACAAATGGAATTAGACACCGAGTTGTTTACCTACACTCAGGAGCTCTGGGGAAAATCTCACTTCTCTCTTTTTGCCCATTTAAATCAAACTTTTAAAGGAATGAGAACTTCCTTAACATCCACTGCTGTGATGTATGGTCAGATAAAAACATCCTTTGACATTACAGTCTTTGTGGCTAGAAGGTACTATGACTTCAGAGAGATTTCCTGGCCTTGGACCTCAATTTAAATTATTAAAAACAAACCAACTGGCTCTTTGCTTCAATCTTGAATTCTGAAAATCCCATATCAGTATCCAAACCCAGCAGAGAAAACACACTGAGGCTCTCTAAGAACCTCTCCTAGGCCATTTCACAAACTGATTACCTCAACTGCAATTCAGACAGCAGATTTATTACATTTATTTCGTGGTCTCCCCATTTTTCTCCTCTCTGGCTCAGCACTGGTGATGAAATGGTTTGCTGGAGCAGCATTTGGGGAGGGAGCAGCTGGGTGAGGCTTTGAACTGCTGGGGTGGCACAAAAATACTGACCTCAATTTTGGAATCCTGAAGTATTTTTGAGATGGATGTGATAGTTGAGAGCTGGGGGAGGATTTGAAAAGCTCTGCTGTTTTATGGCCCTTTTGGCCCTTTTGAACTTCTGTGCTGTTCACACCAAATGCAGGAATTCTCTTTGTTTCCTGAGTTGACAATTTCCCTGGCTGGGAAAAACTTTATAGATTTCCAGCCCCGTTTTTGAGCTGAGGATGTTCTTTGTGCTTGCTAAGGTAGGAGACACAGTTAACGACCTTCCTCAGTGCTGAGAGTAATTCATCACTAATTGCTTTCAGAATTTGGTTTTCCAAGGTGCTGGTTTAGGCTAAGCTTGTTTACTGATGCTCACTCACCCATAGAACTCACATCTTGCATCTAAAATCCCTTTTTCTTTAATCTAATGAGCTCTTAGAAAGTCCTCTAAGGGTTTCCCAAATGTTTAGAGAAAATACCAGAGTGGTACATTGGTATGTCAATAAATATTTATTTACCTCCCATTCAGCACAGGGATTTGTGGCTGGAAAAGCACTTTGGCACTGTTCACAATTTGTCCTTTAAAAATTGTTTCAGGTGAAATCTTTTTCCTCCCTTTGCAGTTCATTGGAGATTTGTTTCTCTCATATTACTGGGATAAACTTTCACATACAGAGAATTTCCTTACATTTATCTAGCCAGATGCTGCCATCACCATGATATATGGGTGCTGAGCTAAAAGGAAAATATTTTCCATTCAATCCACTAACCCTTCTTCTGGGAAAGAAGTTGAATGTTCTCATTATGACTTCCATTTCTTTCTTTTTTTAATTTTAACCACATCTCAAATTGGCTTCATATGATCTCAACTACTTTTGTCCTAAAGCTATCAGTTTTGTTCTTTTTTTTTCTGAAAACCAGGGTTTGTGATTTTGGAAAAAAAAGAAATAAACCTTTTTTTTCCTCAAGTTTTATTTCACTGCTCTGTGCTTTGCTTGGAAGATTGTAGCTTGAGGACAAAAACTTACACTGATGTGGGAAGAGGATGAAGCAAGCTATAGGAATTCACATTTTATACGTAAATTTTAGTTTTGCTTCAATTTCAGTCACAAACAGAATTCACTTGCCAGAGTCTGTGCTCATCACAATTACTCAGAAATTCAGAATCACTCCATAATCTCTCTTGTCTTTTCTCCCCTTATGAGTTTCATTTGGAATTGGTGATTATCAGCCTCAGTCAAGCTGCCTTCCCCTAAATGCTCCAACTCAGTATTTGATTTTTGCTGTCACAGTCCAGATGCTACTCAGAGCAGCTCTATCTATGCTCCCAACTGGAGCTGCAAACCCTCCTCCAGCCCCTGGCTGCGGGACAGATGTGCTCAGCCAGATGTTTGTGGCTGCAGAGGAAATCATCTCTTCAGTCCCTGAGCTGCTCAGCCAAGGCTGCTGCTGCCTCAGCTGGCAGGGGATGATCCCAGGGGGAGGAATCCCCTCTGAGGATGAGTCTGGAGATGGTCACAGGGGGAGGAATCCCCTCTGAGGATGAGTCTGGAGATGATCCCAGGGGGAGGAATCCCCTCTGAGGATGAGTCTGGAGATGGTCACAGGGGGAGGAATCCCCTCTGAGGATGAGTCTGGAGATGATCACAGGGGGAGGAATCCCCTCTGAGGATGAGTCTGGAGATGGTCCCAGGGGGAGGAATCCCCTCTGAGGATGAGTCTGGAGATGGTCCCAGGGGGAGGAATCCCCTCTGAGGATGAGTCTGGAGATGATCACAGGGGGAGGAATCCCCTCTGAGGATGAGTCTGGAGGTGGTCCCAGGGGGAGGAATCCCCTCTGAGGATGAGTCTGGAGATGATCCCAGGGGGAGGAATCCCCTCTGAGGATGAGTCTGGAGATGGTCCCAGGGGGAGGAATCCCCTCTGAGGATGAGTCTGGAGATGATCCCAGGGGGAGGAATCCCCTCTGAGGATGAGTCTGGAGGTGGTCCCAGGGGGAGGAATCCCCTCTGAGGATGAGTCTGGAGGTGGTCCCAGGGGGAGGAATCCCCTCTGAGGATGAGTCTGGAGATGATCCCAGGGGGAGGAATCCCCTCTGAGGATGAGTCTGGAGATGGTCCCAGGGGGAGGAATCCCCTCTGAGGATGAGTCTGGAGATGATCCCAGGGGGAGGAATCCCCTCTGAGGATGAGTTTGTTCTTTGTGGCTCTCAGGGCAGAGCTGGAGTGCAGCACTGGGGTCAGCAGGCTGCTGTAAGCCCTTTGCCACAATGCTTTCCACTCTCAACACCAGAGGAAAAAAGTAGATTTTAATGAACTTAAAACCAATGCTTAAATAATGAGGATGATGCTGCGTTGAACCATAGATATCATGATTTTCTGAGAAAACCATTCCTCTCCCAGCTCCTCAACATCCAAGCATTAAGATCCTTGAGCAAAAATCTAGCTATGCAATATTCCAAATTTTATTTGTGCAGTTATTAATTATTTGTGTTGCAAAGGGGAAGGAGGGTGATAATCAAGGAATGAAGCAGATCAAATGACCTTGTAAATACCTCAGGATGCTCACAAGAGCAGAAGGACATAAATGTGATTTGTTCTTTCTCCCAGGAACTAAACCTCACTTTCTACCCCACAGTGTGAAGTTCAGAGCTAAACTAACCCTGGAGAGAGATTTAATCTCACTGCTAGGAATCCAGGAAGCCAAAGCTCCAGTGTTGGGATTGTAGGATCCCATGATCTGCTCTTCACTTCCCTGAGTCCCACAGGCACACTGACACCCCTGCCAGGATGGCCAAATGCCATTTAATTGTCACATGTCACCTTCTCCTCAGCTGGTTCTCCATGGCTGGGCACAGAGCCAGCAATGTGATTAACTGGGAAATCTAATCTATGTCCATTTATCTGCTGTTTGCTGTTTGTAGCACATTGTGAGTGAAAGTGTAAACTCCCTGGTTTTTTTAATCTTTCACTCATGTCAGAAATGCCACATTCCTGAGCCGTACAGTCAGAGGGAAAAGAACTGAAATGTCCTTTCCTGAATCAATCCTGTCTCTGCTGACATGGCAACATGTCACAAAACCTGAAGATGAAAAATTGCTCACTGCACACGACAGCAAATTAATAACAACTCACCACTGCAGCCACATCCTGCAGGTGCTGCTCAGCTCTGCTGCCCACCACAGAACCCAACCCTCCATCCCCAGTCCTGCAGCATCCACAGGGCTCTGAAATGCCACAGCACTGTGACCTTCACCTCTGGGCACTTGGGGACAAAGCCAGCAGAGCCCAGTTTGGTGTCTCAGAATAAAGCTCGTGGGGCATCTCCTCACTGGGGTTTCTAAATGGGTTTCAAGCTGGTCTAACTTGCCTCCCATTGCAGTGATTTATGTCCCATTGAAGCCACTGGTGAAATTCATTCCTTTGCTTTCACACCTGGATTCTCCTGAGCTTTCCATCTGAACACCCAGGGACAGGCCAAAGGGAATTATTATTATTATTATTATTATTATTATCCCAAATTTGCAGATGGCAGCTGAGGATAGCACTCCATGTGAAGTATCCATTCCTGTGCTTTACAAACTCAACACATTTTCCCTTCCAGGATTGTTCCCTCAAGATATCTGAGGGACTTGGGAAAAAAAGGCTATTGTGATACAAAATTCCCAAAGCTCAGTATTGATTGCACTAAAGCCAGTGAATCCAGGGAGGGCAGGAGGGAATTTGGAATAGGAAAACCAACAGAAAACCCAAAAAAAACACCAACTGCATAGGTACAACTCATAACTCCATCCAGCCACTGTTAGTATTTCTTCAGCTCTTTGGTTTTCATTTATTTTTGATTTGCCCAACACCACGAGAGAAGCAACTTTGGTCAGTGAAGGACAATGCACAAGGCAAGTTGTGTACCCAAAAATCAGCAATGAACTTCATCACTCGTTCTCTGCTCATCCAGCCAAGGAATGATCAAATCCAGGAGCACAGCTGAATTAATTCAGTACATTTGGATTTATATTAATGAAAGAGAAAAGCTCCAAAGCTTCCCTGCATTAGAATTCCCTTAGCACGAGGTCAGCACTTGTGCCAGATTATCACATCTCTTCCCTGCCTTCCCTCAACTTCCCTGACTTAGGAGTTATTAAATGGCAAAGTTCTCCAAAGTTCTCTTGTGGCCCTTCTTGACTAAATGTTTCTCCCCATTACAACTGCTGGAAAGTTGGCAAAATCAATTGTTTATGTTATCAGGCAGAACATTTTCACTTTTTATCTGTAGGATGTTGTCTGACTTCTCCAAAAAGCAAAAAAAAAAAAGTTTTTTTGTCACTCATTATAACTACAGAGCTTCTGTCTGGTAGCTTTCTGCTGCTCCTCCCTCTCAAATCCTGGTGAATTCTGCCTGGAGAATGGCAGCCAGCCCAAACCTCCATCAAACTCCTATTAAATATGGCATTCAAAGCCAGGCTGGAATGTGACAGGTATACAAAACAACACCTCAGAGGTTTTGTCCGAGAATCTGAACTAAACATTTTTCTGAAATTGAAAAAGGTTTGGTGATTCAGCACTGAAGCTCTGTTCAAAGGTCTTTGGAATGAGAAGCACATTGCCTGAAACTCCCTGGGGAATTTTGAAATACCAGCTTCTGTATTGATACAAATATTATTTAAAATGTATAAATAATATACAATGGATAAGTAATATTTATAATATTATTTATTACATTATAAAGGTTCTGTATTTATTTGTTTGCTTAGAAAGACACTTTTTTCCTGATGTTTGACCACAACAGAAATATAAAAATACCATCCTGTCATCACAGGACTGCAATGGCCAACATAAGGCATGTTGGGTTTTAAAGTCCTGCATTTTTGGGGCCATCAGATAAAAAGCTGATGTAAACACTAAATAATACAAGCCTTGAGCACAGGACCAGGAAAGAGCATTTCCAGGTGTTTTCACATCCAGTTCCAACAGGAAAACCCAATCCCCATCCCCAGGCTCCTGCAGAATTCCCTGCAAACATTCTTGCAGAATTCCCTGCGAGCTAAATGACAACACCAGCTTTGACCTCAGCCAGATCTTCCCTAGGAAAAGGAAAGAATTTGGGGAAAAAAGCTAGAAAGTGACTGCTGATGTGCCTGTGATTGTGTTGATGTTTAGCTGCAAGAGCAGAGCAGTTCTTGCAGGAAACATGAAGAAATCAAGCTGCACATCTTCCACACAGCTTCAGACCTCTGTGCTTCTCTGCCAAGGGGTGAGGCTGACCTTGAGCACAGGGGAAAAAGAGAAATGCAGTGATGTGCCAGAGATGATTAATGGCAAACAAAAGAGAGCTCTTTCCAAACAGCATTAGTGACCAGCTAGGGGAAACTGGGAAAAAGTCTTGGAACACATCAGTGCCCAAGCCAGGAGAGCACACAGCAGGTCCAGCCCCTCCTGAGCTACATGCTTGTTTCCTCTGTAATTCATCCATCACCCCTCCAAAGAGCTCCTCAGAGAATCCCTTCCAGCCTGTGAGCTGATAAGTGAAGCCAAACAGGATAACAAGGCAAGGAAACCTCAAAATACTCTCAGTTCAGGTGGAGTCGCTGCAGAGAGGAAAACAGAGACATTACCCTTTAAAAAGAGACCAGAAAAAAAGGTGAGAAAATGTAATCTGTATTCTCTTATCTCTGTGCTGATAGGTGCTGCTGGCTGCCACCTCATCAAATGATCAAAGAGCTCATAAAACCATTCCCCATCAAAGGCTTTTTCCCTGCCTGGGACAGTGTGAGGTGCAGTCACAGCTGGGTGGTTCAGAGCTGCCTGGAGGTGAGGAATGGTGCAGCAGAACAGGGGAGGAGAAGGAATGGTGCTTCCTGCAGCCAGGAGGAACCTGCAGCACTCCTAGTTTTGGGGTTTTTTTTTTAATTCCCCACCTGATGGATGAGCAAATGGCTGTGACCAGAACAAAGCAGCAACGTGCAGCAGGGTGATGGCAGCTCCCAGCTCTGCTTTTCTGCACCTCCCCTATTTCTGCTGTTCTTTGATTTCTTCTCTTTGTTTCCATTTCAGGTTGGGACTTTGAACAAACCCCAGTGGGCTCTGCTATGGAGCAGCATGTCCTTTCACTTGTGGGGGACTTGCCTTGCTTCCTGCCCCAGACGTGGTAATTAATTTTCTCTAATTAACTGAACATCCTTGTTAAGCAGAGAACTCAGCCTTAGCTCAAGTTGTGTGCTGAGCCTGAGAGAGGACATTTAGATTTCTGCTGACTTTTGTGACTTTGTCCCATGAGAAAGTTCCTTTACAGGTCTCTAGCTGTTGGTTTTGCATCTGTTCCTGTTCCTTTTCCACACTCCTGGACAGCACATGGCTGAGGACAATATTCCATCAGCTGAGGAGACTTCCTTTCCCCATCCACCCACTCCCTCCATCCCCCCAGAGATGGGATTTTCCTGCCAACACTCCTAGCAGCACAACAACCCTTCTGCCTCCAGCTCATCTCCTTGCTAACACAGAAATGGTGAAGTTTGCTGTAAACATCTGCAAAAGCCAATATCTGAGTAATGAGAGGACTGAAACACGTATTTTTGTCTGCATTAAGGAACTTGAATTCCCCCTGCAGCTCCCTGAACTGCTGACAACCATCACCCTTGTTCCTTCACTCACTGTTTTTGCCAGTGCTCATTATTAATCCTCTTCTTCCTGCTGCTGGATGGATTTCAAACCATCCAATGCAACAAAGAAAAGTAAATTGAAATTAGCATTATCTAAACCTGTAATTAAAGTGGTATTAATTTTTTCTTCAGCGAAAAAAATTAAAGGGAAAAAAAAATCCCATACTTGAGGAAAGGAAAATACATTGCCACATTTTAAAGTCAAAGTTAATTATGAATTATGGATGATTTGAAATAAAGCAATACAAAAGTACCCACCAGGCCTGTATCCAAAGTAAAAATGAATTTATGACAAAGCTGATATTGACCCATCATTTATAAGGTCTGTTAAATTCATCTCAGGCTGGGCTTCCAGCGGAAGATGATTTATTAAACAAAGTAATATAAAATGCAATGAAATAGATTAAGTCTCTTTTTGAAATATTGTTAGCCATTAGATCTGGTAAATTTAAGTCTGTTTAAACATGAAATACCACTTTAGCAGATACTCCAGCTCCCACCTAACCGTGGGGCTGCTAATGCTTCGTCTCCTACAGTGAAAAATCTTTGTCAGGAGCAGAGATGGCACTAATGATTTTATTTATTTTGGGGCTTTAAATTAATCATCTTTAGGATATCTGAACAATTGCAAGTCTTTCCTGCCTCCACCAAGAATACAGATTTGATCTAATTTAGCTGCACAAGTCAGGCAGCTCTCGTCCCACTCAGAGGAATGTCTGGGGAGAGCAGTGATGTCTGTTAGAGTTTCCAAAGCTCCTGTGCATTTCCTGCACAACCCTGCCTGCAGCTCTGCTCCCCACCTGCTGCTGCTCCTGCTGCTGCAAGCCTTGGATTCCCTGCTGGGAATCAGTCTGGTGTTTCAATGTCTAAACCATTGAATGGTTTAGAGCCTCGCTTCTCTCTGTGTCCAACAATAGGAATTCTGTTGTAATGACTCCTGTAAAGATATCATTTCAATGGTAATGTTTTATCAGCTTTACTTTCGCCTATTTTCCAGAATAATCCATTCTCTTATCTCACTTTTCCTTTTCAGCCTTTGAACATTTCTAAGCTTTAGTGTTTGTGCAGAGCACCAAATCTCATGGCCACGGGAAAAGCAATTCCTCTTTTTTAATTTATTCATAATTAAAAGCCTCGTGTTAGTGACAGTTTTCAAATCTGACATGATGTTTTTATAATCTACTTAATATCTCCAAAGGTTTCTGTGCACTGCAGCCTGGGAATTATGCAAATAAGAGAAGGAATAAAAGCACTACTACCTCAGTGTTGTTTAATCATAAAGCCATGACTGAAGAATTATTGTTGTTTTTATTAGAGGAAAACTCCATTACAGGTTTTTGCCAAGAGCAGGTGATAGCTCAGTTCATTCTGCAGTGCAAGAATTCTCCTTCTCCCAGTTTCCCAGGCAGATACAATTCTCCTGCTTTCCCAGGCAGATACAATCACAGATTCACTGCAAACACACCTGGCCTGAGTCCAGAGCTGGTGCTGAAGTTAATAGAAATATTCTGTAATGAGGCTGGGATCAGGCCCTGGGTAAATAGAATTGACTGTCCTCCTTTCCTCCCATTTATTTCCGAGCCTTTTGGCATTTCACCCTGGGAAATCTTCCACTCCCAGCCTGTGGAGCTGCCTGTGTCCAGCCTGGGCTGGGGAGCCACACTGACCAGCTGCTAAATGGGCACTTGGCTCTTTATAACGACTCTAAAGTTTTAATTGTGCGTCTCTGCAGTTAATTAGTGAATTCTTATCCCTATATTGGGCTGGGATTGGTGATTCCCTCAGTGCCACAGCCTCACAGAGGTAATCCTATGCCTCCCATTTCTCCCTGAGTGCAGACTGGCTGTGGCACAGGCAGCTCAGCCTCTCTGCTGAGCTCTGCTCACAACAAAATATTCTGGTTTGATGGCATGGGGGGCTGCAGTTTCACTTTTACAGCAGGGGGAGGCACAGCAGGAGAGCCTGGCCTGTGTTTGTTCACAACAAAATATTCTGGTTTGATGGCATGGGGGGCTGCAGTTTCACTTTTACAGCAGGGGGGAGGCACAGCAGGAGAGCCTGGCCTGTGTTTGGGCTGCCAGTGGGAAAGGATGGACAAGAAGAGAGGGTTTTTGTTCCCTGTGCAATCCCTGCAGCCCCTGGAGCTGTGTGGAGTGCAGTGAGCAGTGCTGAGAGCTGGGCAGAGCCTGGAGCCAGCCCTGCAGGCAGGTGACTGATGGAGTGTTTGCTGTCCCTGGCCAGCCAGCCAGCAGGCTCTGGGAGCTGCCATCACCCCTGTGGCACTGGAGGGTCTGTCACTGCTCCAGCCCTTGCTCATCCTCACTCTGCTCCCTGTGCTCAGGGAGGATTCAGCAGGGTTCAGTCCAGGCAGGATTCCTCACACCCAGCCTGTCTCAGAGCTCCTGCCAGGTCTGCACTACCTGTGCCTTTGGCCTTGCAAATCCCTTCTCTGCACACCCCCAGCTGGCCCAAAATGGCATTCAGTTCAGTCCCTGGTGCCTGTGTTCTCCTATTGTCTCCTGTAACCTGCAGAACTGGACAATCCATCCCACCAGGAATCTTTCCCAGCCCTGTGCAGAAGAGCTCAGGCCAAATAAAATTCCTTGTTTCTCTGGGATAAAGCCCAGGGATAAAGGACATCTGCTGCCAGCTGATCAGCTGTGTCTCAGACACAAAAGCTGACCTGAGCCTCTTGCTTTCCTCTCATTTCCCCTGCTCAGAAATGAGAGTGGAAGATGCTAAAAGTGCACAGTTTTGGTGAGTTTGTGTGAGTTTGGGTGAGTTTGTGTGAATTTGTGTGAGTTTGTGTGAGTTTGTGTGAGTTTGTGTGAGTTTGTGTGAGTTTGTGTGAATTTGTGTGAGTTTGTGTGAGTTTGTGTGAGTTTGTGTGACTTTGTGTGACTTTGTGTGAGTTTGTGTGAGTTTGTGTGAGTTTGTGTGAATTTGTGTGAGTTTGTTTGAGTTTGTGTGAGTTTGTGTGAGTTTGGGTGAGTTTGGGTGAGTTTGTGTGAGTTTGTGTGAGTTTGTGCTTCCTGCAGCACAGCACTGAGCTCAGCCATGAATTCTAACTGCCACACTTTCGCTGTCCTTATCGTAGTTTGCAAGTGTCTGATGGCAGATATTAATTTCCACAGCAGAATAATTCTTACATAACTGAGAAAATACCTTTAGCATAATTTATGAAGGTTGCTTAGCTGGTATTTACAGCAGCTGCAGTAAATCCAAGCTGCAGCTTCAAACACAACTCACAGCATCTCCCTAGGATGTAACCTAATACTGTCAGCAAGCGTCAGCTTTAAACAAATAACTCAACACAACTCTGAACTAAATAAAGATGATGACAATCTAACGCTGAGCTTCAAACTTGAGATGGTTAGACACAACAGAATTGATTTTTTTCTTCTTTAAAGGAAGAAGGTCAGCCAGAAAAACAGAATTCCAGAGGTCAACCTGTTCACAGCCCTCAAGCATCTTTTGCTACATCTTGAAATTTCACTCCAGAGGAAACATTATGACCATTTATCTCATCTTGCCAAGAGGGGAACAGGGAGGATGATGCAGCATCTAAGTTCTGGTGAAACAAACACCAGCAATTTCACTGCTGGTTGAAAATAACACCCCAAAATTGCAAAGTTACCCAGGGTTAATTTGATGATAAAACCCACAGTCACTGCATTGTGTTTTACTACATTTAGCAAGGTCAGGGATGTGTTGGGAGAGATGTGGTGTTGCCTTTGGAGATCAGTTTGAAGAGGGAAGGGAAGGGGTCAGCAGTGCCCTGAGGAATGTGGGTTTGGAAAAGGAATGTGAAAATTCCTGATGAATATTTGCTATCTGGGAAAAAAAAACCCAACAAACCAAATCCACCCCCCAAAAGGCAATTTAATACTCTGATAACAATTAAATTTATTTCAGTGGTAATGATAGCATTGCTTTCCAAAGCAAGCTCTCCTCTTTTCTCCCACCTCTATTTAACTTGATTAACCAATTTGCCACTGTAAAGACAAAAGAGAGGCCTTTTTGCCATTTTAAATGCATTTATCTGGAAAATAAAAATACACTTTGCAGTGCTCCACAAGCAGTTCCAGGGGCAGTGGAAGGGAAGGCAGCAGGAGCTCTGCACTGCTCAGCTGTGACAATTTCACAGGAACAGCCACTGGAGTTCTGTTAGAAATGTGCTCCCTTGCACACTCACTCATCCATTTCCACTGAAATACCAATCCAGATGGAGTGAATAAACACCTCACTGGTATTCCTGCCTTCCCACAGACCCACAGCCTGGTGAGGTGAGTCTGAAAATCCAATTTTGCATTGCATTATTTGAGACAACGCCTTCACCACGATATACATCTGGGTCACCGAGGTGAAACTTGTATAAAACACCAAAAATAGGAGTTTTTCTCTTGCAGAACAGCTGTTCTCCTTTACCTGAGCCTCCAGGAACAGGGCCATTTTATAAATAGATTTCATCTCAGCAATTAAGCAAGCTGTCTTACCAGCAAGCAAATGTTTCAGCAGCCTGTGTGATTGCCTTAATAGAGTTCAAACTCTCTTCATCCCACTGCTTTTATCCACCAACCTGGAATTACATCCCTGTTTCCTAACGCTAAATGGCAATTTCATTTTCTGCCTCGTCCCACCTTCCCTTTGATATCAGAGTGCTCCCTTTGTGTCCCTGCAGAGGTGAGGGTGTGACAATGACTCGTGCTTTAGGTGGCACTTCAAAAGCTGGCCTTGGGGGGATGCTGCTTCAGAGGGGAAGAATATCATAAATCGTGAAGTTCATTATTAGGAGACAAGGAGCAGCTTAGGTAAATAATTAGTGTCCTGCCTTGTGCCATGCCAAGGTATGAATCAGAGGTAACTTGTCATGCTACAGCCAAAAACAATTGTTCAAGCCTGACTTAGACATCCATGGGGGAGAAACAGATTGGAGCCCAGGCTGCTGTTCGGGTTTTATTCTGGCTCTGCAGAAGAGAAAATAGGATATCAGAGCTGACTGGAGTTCCTGATGGAATGCAGTGGGTTATAACAAGGGTGTCAATGGAGCTGCTGTCTCCCACCACTGGAGGGAATAAAAGGGATTTTTGGGTAAAAACTCCAACTGCAGCAATGTGGATCATTCAGGGTGTTCAATGGGAACAGATTCAGCCTGGGGTGGAAATGGCTCTGGGATGCTTCATTGCCTCCCTGGGCAGCTTGGGGCTGAGCTGCTGGTGGTTCTGACTGAATAACAGGGAAATGATCTCGAGTGGGGAGTGTGAACCCAGTGCCCAGTGAGATCAGGACAGAATTAATGTCTCAGTGTCAAATTTCCAAATTTGACACTGTGTATTTCAATATACAAAATTTCAATTCGCATTGAAACAATTTCCCAGGAATTTCCCAGGATTCAAATTTCTCAAATCCCAGGAAATTTCAATCCTGGGAAAAATCCTGGATTTGAGAATTTCCTGGGAAAGTGTCAAAAAAACCTGAAAATGTCTCTTTGAGACACCACTGGCTGCTGTGGAAGGGAAATTGCTTTTCCTCCTGAGCAGGGAGAGCACAGCCCTGAGGATTTAACCTCACCAGAGACGGGGCAGGGACAGAACAGCTTCTCCTCTTGCAGGGTGGAGCAGCAGAAGGGACAAAAAGAGCTTTGAAGAAGTGACCAGAGCTGTCTGGAGCCCCCAGCAGTGGCCAGTGGCCCTTTTTACAAAGCTGGTGGCCTCTGCCTGGCCCTGTGTGCACATGGTGCAAGGGTTTGGAACAAAAAACCCTGTTTTGGGTTTGGAAGAAAAAACCTGCTATTTCTGCAGGGCTGGTGCTTCCCTGGACAAAGCCTGGTGATGCTGGAGAACTCCTGGCAGTGCAACCACCATCAAACATCCTCAGAACCTGCAGAATTCTCTGGGGCTCTGCATTTCCCAAGGCATCCAACCACTCCCCTTGGAGCTCCTGTGGCCAAAAACCAGCAGGGAGAAGTACGAGACGAGGAGCTCTAGATTTTTATATTAATTTTTTTTACATTAATGCTAATATTTTTAAATGATGGTGCTGTAATTGCTCAGGGAACTGTTACTTAAATGTAAATTCTGTGAGCAAAGGAAGATAAAACAGGCATTCGAGGCACATTTGGTTCGCACTGAATTAAAAAAAAGGAATTATCTCTGCAGTTGAACTAGTTTGCCAGCCTGCAAAAATGCTGTAGATTCCTGTACCTGACATGTAATACACTTTTGTGATTAGATTATTAGTTTAATGAATAAAAAAATAATCTCAATGTTCCTTTCTGATTTTGCTGCCTAGATGAAAGAGTGGAGCAAGCTGGGAAAGGGTCATGCATGAGCAGTTTGGTTTAACTTCTGAATCCATCAGAGCCACAGTTTGGTAGTGAACTGCAGCAACAACCACTCCCTGAGAGTCAAAAAAAGGTGTTTTGCAGAACCACTGACTGCATGAGAGAGAAAACTTTCTTTTAAAAGAATACTTGTTAGTTTTACAACTGAAATTTGATGTTTTCCATCTTAAAAAAAGAAGAAAAAGCGAATGCTGCAGAGGTCTCAGTCCTTCTGAACTGGCAGGAACATTGTCAGTGCAAAACTTTCCAACTCCAGGGCTCTGGAAATAAAGAGCCTAGACTTGTAACTATTTATAATTATTTAATTGGGACTCTTCAGTCAATGCTGCATTAACACTTTGCATAATCTAATCTCTGCCTTACAGAAGTGCTATTTTGAGCTCTGAAATTTCATGTCGCAATTTTCGGGATAAAGAATTTTGATTGTAATGATAGAGCAGAGACTGGTGGAGGGAAAAGTGCCACGAGACAGGAATGCAAAGCTGTGATTTCCCTGCCTGGCCACAGCTTTCCTCTCGCCCTGTGCTCCACAGAGTAAGGAACCTGCAATTAGATTAATCCTCCCATTGATTCCAAAAGGTTCCATGATTAAAAACAACTGTACAGAACCAACATTTAGTAAAAGAATCAAACACTAGTTATGCACCAGCAGCTTTGTTAAAAACAGGGAAAAAAAACCTCACTGAAGCCAGAGGAACAAGCCCAAGGTTTAATTTATATAAATTGCAGCCACCTGCTCATTCAATTGCCAAAAGAAAGATTTTCCTCCATGCTCTAAATCAATTTCTCTAGCTGAAGGAATCTCTGGGAGTCTCACTCATTTAATCTTCCATCTGAGGTTGCCAACCTTTCCCCTTAAGCTGTACATATTATTAATAAATTAGGAAGTGATTTTCTTCCACCAACCAGCCTGTCTCCAGACAGCCAGATCCATCCATTCAGAGCAATAATACACAAAAAATGGAGAAAGGCAGGAGATCTCACTGCCCTAATAAAGCATTGATTCTTAATGTTGGGAATTTTTAATGTTGGGAATTTTTAGTGTTGGGAATTTTTAATGTTGGGAACTGTTTTAATGCCAGTGGGATGGAATTGTGCCCTGCAGCCTGGGGAGCTGCTGGGACCCTGAGCCTGTCAGGATCTCTCCTGTGGCACTAGAGCATCCAACAAGGTGTATTTCCAGCTGGTTGTCCCCAGCAGAAAATCAGGGAGTGTCACTTCAGAGACACACAGGTCAGTGGGAATAATACAGAGAGCAGATCAATGTTTCTGGTTCAGAAAAGCACTTCAGTGAGGGTTTGCCTGGTTGTGTTTTACAGGAATAGTTTCTCCACAGGGAGTCAGTTTTGTAAACTCACTCACCAGGGACTCACACATCCAAAATGCTCTCCAAAAACTAGACAAATATTTTTTCCCCCAGTAGGTCAGCTATTGCCTGAGGCAAGCAAGTTTGGTGCTGAGCTGTTTGCAGACCACCAGAACATTTGGTACTTCATTATTGGGCCAAATTCCTCCCTCGTGTAAAGCCACAGACAGGGAAAATGAACTCTGCTGATCTTTACCGTGGCTTTGGAAGTACTTTACAAATATTTCCTCAAAAATATTTTAAATATGCTGTCTTGGAGGGATCACTTGTAGTGGGATATATTTAGGAAGTGAAGAATGTTGGACTAGGATTGACAAATTTGGACATCTTTCTGTCACTTCCAATCATAACTGGTTGTAACAGAACAGCAAAGGAGGAAAGGGATTGGATTTACAAGCCATTGTTGTTTTATGTCAACTGATATTCTCTGTTGCTGCTGCTCCTGACTCCGATTTCTTTACTATTTAGATACTTTATTCCTTAAAAGCATGCAAAGAGGGAACCATTGCCAAGAGCTTTTACAATTTAAAACACACTTGTGGCAGAACTGGCAGAGTGAACGTGGTTATTTCCTGCTGAGCTCTAATATGTGTTATCAGGATGGGAAAAGTTAAAGAAAGGATTAAGGAAAACATGTGACAATTTCTCCCATTAAAAAAAAAAAAATCACAGTGTTGGGATGAAATCTTTACAAGAATTTTAGTGAATTGTTTCTGATTTCTCAACCAGACCTCCATAGTTTTATTTCCCTTTGATATAAAACTTTCAGCATTTCCAGCTCCTACAAAACCAGACAGAAATGTGGAGGGCTGTGCTGTAAATATGCAAGTTTAATTCCCTCAAGCACAAGCCAGCCTGACTTGGATACTCTTGTTCCACTCCAGTGAGCATCTCATTTGCAGCCCAGGCCACGACTTGGGATGATTTTTTTAAAGAGCAAAATGACAAATAATTGCAGGTAATGCTATGCAACTTACCATGAAATCAATGGAGCAAAATGAGGGAGGAATATTAAAAGCAAGAGTGTGTCCCTGCTCGTGGTGGAATGCAGCACTGAGCAGATATGTTTGAGCAATAAAAGCATTTGGACTGGATTAGGAGACATTTGCTTTTGGTCTGAAGGATGTCATGCTATAGCTCTAGCTCCATCAGGAGGCATTAGATCCTCCTGTTCCATCCCTGTTCTCTCAGGGCTTTCATGCTGGGCTGCTGAATTGGAAAAGACTTGACCATAATCTCTCCTAACTATAAATACCAGTGCAGGGCAGGAGACAGAGAGGGAAAAAGGACACATGGAAAAATCAAGGAAACCACGTTGAGAATCACACAGCTGTTGGAAAGGCAAAGCCAGCTGGTGTAGAAATGAATATATTCCATTTCTTGCAGGGTTTGCTTTCATTACCTTCATCAGGACCAAGCCTCTGTTTGGTTGTCAGTGGCTTTTGAACCCGGAGCAGCCAAATATTACAGTCAAAATATTTATCACTGAGGACACTGACTGCACTGCCAGCCAGAGCAGAACCTGATCTCTGTGTCAGCCAACAGGGAATAATGTCTGTAACCCCAAAAACTGGAAAGGTCAGGAGTGGCTGTGAATTGGAGCTGCCAGAGGGCTGAGCAAAGATGCCCCAAACCCTGTGCCAGAGCAGCAAAACCACTCAGAGGGATTTCCCACTGCTGCTGGAGCTCAGAGGCAGCTTTGCTGCAGTGCTGGGCAGAGCTGCAGTGCTGGGCAGAGCTGCAGTGCTGCTCCAGCCACACTGGTCATCTGGGGGGAGAATCACACAGAACCAGGGATGGAATTAGGGTTAATTTGATTGTATTTAGAATTCTCAGCTTTTGTGGATGGAAGGTGTTGGAGGATAACAAATGACTCGTTTGAAATTCCCAATATTATGCCTTTCATTGGTAGCACAGATCGTGCAGGAGAGCAGAGTGCAGGGAGGTTTGGGCCCTGCAAAGCTACAGGATATCTGCTTTATTTGATTTCTGTTCACAAACTTGAGGTAACTGCATGACTTTGGGTCTGATCAGAGCATCAGAGGAGCCTGCAATGGACATCAGTGTCAACCTGGGAATTCTTAGATCCAGCATCAAATCTGCCATTTGTTGCATGCAGAAGGAAAAAGAAACAGTCTGAACATTCATAGAAAAAGTAAAGGTTTCTTTAAGAAAAGTCAATAATAAAAATATCATAAAATGCCGACTTTCAACTTCTATTCCCCTTGCACACTAGGTCAAAATACAGAGGGAGAAAACATTACAGTCACCTAACTCCAGATTAAATGTTTCTCACCTAAGGATTTCAAGACCAAAGCAAAGAACTCTCTGTCCTTCCACACTCCACAAGATTGTTCTGGAGGCAGAGGAGATCCCTCTCTCTCTCTGAGCAGATCCTTTCCATCAGGAGATTGGGTTTTGTACAGGAGGAACCTGCAGCAGGTGACATTCCTCTGACAAAGCTGTGACCTCCCAGTCCTTTCCCAAGAGGATGAAGGTTCAGGCAGACTTGAAAGAGGAGGAGGTAATGAACATGATGCCAATGCAGATTTGGGATCCAAGCTCACCCTTGTTTGCAGGAGCTGCAGTGATTAATGGACTTCGAGCAGAGGAGACATGAGTGAACTTTACCAAACTCTGCAGCAAGCTGGGAGAGATGATTTGTGAGCTGTGTTCTCTCTGTGGGCCTTTCCCAGCTCAGAATCATAAATATGCACACTGCCTACAAAACACACTCACAGTGCTGTCGTGGCCTTCAAAACTCTGATCCTCCTCCCTCTTCATCCCTGTGCATGTCTCACCCTCTTCTCTGGATAATTTATAGGGGTGTTCTCTCTCTGAGCTGGGCTGCAGGGAGGAGCACAACAACCCCTGGCTGGGCACTGAATGCCAATGAACTCCTGGAGCTGCCAATCCACCATCTCCTGCTCCTGCCAGGTGATCTGGGCAGGGCAAATGGCCATTTTTTGGGCAGGGCAAATGGCCATTTTTTGGGCAGGGCAAATGGCAATTTTTCCATTGGAAGGAACAGTTTTTGGTGCCCTGAGAGGCACAGCAGGGATGCAGTGGCACTGTATATATTATTAATAATTAGGAAGTGATTTTCTTCCACCAACCAGCCTGTCTCCAGACAACCAGATCCATCCATTCAGAGCAATAATACACAAAAAATTGAGAAAGGCAGGGATCTCACTGCCCTAATAAAGCATTGATTTTTAATGTTGGGAACTGTATTAATGGCAGTGGGATGGAATTGTGCCCTGCAGCCTGGGGAGCTGCTGGGACCCTGAGCCTGTCAGGATCTCTCCTGTGGCACTAGAGCATCAAACAAGGTGTATTTCCAGCTGGTTGTCCCCAGCAGAAAATCAGGGAGTTACACAAGTCAGTGGGAATAATACAGAGAGCAGATCAGTGTTCAGCCTCGTGCTGCTGGGATGTTTGCAGCTGAGCTCTGCTGCCTGAGCTCCTCCAGCAGTGCAGCCTGGGGAGCAAACTCTGCACCTTCCATCTTCCACTTGTAAATTTACAGCCTGGAGTGACTTAAAAACCCAATCAACCCAATACTCATCTATTACTGTTTGGCAGAGCTGGAGTGAAGGAATTTCTAAATGAAAAAAGGTTTTAAAGTCGCCAAGTGAAAACAGAAATTGCACCATAAAGCCTTTTTTTCTTCCCCCCCCAGAAAGAAATAATCAGGAAAATATTATCTTGCTTCAAATATAATTGTCATTTTTAATCCAGCCATGTGAGAATATCTGATCCATTCAGATGGAGGGACGTTTTGTCAACAGATTGTAAACTAATTTAAAAAAACCAGAAAAGAACCCTTAGATTTTAAACTGTAGATAAAAGTTAAACCCACAGAGCAGCTGAGAGGGAGCAGAACAATCAATCATTCCCCTACTTGCAAATGCAGCTAATTGCCTCCAGCACCATCTTAGCACTGTGGAACAAATCAGAAATCAAAAGCTATTTTATGTCAACACATCTCAACTAGAGCAGTAGTTTTCACCAAACTATTAGAAAGCAATTTTCTTTAATTCAGCAATGGAACTTACATCAAACTTCAGCCTTACCTAAGCTTTGACAATACACCAGGAGAGTCAATGCCAGCTTTGGTTCCACTGAGAATATTTTTCTTTTTGAATTTCAGAGATATCCAGATTTATGCAGATATTTTTCCCTTGCCCATCAGTGGCACACAGTGTGGGTTAGAGGAGAATTTTCTCATTAAATATTGTCCCACAGGGACATGTTTATGAGTGACCAAGTTTTGCCAAGGAAGGGTTTGGGAAAGGAAGCCTAATAAAGACAATTGTGGTGCAAAAGGATTCATGTCTTACTTTCCACCAGGCTGGAAGTTTCCTGGTCTGTTTGGTTTTGAAGTACATGAGGAGGTTTTGGATTCTAAGGAAATGCAGAAACCTTCAGCTCTCCCTTCAGAAAAGTGGATCTCTTTGGTTTTTTTGGAAATGCAAATGTTTCTGAATAACAGAAAAATCAGTTTTTCTCTCAGATCCATTTAAGAGGTACAAATTCCTTCCAGCAGAGGGCTGTGGGATGCAAACCACATTCCCAGGCAGTTCATTCCAAAGTTCTAACCAACTGTGACTTCCACCCCAGGGACAGATCTGCTGCCCTGTGAAATGCAATATATGTTCAGCCAGGAATTCCCATTGTACAGAAGAGTTCAAAGGCCATTTTATTTCTCTGATTTCAGTGCTTTCCTCTCACAAGTGTGCATTTTGCAGGCACCTGCAGCTGTGCTTAAAGCACTTTGGTTTCACACAGGCAGCCTTTCTTCTCAGCTTTGTTTCAAGTATAAAAGTGAGTTGTGGGTTGGTAAAATATATCCAGTCGATCGAAAGATGGCAATTATTTAAAAGCAGCACTTTCCAAATAACATTTTTTTTCCAGCACAGAATTGACTCTTTTGCTGTTTCTGACATTGGGTGGTGTTTTGGAGATTTGCAGAGAGCAGGACAGGCTGTGAGTGGAGCAGGCTTCCTTCAACAGCTTCAGCCATGTGGGAAATGTTTTTTAAGATAATGAATTAATCAGCATCAATCATCCATTAGCATTATTATCTTTTCAGGATGGAGACCCTTCACAGATTTTGTGTCTTTGGGTGTGTGTGCAGCACGCCAGGCTTTGCACAATTTGGCAGCTTGAGAATGCTGATAGGATTGCAGTGATTTTTTAAAGTTTTGCACTTCAAATTCCACCCTTTTTGCTTTTAAAAAAATATTAAATTAAGTCTCTTCTGTCATTAATTTTCTCACATTTGTTCAGAAATGTGATAGCTCTTTAGCACTCCTCTTTTGTTGTCACATTCCAAGCCTAATTGGCATTTGTGCCAGGCTGGAGGCACGGCCAGCTCTGCACACCTACCAGGGTGTCAGCTCTCACCCAGGGGAGACAAGACAATAAAAACTGGAGTGAACACAACAAAAGCACTGCAGACTTGCTGCATCATGCTCTGAGATCAATGAGCATCTCTCCACTGGGTTCAGCAGGTTTAGGTCAATCCCACAGAGCATCCTGCATGGATGTTTAGTGTCTCTTGCCCTTAACCAAACACTAGGATGGGACAGAAAATCCCTTTAGTTTTTTTGGTCCAGGCTAGTCAGCTGCTGCTGTATCTTTATTTTACCCCATCGTGTCCTCTGGTGCCTGCAGACTGCCCTGAGATCATTCAGCAGGAGAATCAAGGAGCACCCCAGAGTGTCTCAGCTCCCTCCCCTTTCCCCACACTGATCCTGCAGTTAATCCCATTACCACAAGTGCTCTCACTCATCTCTCCTCCTAACGCAGCAAATGAAAAGTGCATCTCAGAGCAAACAAACACCTTCAGCAGTTTAAAAAGCCATTTGTATTTATGCTGCAAGAAGGGATGAGCTACACTCGTCTGAGATGAGGAGCTAATGTAAGGCAGGTCAAACACCTTGGGCTCTGAGCTCTGCAAATCCATGAAATATGAATGTGTTTGCCTGGCTGAGGATATTCAAATAGCTCAATTAGGGTTCACTTCACCCCCAGCACCTCCATGGGTTTGTTGGAATTCCCTTGACATGCATCCCAATGTGCTGAGGTAAATATATTCCTAGCCATAGGGCTGTTGGTGGGATGAAGGAAAGCTCCTTCTCTGGATTGATGGTTTTCAACACAGAGATTTCCCCTGTTTGGTGTTTGTACATCTTTTACTTTAGCTGGAACATGACCTGACAGCAGACTCTGGTGTCACCAAGAAGTCAAATTACCATGGTGATAACCTCGACACCTCCAAGGCTCCAGCTGGTTTTTAGGGTTTTACTCTTAGACTCTGAATCAGTGGGAAAACCTGACCTCAGTGGGCTTCTGTATCACAGCAAACCTTCTGTATCACAGCCCTCCAGACAGACCTGAGAGAAATTCCTGAGAGAACACCCAGCAGATTTAACACAAACAGCCCTCTGGAGCTGAACTTAATTATTGCTTTGACAAGCCTGTACTTCTTCCATTTCATCACAGACTTACTGAGAAATTCTATGATGTTTCCTTTCTCCTGCAAATATTTAAACACATGCACTATTTCATTATTACTTTCCTCCAGCTCTCTTATTTTTTTTTTAAATTTCCCTGCACAAGATATATGCCCCAAAGGGATCAAAACAGAACAAGGGCAAGCGATAGCTTATTAAAAGAGAAAAGGGAAATATTCCTCTGATTGCTTCTTTGCTTCTCTGCCCACTGTTACACACTGCTTTCAAGGCTCTTAATGACCAATTCCATCAAGAACTGCAAGGCACTGGGATGACATTTTTGACCTAATTTTGGTCAGCAGTGCTGTGCTGAGTCCAGCCTTAGAGGATAACAGCATTTTCCAGTCAATATGAGCTCACAGAGTGGGTTGAACATGGGCCAGCCTGAATTCTGTCAGCAGACAATTCACTGCAGACTGAAAGCACTGGAAGGAGCAGAGGGAAGTGAAGCATAATTAAATATTCAGGAGCTATTTTTAAACTGATTGGAACAGAAGACAATAGAATGGAAGAGAGGAAGGAGAGGTGAGGTTGTGTAGGAGATGGACAAGGAGAGCTGCACATCGAGGGGATTGACCCAGCTGCTGGGAGGTTGGATTTTGGGAGAGGTCAAGAGCTTGCAGCAGCACAGATTGGTGGAATCAAAGGAGAAATGTTGGGTTAGCAAAGCTGGTGGAGTTGCACATGGACCACAGAGCCATGAGAGCTCCAGAATGAAGAGTGGATTAAGGAATGAGCATGAGTTCTGGGGGAAAAAAATAACAAAAAAAATGTCACAAAGTGGAGAAATCACAACCTGGACCTGCTTTCTGCAAATCTTTGGGTAACTGTGGTCATATTTTGGGTCTTTCATGCTGGGACAGCTGCTGAGAGCTCCACCTGGGAAACACCAAAGCTGTGAGCAGCCTGAGTCACACAAATTTGGGGATTTGGCTGAGGTCACCTGAGCTCTCAGCTGTCAGCAGCAGAGGATTCATCACTTGTGACAGACAAATGAGATGTTACACACAGAACTGCCTGTCTGCTCTGGAAATGCAGCTGGATGTGTTTGCAGTTTGCTCCTCAGGACAGGGCTGTGCTCTCCCTGCTGAGCAAACACTGAGCTCAGTGCTGAGCTGCAAACCAGACTGGCTGCCCTTGTGCTTTGCCTTCACCCTGGAGAGGAACTTTGGATCTGCAGCCAGCCCAGCAGGGAACTTCCAGAAGGACTTTCCTGGGGCTCACTGCAACCACTGCACAGAGAGTGTTGAGCCAAGCAAGAGGACAGATTTTTGCCAAGAAGCCAACAGCAGTGTGGAGAGTCCAAATGAACCCTAAAAAATTCTTCCCTGTAATTGTCTCCTTGTACTTTTTCAGTTGACTTGCTTTTTTCCTAATTTTCCATCCATGGTTTGATTATTAATGGTTAACTCTTTGAATACAACCTGCAAAAGCAAAGAATTACAGGAGAAAGAACTTCAAATTAATTTTCTGGAGGTTTCAGTTTGGGTTGCTCATAGGTCTAAACACAGAAAATTAGGAGCTGCTATTTAGTTATTTTTTATTCCAAGCAGATTTTCATCAATTAAACCTCTTATAGATGTTTGGCTGAATGATGAAGTTTGCAGAGTTTATTTCAGATCATAAAGACAGCTAAAGGAAGAAAACCTATAAAATCAGCTATCCTATGGAGGATAAGTAAAAATGGCAAGCACTTAAATTTTCTTTTAATAAACTATTTAGCAATATTTATTTAATGATTGCCCAATTCAGCTGCTGTAACACTGTTTAATAAGTCATAAAGCATATTTTATAGCAGCCATGAGATTTAATGTCATCACAGTGGAAAGAAAATCTATCTTGACATGAAGCTTCTGAAAGCAATGGGGAAAAATGAAGCTGAGGTTTCTGGATGGGAAAAATACATTTTTTTATTGAGGTAAATGCCTTCTATCACCTTCTTTGTCTGTGTACTGTAGCCTGGCAGCTATTATATGCAATTTGAGCCTGTCACTTGAAGAGTGTGATGCATATTAGAGTGGGTAAAAGTAGTTGTGAGCAAGTTAAATTTAGCCCTTATTACCTGCATTATGTTAATGCCTCTGGGTGCTAACAGATTGAAACCCGTGGTGATAGACACTGAACAAGCACACAGCAAGACAGGAGTCATTCAGGGCATGGGCTGAATCAAAACAGACAAGACAGAAAAAGGGTAGGAGGCTTGGAGATGAAAGCAGGGAGAAATAAAGAACGGCAGAGCTAAGGGAAAAAACGGCTTGGGTTTTTTTTTTGTTTTTTTTTTTTTTGGCAAAAATATTTTTCATCTATAAGTGAACATTTGTCAAAGCCATAAAATGTTTTCAGGAGTGATATTATTCCCTAGGCATGTGAAAGAGATGCCAGTTAGTGCAGAGCCAGGTTCAAATCTCATCTTCAAGGATTGAAAGACTTGGATCTTTGGTCTCCTGAAGAGTGACCTCATGACCAGGCTGCTGTGGCTCCTCCAAGATGTTTTCAGGAAGACAAAATAGAGAGGTTTTTCAAAATGTCACAGCATTTCGTGGCATGGGAAAAGGATTTTCAAGCCATCTCTCAGCAGGAATATATCAACCTGCACTGCCAAAATTCTCCCTTTCCCAAGTGCCCCCAGAGCTCCTTGCTCTCCGCACAGACTGTGCAGTGTGACTCTTTGCAAACACCTTTGTCTTTTTCTCTTGTTGTCTGGAGCTTTCCTGACCATCAGAACTGCTGCTCCCTTTGGGGCTCAGCTTTCTGTTCTGACCTTATGAAGCAAATAGCTGCAAATTTGTAAACTTTTTAAAGTACATGTAGAGGAACTCTGTTAAACCACTGGTGGAACAGCTCACTGACAGCTCCAGGGACAACTTGTTGCAGAGTTTCACACAGCACCTCAAACCAAACCAAAATTGCTTGGTAGATCACCCAGATCTGTGAATAACAATCACTGAGCTGTGAAGGAGCCCAGTGATAACCTGAAGCTGTGGTGAAGGAGGCAGGGAAGAGCTGCTGGTGTATTGATTGTGGTCATACACTGATTTATTGAACAGCTAAAGCCTGGCACAGACTGATGTAACACAAGGAGACACACAACATGCATGTGTGCAGCTATCAGGTTAGTAGCTGACAAACTCTATCTTATTGTGGCTTCATTTCTTGGGCTGTTCCAAAATTTCCATTTCAATGTCCTTTCAGGTGACAGGCAACAAGAGCATCCCCATGTTTGAGAAGCTGGAGTGGCTGTCATCACACAGTGGTTTGAGGCTTCTCTCCAGCCTTGCATGGCAAGGATGTTCAAAAATCCCCCCCAGGAACAGCCTAATTCCTCAGTGCAGCAACAAACAAACTGTCATTTTGGTGAGTTTTGTTCTGAAGCTTCTACACCATGCCTGCAGGAAGGCAAATATCTCTGAGCTGTCTGTGTTCCCCCAGAACTCCTCCAGTTCGGCAGAAGAAAAATTGAAACTCCTTTGCCTGTCCCCTCTGCAATAGTGTTTGTGTTCCCTGGCTGCTGGGAGGCTGGCTGATGGCACCACAGGGGAAGGTATAAAAATGGATGCATCTGAAATATTGTCCTCTGGCAACTTAATCTTAACAGCATTTGCAACTTTGCTGAGCTGAACAATGGCAAGGGAAAGCCTGATGGGTACAGCTCTGGGATCTGGGTCTTGGTTCTGTGCTTTGCCAGCTCTGTGCAGGAAATCATTTTTCTGTAATTAAGTACTCATAACAAAGAAAGAAGCCTTAGCCTGCCCAGTACCTTTCCTTCATTTTCAATTCACCTTCCTAACTAGTTCCTAAATTTTCCTAATTTTTTTAAGAGCTTGATGAACAAAGGTAAAGGGGTCTGATGAAGTGGTCAGACCCATCCCACAGACATTGAAATGAAAACAATCCTGAAGAGCAAAGCATCCAAAACTGTCTCAGTCTGGAGCTGAATTTTTGCCAGCAGCAAACAAGTTACACAGCCAAGGTGAGCACCAAGAACATTGCTTGGCAATTTCCTCTAGCAGTTTATATGGCCCCATCTCATATAAAAGCTCCAAGACTTTAATTTATTTGTCCTAACAATGTATTACACTAGGGAGAGTGAAGAAACATCTCTCTATTCATTAGTCAGAGAGGAACTGAGAGACCAGAGCAGCACAGAAAATATGCAGCCACTTATTTCCCATCGAAATGGCATTAAGGGGCAACGAGAACAAGTTACATGCTTACATAATTTATTTACCTATATTGCTATTACCAATAAGACTCAACAGAAACATAGCAGGCAAACATAATACGAGCATCTTCTGCAACAGGAGAGCTCAGCAAAAATACATCAGAGTAGCTACCAAACACCTCTTTCATTTGGCCTGTCCCTGACCCTCCATGTTTCTTAGTGACTGATTAATATTTATGCAAACCACCACTTCAATTAGAAACCTAGCGGGATTAATTGGATGGAAAACTACTCACAAAGCAGCACATAAAGGAAAAAAATAATCAAAGAGAGCTTTTCTCTCTTTGTCTGTCACACCAGCACAACTCAGGCAGTCACAGGTTGGGCACAGGGATGTACCTCCTGCAGGGTTCCAAAATAACCTCTGAAAAGCCTTGCAGCCCTGGAGAGGCAGCAGGGAAACCCAGGGAATGAGGTTTGAGTTCAGCTGCAGCCTGCCTCACTGCAACATGGCAGAGGAACACAGCCAAGCCCAGGAAAACCACTCAGAAAAATCTCTGTTTGCAGGATTTGACCTCCTCAAGCCCACAGGCTGCACAAGGGAAGGTAGTGCATTGGTGCTGGGATGGCAGGGGTGACAAATGGCATGGCAGGGGTGACAAATGGCATGGCAGGGCTGGCAAACAGTGGCCACAGCCACTCAGTGGCTTGGCTGGGGCTGCATGGCCAAGTCAGACATTGTGTGAAAGGGACAGCAAAGGACAGCAAGGGACAGCAAGGGACAGCAAGGGACAGCTTCACATCTCAGCTTTGCTTTCTTGCCACCAAACTTGCAAAGGACATCACACAGAGGCTTCAGTTCACATTTTTGTGTGTGTGCATTCAGCTCCTGTTTGAAAGGTGGATGAAGAGAGAGCTCCAAGTGACTTGAGGACAGATGAAAGCCTTGCTGCAGACTGCATGCCATGGGATTCCTTCTGCTCGCTGCCTGCATTGCACTGAGCTCCTGCAACACATCTCCTACACATCACTAACGTTCCCTCTAGCAGGAAACTCAACATCACAGACAGGAGACTTCACTTTCCCAAAAAGCAATTATTCACCAAAGGCACCCTAGCTTTGCCTGGCAGTGCTGTTCTCACCCAGAAGGCAGAGCTCCACTTAAGGAGGGATTTTGCCCAGACCCACTGAGTGTTGCACAAAAAACAAGGGAAGAAATTGTTTGCTGTGGATTTTAGCATTACTACTATATTTAGACAATGGCTTAACAACATTTCAATTGCAAGACAGTTGTGAAGAAACTACTTTCATAATACACAAACTCACTAGCAGCTGGTTTTACCTAGAAACAAAATCCTCCCTAGGCTCATACCCATGAAAATAAAGATCCAGTAAGATATCAGATCCCTGCAATTCAAGAGAACACTGCAAACATGTATTTCCATTTTCTTTGTGAGTTTTCCATTTGTATCTCCAGCCATGTATCACCTCAGCTAAAAACTGAGCCCTGCAGGATAATATTTACTACTGAGCCCTGGAATATTTGCTGCTGCTGTTTACATCCAGGAGGCCTCAGGTCACAACCAATGCCAAAAGCTGTGGGATGAATACACAGAGTCATCAGTTTAAGGACAAGCAGAGCCAAGAATTAATACATATTGTTAATCATTGTGGCTCATCCTACCTGGGTGACCAAAGCTCCAGCCTGGCTGTAATGTCACACCAAGGTGAGAATCCACAAGCTCTGCTGTGCAATGCAAGAAAGGATGTTGAAATGAAGTGGGATCAAATATGGAACAAACCAGGAGGTTTTGCATTGTTTTCCATCCAAACTCCCTTTACCTACATCATACTTTAGAGCAGAACTTGGTCATTTTCCCATAATACTTTCAATAATTTCCTCCACCTCTCATTTGCTGTTTGGGCAAAGGATTTTACCTGCCATGAGCAATGTCCTCCAAACCTGGTTTGTGTCTCATTCTCTAAATGTAACCCTCAGACACAACCTGCATCTTTCATCACTTTTCCTACAAGTTTAATTCTAATGTCCCAGAGAAACTTTCTGCCCATCTGCATCTTGGTGAGAAGTAGCCCTAATCCTCTTCTACATCCATGACCTTCCCAGTTAGATTCACAGCTGAATATATAAAAATTAGAGATTTCTTGTAAGAAATCAAGTTCCTTTCTTCCCCTGATTGTTAAAACAGTTGGCCAGTTGCTTGGAAAATAGATACATCTCTCCTTTTTCTTGCCAATGGATCATGTTTTTCCTCAAATCCTGGCTGAAAATACCACCATGGCAAAACGCTGCAAAAGCGTGAATAAATCAGGCTTTCTAAACAAAAGTCTTTGAAACTTATAAATGGAAAAACTCAGCTCCACTCTGCCATCCTTAAAAACGGTTCTTGTGGATGACAGAAATAACTGTTTGTCAACGTGGAAAAAAAAATAAAATTATGGGGCTTTTTTATTTCAGCCTGAATTATTCAGCTAATGTTTATTACCCCTGCAAAAGGGAATAAGGAGCTCCAGCTAAAGCAATTTTGCTGCTGCACCTAGAGGAGCAGCGGTGTGAAACGTCTCCCTCAAGACAGCTCTGAGAATTCCTGATTTTTGGAGAAAGAGCCTCTGCAGAGGCACTTGCAGGGTGGGTTTGAAGAGGCTGGTTAGGCTCTGCTTTCTCCCTTTTGGCAGCAGTCTGAGGGAGCTCAGGGTTTTGTTTGCTGCTGCTCTTGAACAGCTCCTCGCGATGCTGGTTTGCTCTCGCTGCCTCTCGGAGGTGTTTTCTGCTTTGATGGACAAGATGTTGGGCATGTGCTTCCTTCGAGCAGCAGAACTCACAGATCCCTCAGCCTTCCTGGCAGATCAAGCGGGAAATGGCTCATTGTGCACTCTGTACGGCAGCTAATTCTGGCAACCTTCGCGCTCGGCAGAAGGAATGTGGGATGCCTTTGGCTCAATGCCCTCCTCAGCCCTAAAAAAAGGCACCTTGTCGGTGGGGAGCAGGGCTGGCAGGATGGGAATTTGCCTCTCGCTGGAATGGTAGCAGTTGGAGTGGGCTGAGATGGGCTGGGGAGGGTTTTCTACCTGAATCGTGCTCTGTGTGAGCTGGGGAAGCTCCAAGGAGGTCAGGGAAAATCCCATCTCCTGCACCATCCAGCATCCCCCCAGGCTGGCTCTGTGCATTTCTTCTCCTCCATTGCCCTTCCTGCTGCTCCTTTCCCGTTTTAGGATCGGGTTGAGCCTCCCATGATGTCACAGGGCTTCTCCCAGGAGCTCAGCACTGCAGCTTGCCCAAGGTGCAGAAATTCCTCTGCCACCTCCAGGGCTGCTTGCTGCTCAGACAGCAGATGGAACGGGACAGCCCTGAAATCCCACACAGACAGACAGACAGACAGAGACAGAAATCCCCCACACACAGACAGACACAGCCCTGAAATCCCACACAGACAGACAGACTGACACAGCCCTGAAATCCCACACAGACATCCCTGAAATCCCACACAGACAGACAGACTGACACAGCCCTGAAATCCCACACAGACATCACTGAAATCCCACACAGACAGACAGACAGACAGAGACTGAAATCCCACACAGACAGACTGACAGACAGAGACAGAAATCCCACACACACAGACAGACAGAGACTGAAATCCCACACAGACAGACAGACTGACACAGCCCTGAAATCCCACACAGACATCCCTGAAATCCCCCACAGACAGACATCCCTGAAATCCCACACAGACAGACAGACAGACAGACATTGCTGAAATCCCACACAGACATCTCTGAAATCCCACACGGACAGACAGACAGAGACTGAAATTCCACAGACATTGCTGAAATCCCACACAGACAATGCTGAAATCCCACACAGACAATGCTGAAATCCCACACAGACAATGCTGAAATCCCACACAGACAATGCTGAAATCCCACACAGACAGACAGACAGACAGACACCACTGAAATCCCACACAGACAGACACTGCAGCTCACACAATACCCTGCAGAGCTCCTTCACACACACAGACACACATATGTGTATATATGGCTTTATTCTTGAGTGGAACAATCACCTACAGAGCTAATGTGCATTTGACTGCCTGATAAATGAGGATTTACCATCCCAAGTGCGTCACAGGAAGAGATCCACAGCGCAGAGCTCATCTAAACTCACAAGTGGAAAACCTCTTTTTTTTTTCTTTTTTTTTTTGTTTTCTCTGTCACCAGGCATTCCTAAAAACCCTCAGCCCCAATGTATTTAATCTGTTTTCTGGGCCATTTGCCATTGCAGACACAATGAACCTGCATCTTTCATCACTTTTCCTACAAGTTTAATTCTAATGTCCCAGAGAAACTTTCTGCCCATCTGCATCTGAGTGAGAAGTAGCCCTAATCCTCCTCTACATCCACAACCTTCCCAGTTAGATTCACAGCTGAATATATAAAAATTAGAGATTTCTTGTAAGAAATCAAGTTCCTTTCTTCCCCTGATTGTTAAAACAGTTGGCCAGTTGCTTGAAAAACAGATACATCTCTCCTCTCTCCTTTTTCTTGCCAATGGATCATGTTTTTCTTCAAATCCTGGCTGAAAATACCACATGTTAAAACAGTCAGGAAGATTCTCATCCCTTCAGATCCATCCCAGGGGGTTCAGCTGCTCAGTCCTTAGGGATTTTTGGTGGGACAGGAATGGTCAGACACATCCTGCTCTTCAGCACTACTAAGCAAAGTGGTTCCAGTCAGAAAATGCTCATTTTAGGAGCTCTTGTGGCAGCTCAGCACCACTCCCTGCAGTGAGTGATCACACTGCCACGAGCTGCTGGAAATGATGCCATCTTGTACCCGAGACACAAATCACAGTTGTGACAAAAATAATTCACTTTTCAAAGTAATCCGACATCAGTGGAGGAGGTTTTGTGCAGATTTTCATTGTTTCCCCTGTGGATGAAGCAGCTTTAGCCTATTGTAACCACAAAATCTACACACAGGCTGACAAGGTGATAACCTGCAGGATCAAAATAAAGATGTTTTAAAACCTGGAGCTGCTAAATGGGAGGTTTGCTAGTTTTCAACATCGCCAGGATTCACATCGCTGCTGCTCTGCATCCTCACAGGCAAAATAAGTGCTTTTGTCACATCTAAAATAGGAGCCAAACTTAGTATTTTCTACCTGAAATATTGGATTTTCTTCTCCTAATTTCATAAGGAAGACAAGATCAACACCACTATCAAAATATTTCACTTTTTTTGATTTATAACTGAGAAATTCGAGAGACAAACTACTACAGTTTTAAAGTTTATATGTAAAAGAGATGCAAAGCTCATATTATCATATTTATGATAATTTTAAAATAAAAGATTCCCCACTCAAAGCCTGAGAGAGACAATAATTTCATACATGTGGTCAGAGGGTCATTGTGGAAATTAATGTGGTAAATTAGGAAATCTCTTCCTTTTTTTTTATTACCACCTACTTAGCTGAAGAGGCAAATAAAGAAGGAAAAATGAAAAAGGATGTATCCCACCAAGAGCAAATTCAAATTTCTATATTCAAGCCCAACCAATTTATTTAACAAGTGCAAAGTGAAATACACAAACTGATCCCTTTTATGCAGAAATGAAAAAAAAAATCTGAGATTAGAGAGAGTCCAAAGCAGAATCTAACCCAAAATTTGGAAAAACCACAGAGCAAACACACAAACAGTAGTTTAGCTCCAAGCCATGGGACAGCTGAGTCACTTCAAACTGCATTGAGCTTTGCAAACTCCACTTCAGGTACAAACTTGACTCATTGCTGCAGTGAGGAAGATCAAAGAATCCAAGCTGGGAGGTGAGGCTGAAAGATCTGGGGCTGAGCAGAGTGGAGGAGAGATGCTGCAGGAAGGGATAACAACCTTCAGAGGACATGAAAGGCTGTGATGTGTAAAAAGCTGCAAAGGAGGAGAGGAAAAAGCAGGTTTTGTGTGCTGATTTTAGGGAGGAGTAGTAGTAATGGGTACAATGTGCAATGAGGGAGGATGAGCTGAAACTGGGAATATTCTGTGAAATTAAGGACAAGTCAAGTCTGAAATAGATCCTGTGGGGAATCTGTACTGAATTGCCCTGGGAGAGAGCAAGATCTGGGTGGTTCTGTCCCAAACCACTGCTGTGGCTTTGCTTCCCTCCTCCCCATGCCCTGCCTGGGAATTTGAATTAGTTCTGGAGGCTGAATCAATTCTGGAATTTGAATCAGTTCTGGAATTTGAATCCATTCTGGAGGCTGACCTGACCAGGGAGCATTAATAGGCCATTTACCACCTGAGAAGTGCATTAAAGGGTCATTAATGAGGGCTCTGCAGCCTCTGCTCTCAGGACTCACCAGATATTTCATCTTTTTAAAAAGTTTGTTCAGGTTTTTTTTTGGTTTTTTTGTTTATTTGGGTTTGTTTGGGGTTTTTTTATTTATTTTTTAAGCAACCAAGATTTTTAACTTCCCTTTTTCTCCCCTCCTCTGAATAAATCTTTTGTTAGAGGGGAATACCAACCCATGCAAAGAGAATGTAAAGAAAAAAGAGTTACTCCTGGATATCAACAAATAACTCAGTGCATGAATTTGTATTGGGATTTTCTTTGTGTAGATGGAGAAACCGGATGGGAAATCCTTCCCAGTGCTGCACTCAGTGAAAATGCTGCTTTTCCAACACGAGGCACTGCTGGGTTTTTCAGTGCTTAAACCCACGAGAAGAATCAAGAGTTGACAAAAAGTCATTATTGCAATATCAGAGATGACATAAATTTCCTCCTCTCTCTTGTCTGTACAAGTTTGGGAATGAAAAAATTGCGGGTTTAATACCACGGGAGAATTTGCTGCTCTATCAGAAATGTGTTTTTCACCAAATGAATGCAGATGTTCATGCCAGGACAGGAGCACTTTGTAATTGGAAAATAGCTAAAAATAGGAAAAAAAAGGAAGTGAGTTCCTACCATGCCTTAAATTGCCTGTAATCCTTGAAACAAAATCAATTGTATTCAGCTGCACTGAAGTTTTTTTTTGCTGGATTAGTTCTCAGTCTGACAACAATAGCTGAGAATTTCTACAAAGGGAGTAAGAGCTTTTCTAAAGGTAATTAGTGCACTTTGATGTGAGAATTTTCAGGAGAGGACAACACCTGTCTGGTTTTTCTGCATTTGCTGGGTCTAAGAACAAAGAGCAGCAAAAGATATCAGAAACTTTTAAAGTGCACTTGACACTGGGATCAGCAACAGAAATCCCCTGAGGCTGGAAAAAGGACAACGTTGTCCTCTTTGGAATTCTCTCGTGCTGATCACTTGTGAGCTTTATTTCTCACGAAGAGCTGGAAATGTTGTAAATCACGGTTGAAGACTGTGAAAGTTGGATTTTTCAGCGGCTGGAAACAATGCCATGGACCTTGGTGGCTGCTGCAAAGTGCCAGTGTGTGTGAAAGCAGCTTACTGAAGCATCAGGTCATAAAGAAACCCAAGGACAGGAGAGTGATGTAACTTGAATTTCAACAAGTTGCAGTTTCGTCTGTTGTTTGCAGCAGTTTGAGGTATTCAAAGCAACTCCTCAGTGGTATTGCTAATGAAGTGAGCAAATGTGGGTCAGAGAGCAGCTAAGGCACTTCTGATAAATTCACACACTCCCAGGACTGAGGGGAAATGGGTTCTTGCTTTCTAGGAATTCTTGTGGCTCTGTGTTGAGGTGCTTCTGGAGAGAAGGAGCCAGACTCTTGCCAACTGAAGCAAGCTCTTCTGAAGATGCTAATCTGAATTTAACAACCCCAGTGAAAGATGCTCCTCCATCCCACTCCCTCTGTAAGGCATTATTATTGAGTTTGGAGTGAAGAAGTGTTGATTATTTCCCCCATTTTCAGCCCCAGCACAGTCTATTTCAGCACAGCAGCCTCCCAGTGAGCCTGGGCTGCAGAATATGGGACTCTTGGAAAATAAAAAGCACTGGTGGAGCAGGGAGAGGAAAGAATTCTTGCTTTCTAGGAATTCTTGTGGCTCTGTGTTGAGGTACTTCTGGAGAGAAGGAGCCAGACTCTTGCCAACTGAAGCAAGCTCTTCTGAAGATGCTAATCTGAATTTAACAACCCCAGTGAAAGATGCTCCTCCATCCCACTCCCTCTGTAAGGATGATTATTGAGTTTGGAGTGAAGAAGTGTTGATTATTATTTCCCCCATTTTCAGGCCCAGCACAGTCTATTTCACACAGCAGCCTCCCAGTGAGCCTGGGCTGCAGAATATGGGACTCTTGGAAAATAAAATTCCCTGGTGGAGCAGGGAGAGGAGCAAACCATGGGCTGTGCATTTCCAAAGGGAATAGAGATTGAACTGACCACACTCTTGGCTTCAGCTGGAGGAAATGGATGTGGCAATAATCCCATGTTACCTATTGAATGATAATTCCAGGGACATTCTTTGCTGAGTGTGTTGAAAGGACAAAATTTGAATTCTAATTTCCAGGGAAGGCAAAGGCATTTGTAACAATTGCCTTTGTGTAATTGCTGGAGCACAGACTGTGCAGGGCCACAGGACAATGCATCTCGTAAGGAGTCAAAGATAAATGACTTAATCTGAGATCTACAGCTCTAATTATATCCATCTCTCTATCCTAAAGGGGTTTATTTGGCTATAGTTGCTTTTAGAGCCATTAAGGAAATGTTGTATTATATCTCTGTTAGTGAGGGGGCATTGTGCAAAGACTGCATTCATGCCTCAAGCCTATTTTTACCTCGAATGAGCCCTGAAATGGAATTCAAATTCCGTTTGTTTCCATTACAGTGCTGTGATCGTTACAAGTTATTATTTTTAAAAAATGCCGATAATCACATTTCCGCATTAAAAGGGTGTGTAAGAAAGAAATAGAATTCATGTTAAAAATGGGAGTTGGGAAATATTTACAAAGGAGGAAGCAAAGAATAAATCTGCTACAAATGCATTATCCCCTTAGCAACACAAACCTCAGCCTAAGTTTCTCTCCAAGCTTAAGTCCTGTTGGCTACAAAACCAAGATTTCCTCTGTTTCCAGTCTGAGATTGGTGAAAATGTATTTTCTAAATCAACAATTTGATTCAGGATTCTTACATTTGCTCAGTCCCACCTTGAATTAAATGTTTCGGTTCGGAAAAACTCATAGCAAAATTTTAACAAAACCATTTGTGTTAGAAATAAAAGTGAATCCTGGTGACCAACAGGCTTGAAGGTTTGTCACTCAGCACTACAAGAGGCCACAGCCATGGGATTTTGAGCATTCAGTACCTCATTTTGTGACCCATTTGGTCACAAAAATAGTGTGTTTTGGGTCCACACTGACTGCTCTCACCCTACATTTGCACAAACCATTGTAATGCCAGAATTAATACTGAGACAAAAGGAGAAAAAAGCCTTTGAATAGAAACAGAAATTCAGGCTGAAAGAAGAAGCAAAATATGCAAACTAGATCTAAACTCCACAAGTTTTCAGCACAAATCAGAGATTCAGGGCGAGTTACAGACAAGGTTGATTCCACCAAAGGTGTTGTGGCTACTGAAGAGATCAATTGTCCCTGGCCTGTCTGTGGTGAGGAAATCTGAACAAACAGCTGCCCAACCACACCACAAACGTAATTTCCAGTTCCCTGGCCTGTCTCTGCTGAAGAAATCTGAACAAACAGTTGCCCAACCACACCAAAAACATCATTTCCAGTTCCCTGGCCTGTCTCTGCTGAGGAAATCTGAACACACAGCTGCCCAACCACACCACAAACATCATTTCCAGTTCCCTGGCCTGTCTGTGGTGAGGAAATCTGAACACACAGCTGCACAACCACACCACAAACATCACTTCCAGTCTGGAACCTCAGGGCTCTCAACAGCTCACATCAAACCTCAAGAGAATCACCAAGAACAAAAACCAACATGGATTTTCCTTCTCTTAACCCTCATGGTCTAACTCGGTGTTCTCCAAGCTGCTTGGCCCTTCAAAGCAGAAGAAGGAATTGAATTTCAATCATATCCTGGTCTGACTCAAAAGAACCCATCATGGCACTCATTTCAGTATTGCACAGTGCTGATTTTTATGCTGGGTATAGTGTCTGTTCTTTGCTGTAGAAATTTCCATATGCTCCTTGCCCTGAATTCCAAAGAATAAGTTTGTCTAATGAAGCTGAATATTGAGATTTCCCCCCCTGCCATGACTTATGGGTGCAATTTGAAAGGAAGGGGGAAAGTAACAAGTAAATGAAAAGCACGTTCAACTCCGTGGGATGATAAACAGCCTTTGCAATTTGCTTAGCTGGAGCTTGTTCTTCATTCCCAGAGGCACCAGGCACTTTTATTATGAGATGACAGCAGAGTTTTATTCTCAAAATTGTGCAGATTTCTCACCTGACTGTATATTTCAGGTCAGAGAGCGACACAAGCTGGGCTCTATTTTTCCTCTCATGGTTGTTTGCTCCTGTCATTCTGTGGGTTAATTTCCATTTCTCAGTCCCACCAATGAGTTCCACTTTCTCAGTTTATTCATTTCTATCTCTAAGAACAATCCCCTTGCCTTTTTTCACAGTTATGCTGTGCCAGGCTCCCCCTGCACACCCCAAACCCACCCTGTGCTCTGAGCTGAGTGATTTTTGGGTCACAAATCTCTGCTCCTTGTTCTCCCCTCGCCACATTCACCATGGTGAGTTGTTGGGAATCACATTTCCTGTGCCACTGTGAGCAGCAATTTGAGGATTGCTGGACATGGGAGCACCATTAGTGACATTTCTCAGTGACAATTTATGGAACTCTCACTGCCTGCAGTTCAGCAGGTCAATGAGCTGCTCTGCAGAGTTTCCTTGGGCTGTTGCTGCCCTCTGGTATTTTGATTTTCCATGTGTAAATGGGCAAATAAAGCTGCTCTGGGAGATTCTTGTGTACCTAGATGAAAATATTTCCTGTTTTTAAACATGGTTATAAACACCTGGCAGGGAGATATTCTCTGTATGAGTTCACTAGAAGAGAATCCATGGCTGAGTGCCTTTGCAGCATCATCTCTACAGCCCTGCTGAGCAATTTTGGATTGGTTGGTGCAGGGCAGGAATGATGGGAAGAACAGACTTGAAATTTGCTCTACCAACCTCCTTTTCCAGGGCAATCAAAGCAGCCTTGCTCCCCCTCCACTGCTCTGGCTTAGGCAAATAAATCAGAATTAAGCCCCCAACCCACATCTGCACTGACAGGGCAGAAAATCACAGCACTTGGATAAACACCAGCCAAGCCAGATGGAACACTCAGTTAGCAAGGAGGCTGCACTGAAAAGCTGCATTAAAACTCAAATCACCAGGGCTGCTTTTCAGGGTTGATAAGATCATCCTTAAGCTTGGCTCTGTCAGTTGCTGTTAGCTTTGGCTGCAGAACCTTTAAGGTCCCAGAAGGGGAGATTGAATGATCTCCAGAAATTTTGCTTCGATGATTAAAATCTCTGCAAGCTTCCCACACAGTTCATATTGAGAACAGCTATGCCTTTGAAATCATCTTTGTCTAGGAATGTCCATTATTTAGGGAATTTTAGCAATGAAATCCAGACTGTGTGACACTTGCAATGCCACTTGAGGCCATCTCTGCATTCTACAGGTGCAGGAGCTAGTTTAAGAATGAAAAGCCTCTCAAATCTGAATATTTCCAAGCAGATCTTTAACTCTGTCAGATGAGAATATGAGTTTCACATCACCCAGGGCACTGGGTACGTTTCTTTATCAAAATATTTCACTTTTTTTGATTTATAACTGAGAAATTTGAGAGACAAACTACTACAGTTTTAAAGTTTATATGTCAAAGAGATGCAAAGCTCATATTATCATATTGATGATAATTTTAAAATAAAAAATTCCCCACTTTTGAAACCATACCACGTGTAAATTTTATTTTACCTTCTCAAGTTTACCTTGGAAACAAAGAAACAATTTTATAAAATAACGGAACAATTTCCAAAATCCCCTCCAGCTGGATTGGAATTGAGGTCAAGCCCTGAGGACCATCCTGGGCTCTTGACTATTAAAGGGATGAAGGATGAGATGAATCATCCTGGAGAAAATGGTTTTGATATCCTAAGTAAGTGGAAGCTCAGCAGATTTTCTCACAGATTCTTACTTGGCACCCATGTGATGAAATCATGGATGTGCAATGATTTTAATGGAATTTCTTACTTTTCGTAATTTCTTCGATTTTTCTTACAAAGAAATGACACTCAAGGAAGAACCAGTTAATCAAAAAATCCCATGTTAATTGTATGTGGAATAGTGGTGTATTTGATGGGTGCTATTTGAAATACTGGTGGTATTTGATGGTATTTAAGGGGTAACAAAGCTGATTTTTCTCAGCCTCTTTGTAGATTTTTACAAACCCACATCCACAGTTAATCACACAGAGGGATTGGACATTTCCCTCTGAAAAAATCAACCTTGCAGTCTGCAGGAGGCTGGTTGGGATTGTTCATATTTCCTCTCTCATCTCTCTCATTTCTCTATTTTCCCTGAACGACAAAAACCCAAACCTTGAGCTCTTTAATCCCCTGGGTTGGCAGGCTGGCCAAGGAGCAGCACTGCACTCAGCTGCTCACCCTTCTGTCTGCAGAAATAAATACACAATTTCTCCTTTTTCCACTGCTCTTGGCCTACTGAATCCAAACCCACCCTTGCTGCCAACTGTCAGCAGAATTAGGGTTGTAAATGTTGTAGTTCAACACACACTAATGCTGAGCCTTATCTTCAAATCATTACAACTTTCCTCTCCAGCAAAATGGAGATTTTTTTTTTTAATGTGTGTGAGAAGAGCACATTTGGTAATGTTCAGCTTTAGCTGAGTTTTTAACAGTCTGGCAGTTTAACTGGGGGTTGAGCATTTGTATTTTGTGGGAAGGTGGTAGAGAATAAAGCTATTGAATTTTCCCTGATGTTATCCTGAGGTTCAGCAATCCTGAGCAGCATCTCACTGTTTTCTCACAGAGGTGGGGAGTGTAAACAGCAATGGGATAGGAAAGATAGAAATGCAGGGTTGTCAGGGGTTGTCAGGAAGCTTTTTACTGGAAAAAATCCTCATAATCCAAGTCCATCCTCCCTCAGATGTGAAAACTGCCACATGCAAACAACTTAAAATATATATTTAACTCGAAGTATCATCAACAGGAAAAAATAAAAAGAAAGAAAAATATCAGAAAGAAATCTTCTAAACAAGACAAGAAAAAAGGAATTCCATGCCATGGGAACAGAAACAGGCAAATGGTGAGGAGGTTTGTTTGGAGAAATTGGGTTGGTGAAGGTTTTGATCTGCTGGGGAGAAGTCCTGGGCAGGATTGCTGCAGGAGAAGAAATTTGCTCTCATCTTCACACCTAACTCCTGAAGAGATGATCAGCCACTTCCCAGGGAATAAAAACACACAAAAAAACCTAATAGAGAGCAAAACTGGAACCCAAAGCTCAGAGATGAGGCTTGAATGTCACACAGAGGGTTAACATGGAATTTTAAACTAACACTGAGACATTAGAGGAGGCAGGAAAACATCACTTTGTCACCTAACTAAGGCAGCCTGGAGGTGAACTTTCCACAGTCCAACCAAAAGGACATGGAAAAAATATCTTTTTTGCTTTCAGGATGAACTCTGCCACTGCTGTAAATCAGAGCAGGATTGGAGGAATGTCTGCCATGTCTGAGGAACAGCTGGGAAATCTGCACAGCAGCTGCCAATAGCAATAATTGATTATTAATTGGTTCCACAGCCGTTCCTGAGCCAGCCATGCCAAGGAGCTGTGCAGGAGGATCACAGGGGTTGGGACAGGGGAAAGTCAGGAACTTCTGCACTGCTGTCCCTGAATTTCCCCAAATATTTGTATATGATGTGAATGCAGCTGCTCTAGAGACACAACAGTTATTACAAGTACAACCAAACACCCACAAATTCAGCAAAAAGACAAACAAATCCCTGAATTTTTGTTCACCACGAGTGCAGAAGACAGAAATAAGCAGGATGCATGCTAACTGTAAGTCCTTTGCAGCAATTGTGCAAACAGATAGTTTCTCATCCAAATGAAACGGGGTGGGGGAAACCTCTCTGCTGGAATTGGTGGGGCTAAATCCACTCCTGGTTTGATATTGTGTGTTATCAATTAATTTGACTGAACTTCCTGGGCAAGTTATTAAGTCCCCGTGCCATTTTCTCATTATCTGTCAAACAGGGCTAACAGGATCAGCCCCAGTGCTTTACAAAGGAGATCAAGGATTATACAGAACTCGGAATAATTCCCAAATCCTGCCTGAAAATTGCAAGCCAACTTTTCCCTCTTATCTGGAAACCTCCAACCTCCCTTCAGTGTCATTAAAGGAAGACTTATTCCAACATATTATTTTAGAAAAACAAAATAGACAGCAAGCATTTCAGATAATTATATTTGCCTCCAATCCTAGCCTGACTGCCACTCTCCTCTTTTCCTAAAAGGAATCTATTTTTGAAGGTGACCTGCATTACTGCAGTGTTAATAAAAATGCACTGGGTGTAATCAGTTATTATTTTATCTCTGAGCATATTCAGTGGCTCAGAATGTGTGAGAATTCCCAAGGGGAGCATCGTGCCAGTCAGAGAAGATTCTTCTTCAGGAAAAAAGGGGTCAAATCCTCCCCCAAAGTACTAAATCCCTACTGATACAGAACCATTGAAACACTGCAGAATACATTTCATATGTAGATTGTCACAATGTCTTGGACTTTGTCACTTATTTTCTGTTTTGTCATGAGGATAACTTATTTTCCTGTTGCTGTCAATGCTTCTGAGATGCCACTGGCCACAGGTCAGGTGAAAATGTTGGGAGTGAAAGAGAATTTCTTTCAAATAATGCTGAGATGCTGAGATGCTGAGAAACAATTTGTATTTTCCAGCAAAACTGCCCTGTCCTGTGCATCCTTCATTTTGCTTTCAGTCACACACTCTGGCTTCCCAGAAAAACTTGAGATTTATAAATAAAAGCATCTAATTTCTGCCTGCTTGCTCTCAGAAGCCCAGAATGTGAGCAGAACCCAAGGGCTGCAGGGAGGACAAACCCTCTGATTTCCAGTAATTCCCAGGAGCAATTTCCTGATGGAAGCTAAGTAGCTATGGAAACAATGGCTTTTGTTTGCTGCACAATGGTCTCCAGTTCTGAGAGAGGAGGAAGGACTCATCTCCATCCCAGTGCCAACTCCTTTCCTACTGAGCACCAGGAGCTCAGCTGCCTCTGCCCAGAGCAGGTGGAGCAGGGAATTCCTCAGCTGGAGCAGCTTGGATCAGTAACTGGTGGATTTTGGGATAAATAACTGGTGGATTTTGGGATCAGTAACTGATGGATTTTGGGATCAGTAACTGGGGGATTTTGGGATAAATAACTGATGGATTTTGGGATCAGTAACTGGTGGATTTTGGGATCAGTAACTGATGGATTTTGGGATCAGTAACTGGGGGATTTTGGGATCAGTAACTGGTGGATTTTGGGATCAGTAACTGGTGGATTTTGGGATCAGTAACTGGGGGATTTTGGGATCAGTAACTGATGGATTTTGGGATCAGTAACTGGTGGATTTTGGGATCAGTAACTGGTGGATTTTGGGATCAGTAACTGATGGATTTTGGGATCAGTAACTGATGGATTTTGGGATCAGTAACTGGGGGATTTTGGGATCAGTAACTGGGGGATTTTGGGATCAGTAACTGGGGGATTTTGGGATCAGTAACTGGTGGATTTTGGGATCAGTAACTGGGGGATTTTGGGATCAGTAACTGGTGGATTTTGGGATCAGTAACTGATGGATTTTGGGATCAGTAACTGGTGGGCTTTGGGATCAGTAACTGGTGGATTTTGGGATCAGTAACTGATGGATTTTGGGATCAGTAACTGGTGGATTTTGGGATCAGTAACTGGTGGATTTTGGGATCAGTAACTGATGGATTTTGGGATCAGTAACTGATGGATTTTGGGAATCCCTGCTGAAGGGACAGGAAACACCAAACACTGCTGCAGTCATCCCAGTTAATTACTAATTGTTGCTCCAAAGGGAAAACAAGTGGGATTTGTTCCACAATGCAGTCACACCCTCAGGTGCTCCCAGTGCTCCATCTCCATGAATTCCTGGGCACAAACTGAGATTTATATCAATGTAAATCTCCATCACCCAAAGGCCAGACCCACAGGAGATGAATGTCTGATATGGACCTGGGAAAATCACAATATTCCCTCTACCTCTACAGTGATTTCCCATATAGCCTCAGTAAAAACCATTCCATGTCCTCCTGCCTCAGTTTCCTTTCCCACCAGAACAGGACAATGACATTCACCTCCTGCAAGTGTTTTAAAGTCTTCTGATGGAAACTGCAACAGGAGAGTGGCAAATATATTTATCAGCAGAGAGAAAAATAATCCTGCTGCTCTCTGCTGCACATATTTTGAAGAATGGGTCAATAGATTTTCTTCATCTGATTTGTTCCCTCCCCAGCAGATTTTATTCTTATCTAAAATATACTCTAAAATCCCATTTAGTTTTATAACATGCTTGGGAATCCTTTGGAACAGCATCTCCTCCATAAATGTAAGATAATCCCCACTGCTTCCAGCCTTCTGCCTCTAACTAACACTCATCCAAAAATGTAAACAGGTTGAGAATTTTGTCATAAATGCTCCATTTCTTCCCCCAGAGTTCCATAAGGTGTGAGTGGGGCAGCAAAAGGACTGCTCTGTGTTTGCATGTGGGTGGGTTAGGCAGAGCTCATGAAATCATCAGCTGGATGCCAAACCCAGCAAAATGAACTCAGAAATGAGGAATATCCTGATGTATTCAGGGTGTTTGGCTGGCAGGGATGAGCACTGCCCAGCCTACAACAGAGTCACTAGCAGGAAAGCAATATTCTCAAGGAATATTTGGGATCCCAAGAGAGCCAGAAAGTCTTCTAGTAAAAAAAGAAGTCTATTTTTGGTTGAATTCTCTTGATGGCAACTCCATTTCTAGCTCCTCAGATGTCACCCCAAGTGTGATTTAACTTACTGTAATGATCTTTCAAGGCCAGGGTCAATTTTTCTCATTTCTTTTGTGTATCAACATTTAGGGAATTAATTTTCTCCTTTCCTCCACACTTTTTACCAGATGAAAAAGGCTGATTTAAACTGAACCCAGTGACCCTTTCAAAGACCCCCAGGTCATTCCAATCCTTGCAAACAGAGTTCCTCCTGCCTTTGGAGAGGAATTCTGCTTTCTCAGGAAGGCTCTGATGGACATCCAGCCTGGAATGTGCCTGATATCAGTTTCTACCCTGGCAAAAAGGAAATAGCAATTGCCAGCTGCCACTGAAGGGATGGAATAAATATATAAATAACTATATATATAACTTAACTATTATATATATATTATATATTATATATTATATATTATATATTATATATTATATATTATATATTTATATTATATAATATATTATAAATATATACTTTTATAATATCTATATTTTATATAATATATAATAATATTATATATTATATAAATATTACATAAAATATGTGTTATAAAATTATTTATTATTTTATAATATATATTTTATATAATATTTATATAACATATATTTATATAATATAAATATATATAAAATTATATATAATATATATATTATATATATTTTTATTATATATAATATATAATAAGTTGAAAATAACTATTATATATAACTATAAAAATAACCTTTATTGAGCTGGAATTCAGGGCTGTTTGAGAAGGTGCAGTTCCTAAAGACACCGAAATGTTTGGAGCAAAAACCCCTTGTGGATTCACTCCAAGAAGCACCAGTTTGACAAAACACTTCTGGGCTAAGTTAAGAGGTTTTTGCTCTTTGAAAGGCACAGAGTTGTGGCAGATCTGCCACGCTGCCCTCTGCTCAGTGTCAGGAAGAACCACTCGTTAGAAACCATCAGCCAATTGTCCTAAAGCACAAAGATGTGATTTGAGACTTGAGTGCAACCAGTTCTGCTCTGAGAACAGGGAAAAATGCTTCTGCAAATGATGCCACACAGCCAGGGCTCAGTTTAAATTCTCCAGCTTGTTTCTCTTGCTTTGAATGTCTGATCTCAGTGTTTTATCACTTTCAGGATTGTTTTCCTCTCCCTGTGACATTCCCTAGATGAAAATCAGGGAGAAGCACCACCCCTGAGAATTGTTATTGATTCCTCTGTTCTGGGACATCTGCTCGAAGGAAAGGCTGCAGGTTTATCCCCAGTGACCAAGGAAAAGTGCAGAGGGTCAGAAATCATCTCCTCCATCCCTTCACACCCCACTGAATTCTACCCCAGAATTCTGCTGAATTCTCAGGCACCAAATCCTCCATCCCTGGAAATGGTGCAGCCACACTTCAAGAATATTTTTCAATCTCTGTTTTCCTCCTGTTTCTATCAGCAAGCTGACTTTGCCCATGACCATTTCCTTTCAAGCTGTCCTTCCATCACAGCCTGCACTGCAGCCTGACAGATCTTGTGCTTCAGTGCCGTGCAGAATCTTCCCCTGTGCTGACCCCAAACTGAAATTCAGCTCCTGCTTTTCCTCTGCCTCATGAATATTTAACTGCTGTAGTTTACACCTGCTGGATCTCATTTGCTGTCATTAAGATCATTGCAGTTTGCTGTGGGGGAAGGAAAGGAAAGGAAAGTGCTTTGTGATGTCAGATAATTCTCTGGGATGGTTCTCCTTGCAGATCTGATCCCATCGTGTTCCTTTTAGCCTCTGCTTGCACCAGCAGGTCTCACTCTGATATGGCTTTTCTGAAAACTCCTGTCCAAATTAAAATCAAGAGAAAACTCCCCAAGCAGTCACCTTTATCACCCCAGGGGGGTGAATTCAAATGACATTATGAATTCAGGTCACAATTTATGATTATTTCACTAATTGCACCAGCATGAAATCAGATTGGAAGGACCAATATTTCTTCCAAAACACCAATTTCTTCCCTATCAAAGCTTTTCCAGTCTGCTGTCACTTAGTTTTTCTAGAGATTTACAGGCTTCAGTAGGACCAAGTTAAAGAAAGAAATTATTTACATATATATCTTTAAGTTTGAAGCAGAAGAAGCACTTTATCCTTAAGAGGTGCTGACAGGCTGATGCCATGAGTCCTGTTTTGGCAGCAGTGATGCAATCCTGTCCCTCCTGCCCTGCTTCCCTCTGTGCAGCTCCTTCCCCCCTGAACCCCACTGTTATTTAGGATGGCAGGAATCTCAGCTGGTCATTTGCTCCAACCCCACTCTGAGTAGGGATAAGACACTAAAACACTCAAAACCACCAAAAAAATCCTTTGTTTCCTAGGCTTGAAGCACTTATTCCACAGAAAAAGCCTTTCTCTTAGCCCATGCCAGCTCAGTTAACTTTCAAAAGTTTTTCTGATGAATCCTATCTGGAAGATTTTGGAAATCCATCTAGTGCAGCACAAACCAGATCACCCTTCACATATTTATCGATTCTATCAGAAACCTCTAATGGATTTGTGAAATATGACTTTCCTCTAGAAAAACAATGTTGTCTCTTCCCCAGTATATTTATCTAGGTGTCTATCAAGTCTGTTTATTACAGTTTTCTACCATTTCATCCAGGAGAAAAGTCAGAGTTGCTGCTCTGCAGTTTCTCAAGTTTCTCCCACACGTTTTAAAAGAAAAACAAAATCTTTGTTCTGGTTCTATATGTCCTACTTTCCCTTCCTTACAACCACTCCAGAGTTCATTTCAGTTCTCTGGAAACCCTCAGTGCAGAGTTTGGGTTGCTTTGGGAGGGCAATGCTTCACTTCCTCAATGCAGGAGGAGGAATAAAACAGCATTTCGTTCACTGTCACAACAATTTATCACAAGTCTGCCACAAACAGAAATTATTTTTTTTTAATTTTCCTAATAGAATAGTTGGAGTTTTGGCCGAAAACTCACTTTTTCTCCCCTAATACTGCAGAAGGGGTGATGTTCTTGCTGGTTCCTGCAAGCCAATGCCAGGAAAAGCAATGAAACGTGGCACTGCTTTCTCACTCGCAGAGGAAAAGAAGAAAAAGGGCAAGTTGGATCATTTACTGTGATTAAACAGAATTTCGTGGGGTTGAACTCCAGCTATGAGAAGAGTGACTTCCTTTACAGAGCAAAATTATACCAATTTCCCCCTGGAAGGTAGAAGTGCTGAGCAAATGGGAGTGTGAGGGTTTTGTAAGGAGGATAATTGTAAAACACATCACCAGCTCTGCCTACACGCAGATCCTGTGTGCCAGGAGGTTTTTCCCTCAACCTCAACAAGTGCAGACTTGTTCTGCTATTTATTGCTATTTAGCCACAGGAATAAAGCAAAGCTATGGAACAGAATCTGCCATGTTGGAGTTTCTGCAGATTAGCAATGCTACTGGTTCTGAAGCTGAATTACAGTCTCTTAATGAGGAAATAAACAGATTAAAACTACTTAACTTTTTGGCTGTTTTAAATGTTTAAAATTAGCACTTTTCCCCATAAAATAAATCTGATTGTGTGCTCCATATTTGGGTTCAGGTATAAAACCAGATTATACAGCTCCTAAAGAATATTTTGCTGCTGAATCTTGATTGTTTGCTTATTTATGATTGAAGCAGAAGTGTAACACACTGACGTTTGTTACTATATTTTTTTTAAATATATATCTATATCTATATAAAAATCAAAGCATAAGGTGGATATTAGTGTTCATTTTGACCCAACCTGAGTCAAACCTCGTTCCCTGCTGGCACTTTGGGTGTCCTTGGCAGTTTTCATTCCCAGCAGGGGGAGAGCTGAGAATCCCAACCCTTGCAGTGTTTCAATGGGATCAGGGAGGTGCAGCAATAACCATCAGTACAGAGGAGGAACAAATATAAATAAATAGGAACATTTTTCCAGATTAAAGTGACCAAATGCAGGTGATGTTACCACAGGAACACCAGACAGAAGTGTCAGGAAGGTTACCTTGATAGCCCACATGGCCACCACTGCCTGCCCCATAAACCTTGGGATAAAAATGCCCCATAAACCACAGAGCCATGGAATAATCCCACTGCTCTGCTGGTCCTGCAAGGATTCCATCCACATCACTTCTTCTTACTTCTGGACTATTGACTGCAGGGAAATTACTGCATCAATAACCAGGACAGCCCCAAACCCCCCAGAGCTGTCCCCTGCTCTCCCTGCCTCCTCCAGGGAGGATGTATTATTTTAATTTTGCATCCTTCCCCCTGCCCAGCCAAACCCTCCTGGGCTGCAGGATCATCTGAAATGCATGGCAAGGTCAGTGTGAGCACAGAGAGAAAAGGTGGCACTGGAACCTTGTCACTGTTGAGCCACTAGCAGAGGAAAAGTCCCAGATTCTCAGTGTGGCATGAAAAGAGAGCTTTTATTATTTAATTCCAATTTATATAGACTTTTCAGAGGTCACTCAGATTGGTCAGTCAGAAACCTCCCCCTAGGCCTGATTGGCCTGAACTGCCCAAATCTTGAGACACTGTTTTTAATAACATCCAAACTTTATCTTTGTTTATAAAACACAGGAGAAAGTTCTCATGGGAAAGCCCTGTGCCAGCCACAGAACCTCCCTGTGCCATCACAGCACACCAAGGGCAGTGCCAGTGGATTATCTCAGTCACCAAAGGCTGATTGGGAGAAAAAGAGATAAAATATGTGTGGGGAAATGGAAGCTCTCCTAGCCCTGGTTCTACCTCCAGCTTTTCCATTGCTGTACAGGACAAATTCCTGCATTCCAGCACTGCATTCCAGCTGGGAAGCTGAGCCTGCCTAGCTAACACCTTTATGAAGTAAGGATTTACAGCAGTTTTACAGCACCCTGCACAACGGAGCCATTTCCAAAAACACAGCTCTTCAAACACTAACCAAAAATGAGAAGTTGTTTTGTGAGCACTTTGGTGGGAGCCAAAGCCACAGCACTGCCAGCAGCAGGGACAGCTCTGCTCACACGCTGTGTTTTCTTTTTGGCTAAGGATGGTGCTCAGTTATCACCAGAAGGTCAGAGAAACTCATCAGCGAGGAATGGAGCTGGAATAAATACTTCCCAATAAAAAAAACCCCAAAAAACCAACAACAAAGTCACTACTTTTGCCTGTTTGAGAGCTGGAGGAGCAATGCCTGCTGATGGATTTTAGGACACATTTTAGGACACATTTTAGGACACAGCAAGAAGGGTGAGCCAAGGCACACTGTGCTGCAAAGGGTTGGAGTGCTCTGAACCATTTTCATACTCCAGAGGTTGGAATGGGCTGTGAATTGATGGTTTTTGTCGCTATGGTAATTTGTATTGTCAAAGTTTTAATAACCTCATCAAAAACATGCACTGCAGAGCAATGTGGCACCTTGTGGTACCATTTGAAACACTGCGCAAGGAAATTAAAAACAAATAGAAATAAATCACCGCTGAGCCCAAACCAATCAATATTTCGGCTGAAAAGGTGAGCAGTCAGTGGAAAGAAAAAGATATTTTCAGAGAAATGATGGAAGCTTCTAAGACAATTATTCTCCCACCAATAGCAAGAGCAAGGTTAGCCCACATCAGTGGTAATTAGCTGAGAACTATGAGTTCCTTTGCTAGTTGTGCATGAAAAGCCATTTTAAGCAACAGCTTTTCCAAATTCAGATTTGTTAGCCTTGAAGTACAAAGTATACATGCTAATAAATAAATATAAATAAAAATTGCTAATATTTAATTCAGGCAGGTTCAAACTGAGGGGCTAAACCCCACAGAATATTATGAATACTGGGCATGACAAACTCTTTTTGAGTTCACCTTCAATGATGTTGGTGTTATTCCACCCAAGTGGATAACTCCACTTGGTCCTGGATCTCAATTTCCTCCCCAGTGTCCTCACACACCATCAAATTACTCGAATCATTTGTTTGGTAGCTTTACATGCTGCTTGTGCATCATTTGCAGGAAGAGATAATTATGTTCCAGCTCTTTAGTTTGTTTTTCTGCTTGAACTTTATTGCATTTTAATAGTTTTTCTAGCTCTATCTAGTGCCTAAATAAGAGAAGGGAAAGGGATTTCAATAAATTTTTTTTTTTTGGCACTGTTAGGGTTCAAGATGTAAAAATGGCAACACCTTGGACTTCTTTAAGTTTTTAAATTGTATTAAAAGAGCTTGAGTTATACAAACAGGAAACACTGAGTGTTAACTTAACTTATTTGAAGCCAAATAAGAATCCAGTGCAGTGTGAACTTGAATTAACTTCAATTTCTGACAGATGCACAAACTCTTACAAGGCACAGTTCCCTTCTAAATGCCTCATTTTTCTCTGGACAATTTTATTTTCCTCTTTGCCTCTCTTCCCAACATGAATTCCTGCCTTTTTCCAGCCACAGTCACAGCATAGCTTTTCTTTCAGTGTATTCACATGGGTTTAGTCTCACTGAAAGCAAGACAGCAAATATTTATTTACTGCTGTTCTTTATAGCTTCCACTTGTAGAAAGTAAATATAAAAGTGGTCCTGATGCCTCTGGCTTTGTGTTCCTACTGGATAAGGGAGAAGAACAGCTGAGGAGGAAATTGCTCCAAAAGGCATCAGCAGACATTGGCATTTCCATGGAATGGACAACTCTTGATCTGCAGAAATCCTGGAAACCAGAGAGCTAAAAAGAGACTGGCAAAAAATCCTGGGGGAAACCACATTTCATTCAGCACTCTGATCTTGGGGTTCAGTGAGGCCAAAGCTACAAGGGTTTTCACCAAAAATGAGCTTTGACAAACCAACTCCCACTCAAGCTGCTGCAGTGGCCAAAATTGTGTCTTTCTCAGGACAAGGAGAAGTTCACAGCCTGAAAAGGATGAGGAAAAGTTCACAGCCTGAAAAGCTCCCAGAGGAACTTCTTGATTTGGGATCTGCCTCAGCCCTTCAGCCACACCACCCTGCTAAGGCAGGCTGTGCAGAGTCACCACCTGATTGCTTTGCAGCCCACGAGGAGCTGAAATCCTCCTTGGCTGCAAGAGGCACAGTCAGTGGGAATATTTTAATAGCCCTGAATACCTCAGGCAGTAATCAGAGTTTCCCCAGGTGCACAAGTCTAAATGAATCTCATATTGAGCTTTTATTTTTAGAGAAATATAATGACTGGAATTGAGAATAGTCCTGTTATGGCTGTCACTGCATTTCGAGGGACTCCAAAAATAATCAGACTTAAAATGTTTAAGGTTAATTAAGGCAAACAAAAAGATTTATACTGTGGAGAGAAGCCTTAAGTAATAGGTGTGAATAACAAGCAATCTAATTTCTTTGATGGCCTTAGGATGTGAGTGAGGCTGGGAAGGCAGAAGTGCACAGGAGACAGAAGAAAAGGGTTCTGCTGGGTGAAATTTGGCAAGAAAGTCCCATTTCTGTCAACAGTGTCATCCCCTGTGGAAGAGTAAGCAGGATTTGAATATCAAGGGAGGCTGCAGAAAGAATTAAAGGTAATTCCATGAATGATCTGCTGAACATTGAACACCACACACTGCTGGGATATCCTTGATGCTCCAAACCACAAACCATAATTTCCAGCTCTATGGTCAAACCCACAAGTGTTAAAACAACATTTCTGTTGCAGCCACAGCATTCTCTGTCCTTGTGTTCAGCTTTCAGGCTATATTAAACACTTCCAGCAATATTCCTATTTATTTCTTTGCTCTTTTTTTGGTTCCTGCAGCCTGCAGAGAGACAAAAGCTCTTTCTGCTCCTGTCCAGAGCAGATCCTCTCTTGCTGATAGCAGTGCAGTTGCTTAGGAGACTGCAAGGCTCTGGCAGGATTTCAGGAGCTGCAGTGTGGGATGCTCTTGGATCAAAGCAACTCTGAGCACCAACAGAACAATCACAGCTCCAGTCCTCGTTAAAACACTGCTTTTTGCTTTGCTCCACCCCGTAATTACAGCCTGTGTCAGAGCCTGAGCAGGAAGACTTTTCAGAAACCTGTCTGGAGATAATTAGAACTTGATTTTGCAAGCTGCTGGAGAGGCAGGCAGCTCTCTGCTCACACACCAGGGGCAGAATCTGGTTTAGGATTCTGGGAATCATCATCTCAAGGCTCTCTGTGCTTTCAGAAATTCCTACTCCTTGGTGAACTCAAGCAACCAAAACTCACCCCAGAGCTTTCCCCAGTCAGACATGCAGGACATGCTGTAATCCAGAGGTGTCTAGTTCGTTTTACAAGCCACATTCCAGCCACAAACAAAACCAGAATTTTCTGACAATGAAGTCCTGTGAATAGCTCTGGCCAATTATTTAAAAAATTCTTTGAAAATTTTGCTTACAGACATGAAAGGGAAATGTGACTTCCATAAGATCACCTTCGGGGGGAACAATGAATTCCGTTTTCAAAGTGCAATGTCACTGAAGTTTCCAACAGAGGCTATCACAGCAAGCACAGCAATTTATTCAACATTCCAGAACCTGCCAAGGCAGAATGGGTGATAACATGACCAAGTGTGCAGTTCAGTTTGGTTCTGTCCTTTTCAATTATTAAATTAAATCCTGATAGTTGTAGCATAGGACTGTTTTTCTGTGAACAAACTAAATTCAGATGCTCCTTTAGCCTTTTTCTTCTCCTGCTTGCTCTCAGAACTTATTACAGAATCACATATCCTGATTTGATGGGAAAAGGGAATCTCAGCACAAATGTGACACGATGGGAATTGCTGTTATTCCCTTTATCACCTCCCATCGAGCCAATTAGCAGCTGATCAATTAGCCCCCAGAACCTGCTTAAAGTTAAAAGCCATTTGCAAACAGAATGCAAAGGGCAGTGCTGATTTTCTCCCCAGCAATGAAACCACCATGCCATTAACTATGGTAACTGAAGAACGTTTTCTCTAAAGCTGGTCCAAAATAAGTTGAAGCAGTTTTGACAGGAAAAAAAAAAAATGTTTTCCTTCAAAAGCTCATCTTCTGAAAACTTTAATTTGAAATGCTCAACTTTCTTGAAGTTAATTTGGAAACAAAATATTTCAACAGGCAACAGAAGTTGAGTTGCTTGTTGTGTTCTAGAAGCATCTCTCCAACAGATATTTTAAGTCTGTGAAAAACCTTCAAAATTGCCTGCCATAAATTTATCACTTTGTCCATTGGAATAGTCACCAAAAAAAATTCAAGAAGGCTGTTGAAAGGTGTCATAGGCTCATTAAATCGTTTTTTGGATGTCAGTGTAATAATTAGATCGCCGCAGACTTTAAATACACAACCACATCGAGTTGCACAAATTAATCTTTGCACCAACACCTGACTTGCTGCAGAGCCTGCAGAACTGAAATCATAAAAGAACGAAGACCATGAAGTGCTCCAGTTGTTGTGCTAAGCCTTAGAACGAGATGGGGTCAGAGAAACAAGGAGCTTAATTGATTTGATTGCAGGAAACAAAGGCTGCATGGGAAGCATCAGCTGCTCTGCTATCAGTGGGAACAGTCATTAAAAGCTGATTAGTGAGAGGTCCAGGCAGTGAGGCACAACCACTGAACATTAAAGGAAAGGAAGTTTTCCCAGCAAGAACGGTGGAGTTTTGTTTTCCTCCTCAAAGTTTCTTTTCTACCATAATAGGCTGAAGATAATTACCACTCTGTAATTATCTGTAAGTGTACAATTAAAGAGCTCCACTCCTGAGCACTGGGAATATTCAAGTGGGGATATTGAGGTGACAAAGCCTCCCTGGGCTGAGGCAGTGTGGTTTGCACACAGGGAAATGGTTTTAAAATCTTCACAGTAACTATCCAGAAGCATTTCTCACACTCTGAGTGCCTGGCACATCCCTGGGAGACAAATGATGAATGTTCACTGCCTTTGGACAATAAATATAAATAAGAGTCTAAACAGACACAGCAGCTCTGTGGAAGAGTCTGAGCAAAGTTTAGAATCAGCAGCTGATCTACGTGATTAGTGTGAGAAAGGAAATATGTATATTTGGTTACCAGGAATGTGACTCGATATTTAATAATTTTTAGTTTTGGCTAACATTTATTCTCCTCATTATTAGTTACTGTGGGCTTTCAGGAAAGGGTGTGTTCTCTGTGCTCACTGTTGGGCTGCTGGCACTGAGGGAAACCCAAATTTCTCCTCCTCAGACAGCCAGACAAGGAAGGGAACATCTCTGCACAGGTAATAGCCTCCTGATGACCAAGTATTAAAAGCAGGTAAGTGCTATTTCAGGCAGATCATTTGCAGCTAGTGCCTAAAATTACTAATATATCAGCTTGTGGTGAGGTGAGCAGAGCTCTGTGTTTAAAAAGTGCTCATTCATGGTTTAATGTTTCCTGCAGGGTCCAGCAGTGCAGGAATTCACAGGAATTCACAGGAATTCACGGGAATTCGCAGGAATTCACGGGAATTCACAGGAATTCACAGGAATTCACAGGAATTCACAGGAATTCACAGGAATTCACAGGAATTCACAGGAATTCACTGCTGCTCTCCTTTTCAAGTGGCTCCTTTCAAGGGAAGCAGAGGCACAGGGGGGAAGAATGGATGGCAGAATCCCTGGGCAATGTGGGTTTGGAGAACCAGCAGATGAGAAGGAGATTGTGTGTTCTCAGCTCTGGGAGGCCTGAGCAAAAGAATTGGGGTTTGATTAAAATCAAGCAATGAATTACGAGGAAGCCATCAGATGGTGGAGTTATTCACTGAAGGGAGACCAGAGTTAAAATAAAAACCTTGGCTGAAGGATTGGGAGAGTGGAAGGGGAAACACAGAAGATCAAGAAAAGCCAAAAGGTGTGCAAAGCCACTGCCTTGTGCCTCTCTCTGCCAGCCTGACCTGCTGGGCTGCTGGGGAAGGAGGTGATGCCAGGGGAAGATCACAGCAGGGTTTGCTCAGGTGAGCAGCTCAGGGAGAACCCAGGGAATTCCAGAGCACAGCTCCCAAACTGGAGTGGGAAATGGGAAGCAGTGCTCTGGTTAAAGCACCAAGATTCAAGACAGCAGGGCTCAGTTTGGGGCTTTGCTGGGGAGTTTTCCTGTCAAAATCAGCCACTGAAGGTCCTCAAGATGCTGTGAGAGGAGAAACTTCTCTTCTTTTCAGTGGTAATAAGGAATAACTGGGAGAAGATGGGAAAACAAACAAACAAAAAACCATAACAAACAAAAAAAACAAATAAAAAATTTAAAAAAAGAAGAGGCCAAAGAAAAGACATCAGAAAACCCCCCAAAACTGCAGAAGTGAATTTTGGGGAGCAAACCAGTGTCCAGCCCCAGGTGCTGTTGGTATTCCCCCTGGGACAGAGCTGCTTTCATGGCAGTGTCATTTCTGAGCCCAGCAAATCACCACAGTGGTTATTTTCCCCCCAATCTCATGTGGGAAAAGAAGATTTCCTCCCAGAGGAGGAAACAGATGTTGCACTGTCCATGTTGAGTCACAGCAGACCTTTCAAGGAATCCACTGAAGGATTAAATTTAAGTGAAACACACTGAACTTCCTAAAATCAAAACAAAACCTTCATCATCTGTGGTGAATTCAGGTTTTCTCTCCTTTTCTTGCTACCCTTCCCACACCTTGACATATTTTCCTACCTAGAATATTTTTCTCTCTTCTGCAGAGTGAGGAAAGCTTAATCTGGCAGGATCTTAACTCTTCTATTTTCAGTCTGAACTCAAATCTGCTATCAGATTGATATCTGCCTGATATAAAACAGCAACAGAAAATGCAAATGTTCCCCTTTTGGACTGGAGATTTGATCAGATCTTGTCAAGTCAAGGAGACCAAAGATGCTCTTGCTCCTATAAAAACTATTTTACACCAAGAGAAGCTCCATGGAGATCAAACCCAGCTTTCCATGGGCTGAGGGGCTTTGGAAGGAGGTGAAAGAATCAGAGACTGAATCAGTGTAAGAAGAGATTTAAATGATCTCCCCTAAAATAAAATCTCATTTGACCACAGCAAGGTCTGCATTGGGAGTGTAAAGACTTCACACAGTTTGTTGTGTAGCCAGAAAATAAGGATTCTGTGTCTTTCTGCATACAAACAGGCTGGCATGCCCAGACACTGCAGATATAAAGACAACTAGCAGGCAGATCTAGTGGATGAAATGTTCTCAGAAAGAAAAAAAAATCAAAAATAAGATTCCAGGACAAAAAAAAGCCTAAAAAACCCCAAAACCCAATCCTTTGTGAATGGTATCACAATCAAATTACTGTGATCTCCATGGCTGGGATGCTGATATACCTGATTTACATCAATAATGTAAATAACTGGACTTTCAACTCCTTAAAAAAACCCCACAGCCAGTGAGAAATGTGTTTTTAATAACTGGTATTGAAGCAAACTTGGCCCAATCTGTATGCAAATTGTGAGCTCTGATTCTCTCTGCTTGTTAAAGAAAGCTGCCTTGGAAAATTTATGTGTGTTTTTTACTTCAGAAGCTTCCAAAGGATTTCACCCACCAAAACGATACTACACTTTTGAAATATGGTTACCTTGAAAACAGAAGCTGCCAGTGGAAACAGAAGAAATACTAGGAAACTGTGATCAAATGAAAAATGTGTTGTTTCACAAACATCCCACATAGGCCACATAAGTCTTTCCATACGAAAAATTGTCAAAAGTCTTTTATCAGCTAAAGCAAGTGGCTATTGATACAAAAAGAAGCCAAAATAAAACCCATTTTTAAAGTTATGAATAGTGAGAAAGGGAAGAATGAAAAGAAGATAAAGGACCTTAAAGAAGAAACTCCTGAACTTTCATCCTGACAGTGACTTTTTCCATGGCCAGACACATCACACCTCCTCAGCCTCCCCCCAAAAATCAGATTTATTTACTCAGATCCTGCTGGAATGAGGATATTTTTAAGAAGTGATATTTTACTCAACTAATGTTACTGTGAGTACTATCACAGTGAATAACCTGGTTAGAAACAGCAGCAGGATCTGACTCTGAACCACAATTTGCTGTGGAAATGCTGATTTTGATTCACTGTGTATTGAGCCTTATGCTGAAGTGATTTTTCTTTTGTAGCTACAAAGCTCTGTGCAAACTCTAAACAGGTCTCTTTTATTTAGTGTGGTTTTATTTAACAAAAATAATCCTGTTTGCAGAAAACTCTGGAGACAAATAGCTGCAGTTCCAAACAAATGCCAAGCAGCTGTGCTTCCCAAGGCTGAAGCACAAAGAAAATCCAGAGAAGTGGCTGAAGAGCACTTGTAGATGGCCAGGAGCACAACTTGCACTGGGAGTTAATTGGACAGGTAAGGTACCTTCCATGGGAAGCAGATTAAGCCATAAATCTAAGCATCATCAATCTAAAATTATGCACTTCAAATTGCTTTTTCTCTTGTTTCTGCATTGTGCAGCGTTGGGTCATTAGTTTTTATTAAAACATGACAGTGCTGTTGAGGATGCTCCTAACTGGCTTTTAGCAGGGAAAGAAAGAGAGGAAAAGACCATAAAGTTATCCTGCAGAAGGGGATCTGGTCATAAATACAATTCTATGTCCTGATGCTTTGATTTGCCTTTCTGTTCTGTGCAGCTGGAGGAGAAGGAGGTAGAAATCACATCCAAACAACCTCGGGAAAACTTGAAATTATTGTCTGATGCAGCAAGAAGGCAACTGAAAAGGGAAATGTAGGAAATCCCCTGATGTGGGAGAGAGAGGAGCTGAGAAATGAGGTATTTTTGATACAGCAGTAGATTTTATGAAGAATCAGAAGGATAGGTTCAGTTTCAACTAGAAAGCCTTCTTCAAAAAAAGACTTATCAACAAATAGTTCTTTCATTTTTTTCTGTGCTCAGAACTTTTCCAGGTGCTCAGCTAACTCCTCATTTCATGCAGGCTTTGTCTCTACCTTTGTTTCTGAAGGCACAAACCAGTTCTTTATTGCTCCATGTTTTCTGGCACTGCAGCAGCTGCTGTTTATGCTAATTCCTGCTTACTTGCAAATAGACCTGTGTTTATTTTGTGCCACGCCAGCTGTCAACAAAGACATTTGAAGAATCATTTCCATGCTCAAAGGAAAGGCTCTGCTCCCCCTTTCCCCCTTCCTACTTCTCGTTTTTCCTCCTGCATTTCAGATCTAAGGGTTGTGGGACTGGAGAAGTGTCTGGTGGTGGATTGTGAGATGAGCTGAACCTGAAATTGCTGCTGCTCCCAGGGGAATCCATCTATGAGCTGGAATTTTGGCTGGGGACACCCTGAACTCTCCACAGCACTGCTGGGGACACTGGGACAGTGACATTCCCCAGGGACAGTGTCTGACTGGTGCAGGAAAATGACTGTCAGGCTGAGCTTCTCCCCTGTGCCTGAGCTGGGTTGTTCTATTCAGCCTGGTTCTCAAAAATCTGAGGTGCAAAGCTCCCTGCACAGTGTCACTGAATGTCACTCAGTGTCACAGGCTCAGAGAACCACAGCAGGTTTGGGACACTGTCCTGATGTCACCACCAAAAAACTGCTCCTATAAACAACTTCTTTAATCAGCCACCTGTATGTCCTTAATGAATTCATCGTGGTGGAGCTGAGACTGAAAGTCTGATTGTGATGTTTTCCAGCATGTAAATCTCAGGTTTTTCAGCTGCTCAGTTTTCCCTGGGCTGAAGCCACAGCACTGTTTTCCCAAAGAATGTGGAATTTGCTGCACTTTCCATGAGGTGTGAAGCTGGCAGAGCCTCATCCCTCCAGCCAGTGTGTTACAGCATGGAGTCCATTCAGTGTGAGATCAGAGAGGACAAAGTGCTCCCAAATCCATCACTCAGGGACTCTCAGCCCTGATCAGCAGAGCTCCCTCATTCCCTCTGTCTTCTGTGGAGAAAAGAAATCCCCATCCTGCTGCCACAGGAACGTGGCATGGCTGTGCAGGGAGCAGAGGGATGGAGCATTGATTGATTGATTGATTGATTATTCACACCCTGGAGAGCTCTGCCAGCTCCTGCTCAGGGCACAGCCAGGGGCTCTGGGGAGCTGGAGCTGCTCCAGGCTGATCCCAATGGATCCACAGAGCCACAGGAAATCACACTGCATGACAGCCAAAACCTGCATGGATGGGAAAACCTGCAGGAAAACATCCCTGAGACACCCAGGTCTGAGCTGGGGGAGGAGGAAGAGCTGCAGGTGACAGGCAGAGCCATGCTGGAGAGGCTGGGAGGGGATGGAGCTGCCAGGGAATGAGCACAGCCCCCTGTTCCTCAAGGTTTTTAAGTCATTTCTCTGCCCATATATTGAACCCCGTGATTTTTCCTTTTTCTCCCTGTCCTGTTGAGGATGGGAAATGAGAGGATGGCTGGCTGGGTGTCTGGGTCAACCCACCCCAAAAGCAGACGCATTTCTCTTGGTTTGTGGCTGTGGTTTCTGTTTCCTGTGATGACTGTGAGCTCACCTTGCCACCAGCAGCACTCCCAGCCATGGTGTGGGTGAAATTCTGCTCTGACTGGGAGGTTCCACCTGCTGGAGGATATTCCAGCCCTGAGCTGTGCTGTTTCATCACCATCCCTGGCCTCCTGCAGCCCCCAGAGCATCCTCCCAGCTCCTGGCTGGCACAGGGTGTTCAGTGCTCCATCCTCAGCCTGTGACAAACCAGCAGCTCAGCTGGGAGCATTTAACATCGAGTTTGTTACAATAATCACCAAACCATCTTAAATTGGTTAATCATGTGCTGCAGCAGGCCAGAAAACTTCTGGGAAGAGCAGCTATTTCATTGTTTTGGAATGGATTCCCAGCAGCTCTTGGTAGCCAAATGACACAAGGGGATGTTGTCACCAGCACAGCTCAGTCAGGAAGAGCTGCCTGAAGTCAGCAGTCGCTTTTTGCCAAGCCTTTGCTGGCCATGGGTTCCTACATTTATAAATCTAAGCAGGCAGAAGAACATGCCAGTACAAGTTGGTGATTTCTTCTTTTCCTGCTGCAATTACTTCCCAGCCAGCAGACACGAAGAGCATCACTGAATCTATTCTCACTCAGTGCACTCCATATGTTCCTGAGGACTCAATCTCAGATGATGCCAACAGGAACAGTTACACTACTGTGATATATTTTATCCTAGGTTGGCTGTCTAAAAGTCACTTATCCAGGTTCAATTAGGAGAAATGTTCCCCTAAAGGGCATGAAATCCTGTTACAAGGGGTTAATTAACAGCAGGGAGTTTGATTCATCCTTCAGCTTTCCCTGTATTCAGAGAGGTAGCAAAGATTTTTCTGTGCTTCCTTTAAAGAGTAAGCATGTTTATAATATCATTTAAATGTTTATAGTATCATCTCAGGTACATACAGACCTCTGCTTGAAGAAGGTGCTGTATAAATGAATAAATTGCTGCAGAAATCAAAAGCACAGGACTTAAGAGTTATTGGGAATATACCCAATATATTGGGAATATATTAGGTATATTCCCAATAATTCTTAAAAGCTGCTGGTGGCTAAAACATTTAATTGAGGGGTGTTTTTTTCATCCCAGTGAAAGGATCTGTGCACATCCCACGTGTCTCCTCTGCGCCCAGGAGTGTGCTGGACAAAGACAAAGTGTGTTTTCCAACCACAGCTTTTTGTGGTTTGCCCTTGAGGTGGCCAGCCAGAAAGCAAAGAGAAAAAAGCAGAAATGAGGAGGAGATGTGCCACAGGTGAAACAATCCTGGCACACAGGAATTGCTGCACGATTTCTGCCTTGCACTCAGCCAGGCTCATTCTCAGAGCTGGGTCCTGGCAGGGAGGAGTGCAGGTGAAGCAGCACAAAGTGGGAGTGGGAAGAAGGCACAAGGCACAGTCCCAGATGGACAGATTGATGTCAAATCCCCATTTCAGAGCTCTGCAGTGCCTTGAACTCGACTGGCTTTCCCCAGGCAGGAGACTCCATGGGCTGGAGCTCCTCAGATGCTGAGCTGCTTCCAGGCCAGCAGCTGCCAGCTACCCTTTGAAAGCACCAAAAGTATGTCAAGAATTACAAGCTACCAGCACAGACATACCCAGCCTTCAGATCCCAACTCTATTTTGGGGAAAATGTTCTGAATTTCCATGTGGTAAGCGAGAAAGAGGGAAAAGGGGGTGGAGGAGGGAGAGAGACTGCAGCGAAGCAGAGAAGCTCCATAAAAATCTGCCTTGCCCTGTCTCTGGGAGCAGCTGATGTGCTGCCAAGGGGTAAATGGGAATGCCAGCTTTCTGTTTAAATGTCTTCAAGCGTTTTTCTTTAATAACTTGTCAGTTCCTGGTAAAAAGAGCTTCTGCAGCAGTGATTTGTGGTGGTAATTCTACCAAGTAAGAAACGCTGTTGAATTATGAAAAATAAAGCCCTGCTGTGCTGCTGGGTCACAGAATCTGTGTCAGCTGAGAGGGAAAATGAGCAAAAATGGGCAAGAAACAACTCCTGGGTGTCTGTGAGGTGTTTGGCAGGAAGAGCTCCCGAGTGGGATGCAAGGAGAGGGACAGAGGGTGGTTTTTGGGTGACTTCTGGGCAGTGACAGTCCAGGCAGTGCCACCAGCTGCAGCCCTGCAGGACATGTGGGGTGAGCAGAGTCCCTCTAGAATCCATTTTTCCAGGATCCAGGCAGCATTAGGGAATTCAAGCATGGATCTTTAATCCTTCCAAGCTTAAGTGGAATCCTCCCAAGCTGCAATGAAAGCTGCCACTGAAATCTCAGTTGGTGGTGCTGAGCTCCTCACCACTCACCCACAAGAAAGGTGAATGTTAAAAGCTCTGCAGCTTCTAGGGCCCAAATTTTGCTGCCAGGAGTTGAAATGAACTCAGATGTGCTCGTGCAGTACCTGTTCAGGTGTGAATGGACAGCAGAGGGGTGGACAAGTCAGCTCTGTGCTGCTAATGCACTTCTGCACATCCCTTTGGCCTCGAGAAATGAAATGCTCTATTCTTGAAAAAAAACCCAGAGAATTGTCGGCATTTTCTTGTAAAACAGTAAATGCTTTCTCAGAAAATGTTTCATGAAAGATGCATTGGTTTCTGGCCATCTCTTTATCCCTGAGAAGCTCTGCAAAGTGATTCAGTGAGAATGAAGGTTCTGCCTTGGAAAACAGGGATGGTGCAGTGCTGAAGGAGACTTTCCCTTAGCAGGTTTGAATTTTTGGAAGGAGTTCCTCAATGCTATTAACTGTTTGCCCCATCTGCAAATGAAGTGATGAATAAATGATCATGAATAAACACAAACATCCCAAGTCAGCAACAGCACAGAAGTAATAATAATGATGTTATGAAGGAAACATTGTCTTTTTTGAAGAGGAATTCCCAACACACGAGTGGTCAGGGTGGGAATCAGTCCATCAGAACAGAAAAGTTGAGATACTTTTGCCCAAAGTTCTCTGCTAAAACTGCTCTAATGGCAAGTTAAGCCTCCAACCCCTCAGCACAAGCTGTTTACATGGGTTCTGCAGGCACCACACTTGTGCAGATTGGCACAATGCAGGCAGGCAGATAGCTGGGGAGTTATCCACATGGATTCAGTATCCTGAGAAAAATCTTGACAGGCCTCACAGATACCCATCGACAGTATTGGAAATACAGGAGCCAAAAGCTGCACAGCTCTGAATTATGCAACTGGTATTTCTCTCTCCTACAGCCATCAAACTCAATAAAAATTTAAAGTCCTATAAATCCCCCTAGAAGAGCTCCATCCAGACACTGTTTTCAGCCAGGCATGAATATATTGGAGAAATATAATGTATGTATCTCAATGGTTGAAATGCAATCTGGTGAAGAGCCCAGGCATGGGCAGGGCTGGGCAGAGAGGGTCCTTCCAGGTACAGAAGCTGTTTCAGGCAGAGGGAAATCTTTCTGGTTGTGTTCTTGCAGAGCACCCAACACACTGGGGTTCAGAATAAACCCTCAGCAGAATAAACCTGCTGGTTGTGTCATATAAACTGGTTTTGGTAGGAAAATCATGGCAGAAAGGAAACGTGCAACTGTGAAGCAGTTTGCATCAGACAAAAAAAATTAGTTTGATTCTTTTTTGTTAACAAATCCTGGAGAGGGTTGGTGTGACACTTGTGCATCACCAGCACATCCTGCCAGCACCTGGGAGCTGGTGAAGCACAACAAAAACAAACCCAAAAGGATGTTCATTACAGAATCCTTCCCATCACAGCCCAGGAGCTGAGGGGGAACAGGCAAACTAACACAGGGGTGTTCAGAAAATACAACCTCCATTTGGAGTCACCTGAACTGGGTTTGGACCCCTGAACTGTCCAGGGCTCACTGCCTCCAGCAGCACTCAGAAATGCCCTCCTGGGGAGCTGCCTGTGGCTTCCAATTAAACACCACCACAGCAAGGAGGAAACACTGTGAAGCTGTGAACTGCTCCTGTTGCTGCTGTCTGGAGATGGGATCAGAAAAAAGCCTTCAGGCAGAACATCTGTAATGTGGACAGACAGCTGTTTGCACTTGCAGTTCTGTGCTTTAGCTTTTTTCCCCCAGAAATGAACATATATTCATGGAATTTCTCTTCCCCTCATGGCAGGAAAGAGGTAATCCCCCCTTCCAGCACTGCTATTTTCTGCTTTACTGTAAATGGGGAGGTGGCTGACATTTATTTGTTAAACACTGCTATAAATATTTAGCAGAGCAGGGCTCAGTTGAGAAGAGGACATCTAAACAGATTGCTGGTGAGCTAACCCTTGGAGATTTTCCAGATTTCTCTCTTCCTCCCTCTTTTTTTGTTTTGTTTTCTTTTTCTTTACAGAGAAACTAAATAAACATTTGAAAGGAGATGCACGACTAGAACAAAACCCCCATAAATAATTCAAAAGCAAATTAATAGGATTCCAGCTACACTTTCTGATTATCAGCACGGATGCTACTCTATATTTTCCTTTTTTACAGTAGCAGCCAGCTGGTACAGTGCATCATGCTAATCAGGGAGTGGCTTTCCCATTCCTGAAACCCCTTGGAAACACATCTCCATCAAAGAGCTTTGAAGTTCAATTTTCATTTGGATGCAAACATCCCAAAAGCGCTTCTAACCTCCAAAGTGCCTCTGGCAGTCCTTAATGCTGAGGTGGTGGAGCTGTCAGCTTTGATTAGGGGTTGGGATTGAACACTCAGCCCCACTGAGCCCCTCAGCATCACTGCAAGCTTCCTGCCCAGCACTGGGGTGGGTGGGTTTGGTTTAGTTATTGGGGTTTGGTTATTTATTGGGGTTTGGTTATTTATTGGGGTTTGGTTTATTTATTGCCTGTTTTTCCATCCCTCAGCCACTCCAGAGCTGTGCAGGAGAACATCCTGGTGTCTCCTCATCACCCACATGTCCTTTCCTCTGCCAGGGATCCACAGCAGGAGCTTTCAAACCATCTACTGGCATTATGGCTTCATAAAAGAGCAATATTGTGTCACAAAAAACTGGTGTTTGAGGAATATCCCTGCAGCTGGAGAGACTGATTCGCACTGAAATAAATAATTTTGGGGGATGAGAATAATTCTTTTGAGAAGGATTTCTGTGCTCCTGAATCCATCATGTATCCCAGTGTGCAAGTGCAGCAGGTTGGGCAGATTTCAGTGGGGTTACCTGGGACAGCAACCTGCCCCAGGAAATGGAATGAATATTGGCAGTTCCTGCTGCTTTCAATACGTGCCACTGACAGGGAAAACAGAGTGGGAATTCCAGAAAACAGAGTGGGAATTCCAGAAAACAGAGTGTGAATTCCAGAAAACAGAATGGGAATTCCAGAAAATAGAATGGGAATTCCAGAAAACAGAGTGGGAATTCCAGAAAACAGAGTGGGAATTCCAGAAAACAGAGTGTGAATTCCAGAAAACAGAATGGGAATTCCAGAAAACAGAGTGTGAATTCCAGAAAACACAGGCAGCTGAAACAGCCCATCTGATTGAGATATTCCAAATCAAAGTGCAGAGAAGTCCTCTTGGCCCAAAGGCTCCAGGAGAGCCCTGGGGAGATGAACTGTCATGGTGCAGAATGATATCAGGAATATCCAAACCCCCATACCTCCCCCAGGCAGAAAAACACCACCAAATACAAAGAACAGGAATTTCTCTCTGTCTGTGGGGTTTATTCTGAGTGCTCTTTCTCTGCTCTAGGCCCAGGGCCTGCTTGGTGTCTCCCCACTCTCCCCATGTGTTCATTTTTATTCCCTGCTCTTGGAATTCCCTCTCTGAAACAGACACTGCATGGAATGCCTGAGGAGAAAGAGGCTTTTAGAATCTTGAGACTTGCTTTGCCCTCAGCTCCACTGCCTCACTTGTTTAAAGAGGTGAAGAGAATGTAGCAATAACTGAATTTAGCAACGTTGGCCAACATAACCCTTTGCAATTCTGTCTCTTCTAGATGCTTTTCAGAAGCAAAGACAAAAAAATAATAATTACAGTTCAGAGGGTTCATCCTTCAGCCAGCCCAAGGGCTCTGAATGCCACAGACCACCAAACCCTCCCTCCACCAGCTTTTCCTGCTGCCCACCCATGAAATAAGATCTCATTCCAGTCCAAAGCTCTCATTCCAAGCCAGACTAGAAGGTCACAATACCCAGAAAATGTTCAACTTCCCATCCCTTTCACTGTGTGCCTCAAACACATTGATAGGACTTTGGGTCTCCTCGGGGTCACTCTGAAAAATAAACCTATTAATACAGAAGGGTTTCAAAACATTTCAAGAGCTCTTTCAGCAGGGTTTGTATCTCTGCAGGCTCCACTGCAGCCAGCATTCTCCACTCTGCATTCAGTCACTCTCAAAATCACTCAGGGCACTTTACTCAGCCAGAAAAGAACTGCAAACACAGATGAATCTCAACCTTTCTTCTTTCAGAGAGCTCAGGAAGCCACCAGCCTCCCCTTTTTTAGCCTAACCACAGAAGACAGCTCAATGAGGCTCAGGGAAGATCACCTGGAATGTTAGCCAACAGCCCATTGTCATGAGCAGAGCTCCTTGCACCAGGAGCTGCACAAGCCTTGAATAAATCCCTTTGATTCTGCTCAGCCCTGGCTGGGGTGGGGATGTCTGTGGGATGCTTGTGGTGAGAAAGGCAAGGGCATCACATCAGAATCTTGGCTGTAATAATTAATTTAAGACAGCTCTAGGAAGAAGTGAAGAATGAAGGGTTTAGAGACAGCAACTTTCATTTATTGTGTCTGCAAGGGAGACAGACAGCAGCAATGGAAAGCTCTGCTCATGTGCACAGACAGCTTCTGCTGCCTGGGGAAACTCAAAACCCAAATATTCACCTTCTCATCCTGCCTCCAGTCTGGGAAACATGAGGAAATGAAGAGCAAATAGAAGTCACATCACTGTAAGGAAATATATTTTCACACAAGCAGGGAATATATCAAAATTCCTTCTTCCCTGATAACAGATGAATAGACCAGAAAATGAATTCTTCAAAAACTACTGCTAATGCTGACCTTAAAGTGGCCCAGAAATAATTTCAAAGGTTTAGCCTGATTGTTTAAATACACCTTCAGCGTTTTCTGCCTGCCATTAATCAGACATTTATTCCTAATAACTTCTTATCTCTCCAACATCCACCTAATAACCAATCAGTATAATTAGGCAGAGGGGGTGGTTTGAGCACTGCTGAATATGTGGAGCACAGAAGTCTCATCTCCACCTCTCATCTGCTTGCTGCAGTGCTTGATGTCCCTTCCAGGTGCAGAAGCTGTTTCAGGCAGAGGGAAATCTTTCTGGTTGTGTTCTTGCAGAGCATCCAACACACTGGGGTTCAGAATAAACCCTCAACAGAATAAACCTGCTGGTTGTGTCATATAAACTGCTTTTGATAGGAAAATCATGGCAGAAAGGAGACATTGAAATGTGAAGCAGTTTGCATCAGAAAAAAAATAATTAGTTTGATTCTTTTTGGTTAACAAATCATGCAAGTTTTCTTGTTTCTCTCATAGATTAAGAATGTGCTTAGTCGAGGGGAAACATCTGTCCAAGCAGTGAGGAAGGAGAGAGCCATATGCCTGAGTGAACTGCTGCTCAGGAATAAGTAAAGCAAATCTAGAGGGCTGCCTGGGGATTTAGCTCTCTGGAGGGGAAAAAAAGCAAAAATTCCCTGCAATCTGTTCGTGTAGCAGAGAGGGACAGAGGCAGAGGTGGGAGGGCATAACGACAGAACGTGTGCAGGAGGAGTATTTTGAATAGCAAGCAGGACAAACATCTGTGCAAAGGAAATATCCACACTGGTGTCAGCAGCTGTCCCAGCCCAGAACAATCCCAGGGAAGGGATGGGAAGCACAGGACAGGCTGCAAAGAGCTGAGGGACAGGCAGTCCATTAAAGAGCACAACATCCATTTCCTTCCCCAGCTCACTCCAAAGGCACTGCTAATAGAGGGAGCTGCAGGCAGGCAAATTACCTGTCAGGTGCCAGAGGCTGCTAATGAAGAAAGATGCCAAGAGCATGGCTAAACATGGCCAAAAAACCAGCTCTGCATGCTCAGGCAATGAGGATGCCTGGCAGAGCTGCTGCTCCTCTGTCAGTGAGGAAACAGAGGGTTTGGAGGGGCAGATGGACACACAGAGCTGAGCTGGGACATTCCCCCCAAAACTGAGTCACTCTGCTGCCAGGGTGCAGGAGGGGACATTCCCTGGGAAGTGCACTGGGATGCAGGAGGAGAATGACAGAATCAGGAATTGTTGAGGTTGGAAAGCATGTCTAAGCTCATCAGGTCCAACAGTTAACTCAGCATTACTGCAATCCTGTTTTCCAGGACTGGCAAAGTAGGAAAAGCAAAATTTAACCACGTAGTCAAATTTAGCCATTCCATCATGGGATTTATGGCTTTATCCCTAAACTGCAATCCTGGACACCTTGTTTGAATTGTGCATTTGATTCCCACCTCACTCTGAGTGTCTCTGTGAGCTCTCTGATCCACAAAACAGATGATACCTCTTGAAATAAGTAGAATAAATCACCCCCTGAAAGTCCTTTTCTATTTACTGACTGTAGAGGCAGTCTAGTTTATTTAGACCAGAAATCTATTTTTCATATGTCTAAAGCTACCTGAGATAAGCCTCACCATTTTTCTCCCTTTTTTCTGAATATCTGTCAGCAAACTGGGAATAACATCTGCAGTGACACTGTTGAACACTGAAGACATCATTCATTACTGTCTGAGAGAATTGTACTAACAACAGCTCTGTAAGAATATAAACAGATTTTTAAAAGGCAGAGGGTTGGGGGTTTAATATTATTATTATTATTTATTTGTGGTTTAGGTTTCAACACTAGCTTTATTTTTCCTATCAGAAATTAAAGGTTCCTGTGAAGTGCAGCTCTAAAGGGAGCTCTGTACAATATCAAAGGCAATCCTACAAAGCTACTTTTTTTTCTTTGGCTGGTTTTGAAATAAACAAAGGGAGAGGATTTCGATCTCCATTGCAATGGTGTCAGTTCTGTGAAGTTTGACAGGAGCAGTCCTGAAACACTCTTATCAGTCAAGGTCCATTTCTAGATTGGGCAGATGAAAAAGTCTGCAGCTTCACAGACTGCAGAGCTCTGCCTGCACTGCTAAATGGAAGAGTCTAATGTCTGAAAACACAGATTTGACAGAAGTGAAGCTCTTCACAAACAGATATTGATCTCTCCAAGAGTGTAGATAAAAATCTGTTGAAAAAGGCTGAAACATTTGTTTATCTTGAAGCATGAGCTCAATGTTTGAGGTAGCTCTGCTTTTTAGATGATGTGCTGAATGATACCTGTCAAAAAGATACAGCTGTAATATGTCAGAAAAACCCAAATTAAATATTTCAGTAGAGCTGATTGTAAGATCTCTGAGACTTCAAAGAAATTCCAGTTGGATTTTTCATTTTTTTTCCTCCATTTGGAGCAAACCCAAAGAAAGAGATGACACATCCTCAAGGAGCTCAAATCCCACCCCAGAGCCAGCTGCATTCAGGATACCAATCCAGCAGTAGAAATGCTGTTAGCTGCACAAGGTCATGTCTTGGAGGAATGAAGACATTACAACATTTCAGGGGGTTGTTTCTTGTCTTATTCATCTCATTTGCCATTCAGCTGCATTGTGAGGATGAGTAAGACAGAGTACAAGAAAGCCATTTAACCATGGTGTTGATCTGAAGGCTTGGAGTTACTCACATTTCTAGGGAATTATTTGTTATTTCGCTCCTGAAAATTATGATAATATCATGCCAGCAGTTCTTAATGCTACTTTTCCACATTAAATCCACCACTTCTCAGGAGGGCTCGGCCACCAGGTGCTATTTTGATTTAAAATGTACACTGGAGAGATTAAAATGAGTCGAGTATATTATCTCTGCACGCATTTGTGGCTGACAAAACGTATTAATTGCACATGGAAATCAATGCAAAGCAGTGTAGCTTTCAACCAAGCTGCAGAATTAAATACAGGGCCTATCAAAGCTGCTAATCCCTTACTGAATCAAACACATTGCCAAGGTCACCCAAAATAAGCAGCGTGTGACATGGATCAGAGAAGAGGAATTCACACACAACTGGGGTTGGGGGATGTGTGCATCCTGAACTGATAATAATATACTCACAACTCTGATAGCATCATAAAAAAGAATTATTTTCCCTCAGAAAGGGGCAGTCCTGTGGAAAGAGGGAATGTTCACGTGGGACTCAGGGAATTAAAGCTCAGCTCTTGGCTTAGCTGTAGAATTTGTGCCAATTAGCTCATCCTTGTCTGCTCTGGGGCTATAACCAGAACCAACCCTGGGTCACAATCTCTGCCTCCCCATGGAGCCACTGAGCCTGGAGAGTCCTGAGCACTGTGTCAGGGCCTGGGTGACATCTGTCCCCAACAGGGGATGGCTCAGTGGTGCAGCTGCCACCTCAGGGTGTCAAGGATTAACACCAAGTAAATTTTGAGTATCAAACTTGAGCAAGCGATTGTCCATCACAGAAAATACCAGCTGAGCATCACTTCTAGATTTCAGAGTGCAGCAGCTCAGAAAGCACTGATGGACACTGATGGTGTCACCTGCCTGCTCCCTGCACTTCTCACATCCCATCCTCTCCTCTCTGCCCTTCCCTGCAGCATCCTCCCTGTTCCCTGCTTTCTCTGGGAAGCTCCATCACCTTCCTCCCTCCAGCCCACTGGGAACTGCTCAGTGCACCCACCTTGGTGCTCATCAGAGCTGCTGCTCCTTCTCCTCACCCCTATCCATCCTGTCTCTGGATTGGGAAGGTTTTGGGGCCAGGATTGGGTTTTGCTCTCTGACAGAAGAGGGTCGGGGGAATAAGGGGCTGTTTGCTAATCCTCAGTGTTCCCACAGGAATGATGGGAACAGCTCACTTCAGAGCTCATCAGCAGCTGATTGCCAACTCCACACACACTTTAAACAATGCACAAATCTATCACTTCTAAAACAATGCACAGCTATTCCTCCAGTAATTCTGGCTGTTGCATTCTCAAGTGTTGCTGTGATTTATTAGCCCGGTGTGTTATTAAACTAATGAATTATGTGTTGGTACATTGCATTTAACGCAGCACACACAGGGGCAGCTACATCTGCTACCTATTCATCAAATATTCACTAACAAAGGTTGATTAACGGCATTTTACATATTTACAGCAAGAATGAAAAGCATAATAGAGCTGCACTGAAGATAAATGATAATAAATTATTAAAATGCATTTATCTGGGCACTGATTAGCGAGTGGGACAGACAGAGCTGCAGGTATGGTTTTGTTCATCTCACAATACCAAGTTATCTACTGAAGGAGACATTTAACACCTGATTTTCAGCTTTTCTGGGGAAAAAAAAAAACCAAAAAGCCTGTACAGCTGTGCACATTCCCAGTCCCCTCACATGGAATTTCCATGGCTAACAGTCTCCTGGCTAAGCTTTCCTATGGAGAGAAGTCCAGGAGTGTTTTCCTTTTCCTGGAGCTGCACTGATTTTCTTGCCCAGCTGTGACTCTGGAGTCCATGGACATCTAGATCCTGCTGAAGTTGGTCAGAAATCTGAGAGTTTCCAGCAGCAGGATTGTTCTCCATGTTAATTATTGGCAGTTTCTTTAACCAGACTTCAGAGAAAATTCCTAAATTGCCTTTTTATTGATTTTCAACGTAATGGTATCACAGAAAGCAAACCTGGACTATAAATGAGAGTTTAAACATGCAGAGCACATAGTTGGGAACAGGGGAGAAAAATGTAGTATGTTAATAAAGGCAGCTGAAAGAATACAAACCAGAAAGTAAATAAACAGATGCAGGAATTATGGGAGTTCGGAATTTCAGTTCAGGGAGAAGAAATTAGGGTTTGCATTAGAGGAAATTACAGCACAAGGAAAAATATTATGGGAAAAATATTTGCAACTGGTGTAAATCAATATTGACTCTGTTAGTTCACTCCAGCTGAGAATCTGGTCTGTGCATCCTCACGTTAGGATTTAGGAAAAACAACCCAATTTTTCTCTGTGGAAAATAATTCCACATGAAAAAAAACCCAACTTTCCCCTGATCATTTATCTAAGAGCTCACTTGTAAACCATTCTACCGAGAGTAAATCACTTATCAATCTTTTCCATAAAACAAAGGCAGAGCTAGAGTTCTGGGTTTAATCTGCTGTGAGTGGCACTGTGTGGCCAAGAAAGCAATTTATAAACAGTGCAATTAAAATGACCTTCAAAGTTTTGCAGTCGAGTCAAAAGAAGCACAAACTTGAGAAATTTGAACAATGAAGAGCATATAAAATATGAAATGGAAGTTGCATGTCTCTCACAGGTATTTCTCTTTCAGAGTCTGAACTCAGTTCCAAAGGGAGGAGGCACTGGGTGGGTGTGACTGAGATTTTCCCAGAGGTTAAAAGTCTTTACTGGTTTAAATTGATGGTTAAAATAAATTTTATGGTTAAAATTTATTTACTTTGGGGTGCTGGGATAAGTTGGATGTAGAGAAAAAGTCTACAGGAAACCAGGTTGACCCTCATAGAACAACTTGGTTAATTTTTTTTGGACAAATTAGGATTCCTTATCAGATGCAGAGATGGTTCAGAGCCTGGCATGTCTGCAGCCCTTCTGGGAGGAATCAGAGCTCAACATGACCTGGATAGCCAGAAAAATGGACCAAGATGAACAGGATGAAAGCCAATAAAGAAGGAATCAAATGGAAAACAAACCAGGGAATGACTGTCCCTCCTGGGTGGGAGCTGTGGCAGGAGGGATCGAGAGGAGATGGGTGATGGTGATGCCTTATCTGCTGGAAAAAAATCTGAGAGGCAGACATGCAGTATAGGAAAAGGGTATTGCCTTGGTTTAATAGGATCCCAGGTGCACCATGATGAAAAAAGTCCTTGGGTACAACGAGTGTACAATTTATGGATTTCACCAATTAACATACCTATCTAAAATTCCCCAATAAGAACCCTGACAAATGAAGTAATTGCTCCCTTATTTAAATTACCTCCCCCCAAAAAGGTTACAACTTAGTTTACAAAAACATGTCCCAGTGATGGGGCTCTTTCAAGGTTGGTGCCTCATGTTCTTGAGATTGTGGAGATTGTTTTGTCTTCCCCAAAGAATTCTGAACAAGGCTAGAGCACAAGGGTTATGAACATGTGGGCTAAGATGTAGGGAGTGAAAAGTACAGGAATGGGAAAGGGTAAAGAGTATATATAAAAGGGTATAAAAGTATAATGAAAAAGGACAAAAAACTCATCAGGCATCAATGGTACAGCAGGTTTTCAGGGCAAAGCTGCTGCTCCTGAGCTCCATCCCTGGCACCAGCAGCATTCCAGAGTGTCCTGGGATGTGCCAGGGAGGGACAGGAGAACTCCTCACACAGTCCTGAGCCTTCCTACCCCACCCACCCTCTGTGTCAGCCGGGATTTAGCAGCTTTGTCACCTCTCCTAACAATGTTTTTGTGTCACACTCAGCTCAGCTGAGCGGCTGCAGCACAGCAACCATCCTGCAGCGACTGGCAAGCTCTCAGAGTTACTGCCTGGGATTTGCACACAGAATCCCTGAGCCTCATCCCTCCAAACCATGAACACAGGTAACTCAGACTGGTCAGAGAGCCTGCATCAAATTCATCCTGAGCTCAGCTCGGTGGGAATCCAGTGAAGTTGGTGTTGGGGATGGATTTGGTCCATTTTCTCCTGATTCCTGAGCTATTGGGATCAAAGCCTTGCCAGGGATCCCACTGTGGATGAAATGGTTGCATTTGTCAGTGCTCAGGCATCCAGCAAAATACTCCCTGTGTTTCTTCCATTCCAGAAAGAAACAAAATCTGTTCAGTAATGGAAAGCTGAACCGAAGAGAAGAAACTGCAAATACAGAAAATGGGGTTTGATCATCGCCTGAAATGAATGAAAACCTGACAGAACATTTCTGAATGGATCCCTTGGCTGATAATAGTTTTCTATTGCATTTTCCTTGCATGTAGCTACACTGGGACACTCCAAACCCGTTTTTTAGCTTTCTTAGTAAAATATTAAAACCATCAGCATTATTTCCAGTGGGATCCTAACCATGCAGGGAACAGAGGGTTATTCTGCTTGACAGTAATTATTTCCCAGGGTCAGGTTCCATCTCCTGTGAGTAACACAGCAGCCAGAGGTGTCAATGTTTCTGAACATCTGCCTCCTCCCTGAGATTCTGTGGTCAAAAGGAAACTGCAGCACTTTCCCCGAATTTCAGTTCCACCAAAGCCTTTTACCTTGCTGAACGTTGCAAAGGTTACCTGGGGTTTGTCTGTAACACTCCTCTCTCAAAGCAAGCAAAAAGCCCAGAGAAGGTCGAGAACAGGTTTCTGTTTCCTTGCCTACACCAACAAAACCTTATCAAAGCCTGGATGAACATTTATCCTCCACTCTCAGCACTCAAAGCTTCACAGACTCTCTCACACACATGCACAGAACATGTAGGTTAAATTATACCTAAAAGGACCTGGATTTGCCTTTTTATTTTGAAGGGCAGCAAGTTTACCACACCTGGTGTGCCTCACTCAATATTCATGCCATGAGACATACGGTAAAATTATCATTTCTCTTTTAAAAAGAGAATTTTCTTTCTGGATTTCGTCGAAGAAAAAACTTCTTTTTAGCCATATGTCTGCTCTGTGTATGCATTGGAGTTGGAGCTGTGTGGTAGCTCACACGAGAAAGAGACATATGCTAAAAGCTGTTCTCTTGTCTCTGTTCTGGAAAATAAAAAGAAATAGCAGTTGCTCCAACAGACACTGAAGTCACAGCAATGCTGATTGCAGCAGTAAGCAAGGCAGAGCAGAGATATTCCTCAGAGGGATTATTTGCTTTCTTTCCCAAAAGGAGGTGGGGAAAGGGGGGAAGTTCTGGAATTGCACAGGGGTGAGGATGCAGCACCAGGAGGAATTAGGGAAACAATCCACATCAACCTTTATCCTTATAAAAGTCATATCAGGGATTTAAACAACTTCAAAATATCCACAAAACCCCACAGTGCTGTGAATCAAACAAAACTTACAGATTAAAAAAAAAAAAAAAAGTCTTTAAGCAGTGTTTTGAATGAAGCTGTCATTGCTGCTGACATGACTGTAATTTCCCAGACGTTTAACATTTGCTCTCCTCTGTGCAGCTCTGGGTGCAAAAATAGCTATTTTCCTGATTTAGTGCTGGAAAGGTTATTTTGGGAACTCCACCTAGCTGAATGCAGGCTGCAGTCAGTGTAACTGAACAGCCTGGGAAGGATTAGCAATCCTGAATTGCACTTTCCTCTTGTTCCCAGTCCTGAATTGTACTTTTCCTCTGTCCTTTCCCATCCCTTCTGGATGAGGCTTTTCCAAGGATGGGGTTTGCCCCAGGGTTTCTGGGATTGTCTCTCCTTGCTTGCAGAAAATGCTGATATTTCATTGGGAAATTGTTTCTCACTGGGTTATGGCTCCTGAAAAACCACCATTTTCAAAATATCCAAAGTAAGCAATAACCTCTGTTTGCTTGCAGATACAGCCTGGTCATCCCTGCACCATAATATTGTAAAACATTCAAATTCTTCAGGAAAAAACTCATTTTTCCACAAAAAAAAATTCAATTTTTCAATTTTAAAAATCAGAACAGAAAGAATTTCAATTTGCCACATGACTCTGAAAGTTAAACGCTATCCTTTCTTTTTTTTTTTTACTCAAATAACAGACAGAAATACCAAATAAACACAAAAAAAACCCCAGAAGGCAGGCAAATCACATTTGCAAATTCCCATAGAAAAGCAGATTGGTTCTGTGGTCAACCAGCTCTGAACAGCTGCATTCATCTTGCTTTTACTTGGAATTGGACATTTATCCAGGGCCAAAGCACATTGTGACCTCTGGAAAATCCCCCATCACTCCTGCTTGGCAATGCTCAACTGGCAAGTCCTGCAGGTAATTTTTTAATCTTCCAGCTACTGAAATATTTAATTGAAGGTATAACTTTTCCATTAATGAAATCAAAGAGGCTTGGTGGAAATATTCTGGGGACTTTTTATCATTAAGGCCATTTAAAGAAAGTAGTGAGAGGAAAAATCAAAACTCTGTGATGTCTGGAGGGGAAAAGTAAGGGAGGAATAATTCAGAGAGAAGATGAAACAAAGGGAAGGGAAAATAAAGGAGGTAATGTAAATTTTATTCTGGTTTGCTTTCACAGCTCCTAAGTAATTTCTCCCACTTGTGCTTCAAATTACATTGTCTGTGTCCTTAAAAAGCAAATTAACATTTACAGACTTCTTTTCTCTGGATGGAATAATTTATATCCTTTTCATAACTGCCTCTGCCAGTTAAACAACAAAAACCAGGAACAAACTGCATCACCTGCAGCTTCCTCTGGCATTTCCCACTGCCCATCCCCAGTCCTCACCACCCATGCTGAAAAGCAGCTTCTGACACTTGGCTGCAGCAAAACAACTCCAAATGGCTGTGAAATAAGTCAGAATAATGGGGTTTGGTGGTTTTTTTCCTAGCATATTTTATGGAAAATAAAACCCTTAAAATGAAACCCCCAAAGCTTTTCTGTAAACTAAGGAGGGGAAGGAGAGGGAATGTCACACTCTTACTGGAACTGGAGACACAGAGGAGCTCAAACACCCACCAGGGCTGGATAAAGTCTCTCTGTTTGCATGAGGAATGGAGCATGAGAAGAGTTCAATTCCTTGAAATAACGAGGGACAGTCTAATAGTTATATCTAATTTTTCATTTTTCATTTTTATTTTTCTAAGCTGCTGTTGCTGCTGCTTTGCAGAACTTCAGCAAAGATCCCCAGGCTGCTCTGAGCAGTGTCTGGTGGAATCTGAGCTCCAGTGCAGGCTGGAGGAAACTCCAGCAGAAAAAGAACTGCAGCAGTGAGAAATGAAAGGACATAGAGGGATGGCTCTGAATATTTTTTTAATTAGTAAGTTGGTTGCTACCTTCCTACAAGGTGATTTCATTTACTTTGACTTGTCAGAAGTCTATTTTATTACCTTGGTTGGGTTTCTAAAACAGCTGTTTCAGTATGTTTATTAAAACCAACAGCTAAGAGCTCCAAACAGAGCCTTAATATCCTTTATTTGCACCAAATGGGCACTGAAAGACTCAAATCCTTCATGTTTCTATGGGGATTCAATATGAGCAATAAAGCAGAGAATGCAGTGTCCCCTGCAGGTCCCCAGGCTGGGCACACATTCCACACCAGCTTTCCCTGCCTCCTGCTTGGCTTTTCCCTCTTTTCCACAGAACAGCCTCCCCTGGGCTTCTCCAGACCCAAAATGAAGCGCTGGGGATTCTCCCAGCAGGAAACAAAGCTGATTTGGGGCCAGACAGCCAGTGAAAGTAGGACATGTCAGCCACACACACTGTGTGAGGTGATACCTATTCATGTCTGCTTCTAAACAGAGACCTTCCTGACAACTTAGAACAAACTTTTTGTATTGTTGAGGCACAAAACAGAATAAATACATATTCAAAACCTGTAATGAACTTATGGGCAAACTGTTCTTTAGGAGACATTCCTATTTTTGAGTTGTGGCACTAATGGGGCTACAGCATCTTGTCTGCAAGGAGGGTGTTCCCTGAAAATCGTTTTGGGAGAAACAACCCAGTGTGTGAGAAATGGGAATTTTGGGATTCCCACCGTTGAACCCTGAGACAGCCACCTGACAGCCTGCTGGCAGTCTGCCCTTCATTCAGGTTTGTTATATGGTGAAACACTCAGCTCCTGGACACACTCCCCACTTTGGGAAGCAAAAGTTATTCCTCAGCTATGCTGCTGCTGCAGGAGAGGAACTGAGGGCTCAGGGTGAGCTCAATAATCCTCCAGGTCTTTTCCAGCCTAAGGGATTCTATGAAAAGAAAGAACAGAAATTTTTCCCTGTCTTCTGCCACTGCTTGGCTTACAGCAAAGGGAGCAGACAAGGTGCTGTTAATGCCTAACTCACCCTCTTCTTCCTACAAACTCAACTGAAGGTATTTATCATTCACCTGAGGCTGGAGAACCTTCAGCAGTTAAGAGAAACAGAAGCTGAGTTACTTCTAGCACTCTCAGAAGAAAATCAGGACCAGATAGGAAGGAAGGGAAATCAATGTGTGATTGCTCTTCTCCACTCACTGCAAACATGTTGGTGAGGGACAAGATTCACCTCTGCTGGTGAAAACTGGATTAGAGGTGGTGTTGAAGCAGAAAGAGGATTTCAGAAGGAAAGGATGTTGCTGCATTCATGGCTAAGCACTCTGCAGAGAGTTTTAGTTGGATGCATGACAAACCTGTAACAGGAGAGCAGCCCAGGCTAGAACCCTGAGGAGCAGAAGTTAGAATTGTCCTACAGCCTGGACCTCCTTTATGGAGGAGAACAATCCTTGAGCTTTCTGTGATAATTTCCAGTAGGAAACATTCCCAGGGTGTCAGCAGAGGTGAAACTTTCACAAGCCATTGCTCCTCTCAAGGCTCCCACCAGAAACGAGTCAGATATTAACAGAAAAGTTCTCCATTTCCCTGACTTCTTCCATTCAACAGCTTTAACAGCTCTGGAAATAATTTGCAACAAAGACCTACAGTGTGTCTGAGGAGTGAGATAAAGCAGCAAGGACATGACAAATGAGGAGAGCTCCTTGAAGGACCACAGTGATTTCAGCTTTCAATGATTTTTAGATTTTTTTCCTCAGGGAGACCTCGATATAAATGAAGCCACACTGCTGAAGGATGGAGTTGATGGATTTAGTTACATTGCTCGACCTGTATTCTTCTTAGTTAATGGTGAGAGCAGGCAAGGCAGGCTTCACTTAGCTAATTAAGCTCAACACAGGAGAGAAATATCAGAAAAATCTATTCCTTGCTGCGTTCAGAGAAGACAATGACTAGTTAGACAATTAAGCAAACTCATCAGAGGGGAGGTGAGCAATTCCCTGTGTCTCCCTGGATGATGTGGATCAAATCCCTCCCAGTTCAGCTCTGTCCCTGGATGGAGTCAGACACCTCTCACTGCAACCCAAACCCTGAGGAATGATTTCCAGCCTGCAGGTAGCAGGGCTCAGGCTCCAGAGGAGGAGCAGCCAGGCTGGTCCTTCAAGGAGAAAGCAGCAGCTGCATTGTCACTGTTGTCATGGAAGTTCTTCCCATTCTGAAGTCGTCTAAACAAAAATAAATTTTCAGCAGCTCTACGTAGTCACAATAATCAATATTTAAAGGGTTGTGGAACGTTATAACAAAGGGGCTTGATTTTAGTGCCTGACAACTAGAGAGGTAACTTGATTTAATAAGGAATGCAGCAGCAACCAGGCTTCTGAGCCATTATGGCTAATTCTAAAGACCCCATAGTGACAAAAGAACAATAATGACTGAGGACTAATAAAAACAAAATCAGTGAGGGTTTAATCATCAGCAGAAGGACATGAATTGAGTGTTAGAAAACATCTTCTGTTTAGAGAGTTAAGCTGTTATGCACACTGAAGCATAATTTGCTGTCACTGGTTTATTGTCATGCAATATATATTGTAGAGTAATCATTTTAATCTGCATGCAGATTATTAATTAGGGAAATAATAATTTAGCCCAGAGTGAAAGCACAGGCAGGATGAGGAAGCAGCTGGTTGTTTCCCCGACCTTTTCCATTTCAAAAGCTACTCCATAATGACCCAGCTGCTGTTTGGGGATGATTTTGATGTTAACTTTGTTGTAAAAAAGCTGCATTGTGTGTTAGGGTGCATTATAAACACGTCCTTGCAAAGATTTAGATGCACATCTAGTATTTGTGCCAGGCAAATAGACTACACCTCACCATTCATTTCAGTGGAAATCTACTGCTGAAAAGTGGCTTTTTGTCCCCAAACTTCCACAGTGGGAGAGGATGTGCCAGAAGAACACCTGGCAAGAAATGCAGGAAGAAAAGGTGTTCTACTTCACAAAACTGATAATGAAATATTAATGAAAATTCTGCTTGAGCTCAGATCTAAACCAGAGTGCCCCAAAAGGAAAACCATGACCAGTGGCTCCTCTCTCCCTCTGGTTTTCCTTAGGGAAGGTGTGGCTTACTGTGCCATGGTGGCATTCAGAAAATGGCATGAAAAGTCAATTTAATGCAGAACCCCCAGTGCAGGTGGATGAGGACAAAGCAACATTTTCTGGAAATTCCTTTCCCATCCCAGAAACTTGTGAGTAAAGACAGCACAGTGCAAACTCTAAAAGTTTTCCTCTTCAGCCCCACCTGAGCCATTCCAGGGTGTTTCTGAGGCTCTTCCTCTGCAGCAAACCTGCAGCTCCCTCCAACCCACACAGACAGCTGTGGGCAGTGTGAGCAGCAAAGTAATTAAGGGATTTGCTGACTTGAGTGAAAGCAAAATGAAATGAAAACCGAATATGAATATATGTGGGAAAATCAATGCACAGTATGCAGTGGAGCTTAAAAAGGCTTAAAGGAAGGATTCCCAGAGCTTGTGGTGCCTCAGAAAGCTTTCATGTTCACCTGGTTCAATACTATAACATATTTTGATAGGGAGAAAAGAGTGATCTCATGGATTGTTGCTGTATCTCAATCTGGGATTTTTGAGGAATGGATTTTGACTTCCAAGCAGCCAGTCTGCTCCATCCCTGGGAATTGTGCCTGCCTGGTACTTAGCAGTAAGACTGCTTTTAATCTGCCTGTTCCAAAGGAGACAAGATTTGTACAAGGCTTAGGTGAAAAAATACCCATTTTCTTCAGGCCTGCTGTATTGTACATTTTGTGAATATTCCTTCCCTCAGAGGCTTTTTTTTCTCCATCCAAGTAGGCTGAGATGATGAGGGCTCTGGATATCTTTGAAAGCTGCAGAGCACACCCACGCTCAGCCAGCTCTTTTCTAATTATATCAGCAGGTCTTTGAATTATTGCTGGTTAAACTCTCTATAAACACCTCTGAACAGAGGTGATGGGGGATTGTGCTCCACCTTCATTAGACAACCTACACAAAGCAGCCAGGTTTTGATGGGCTAAAAATAAAAGCCTTCCTTGCCTTAGTAAGGGAGACTTATTAAGAGACTACAGAGCTCTGCTGCTTCAGGGCAGAGCAGCAGCAATTGAGGGGGAGAAGGACTGAGAGCTGTTAACATCAGAAGTTTGGTTTTAATATAGATGGAAAAAGAAGATGGGCTCACACCACTGCCTGGAGTGTGAAGTGTCCAGGAAAACAAGAGACCTTGGGAGTTGCTCTTTTTTTGTTATTTTCCAGAGCAAAGCAATGATTTTCATAATCAAGCCTCAAAAATCCTACTCACAGAACTGTCATTAATTCAAAGCAGAGTCCTTTCTATAGTTAAGGCAATAATCTCCAGGGGGAACTGAGCTCCTGCTCTGAACATCAGCTCAGCAAAGCTGCTGCAAACCAACTCCTCAGAAGGCCATAAGTTACTCTGAACCCATATATTTCAAATTTATAGACAAAACAGTTCATGTAAGTGTCACACTTAAAAATTAGCAAAACTCCATTAATGTTCCCCATACTTAACGGGAAAGTAGACAGAATATTTGAACACATCTGAGGATCTGACAGCTCAGTGCTATAGATCAGGAATGCACCTTGCTGAGCCAGACATAAATTCCCCCAGTGTTTCAAACAAGAAGATAAATAAGCCATACCATCAGATCTTTTTTTGGCAATTCTCCTTGCCTGGGATGATATGTAGACAGAGCTTCTTCATCTGCAGAATTTTAAGGAGGGTTTCAAACAAATGACCACATCAGCCAAATCCTCTTTATGCTGAGCTTCTAGCAGCTTCCTTCTGAGTTTGAGCACATTGTTGCTGCTGTATTGGGATATTTAGATAAAATTTGGAGGCATCATGGAGCAGCACCTTCAATCAGGTTAGAATTCAGTTTTCTGGATAGGTTCAGAAATGCCATTCACTGCTGAAGTGTATCCACATATAACAAGGAACACCAAAATACTCCTACAGATTTGGTCAAACAACCCAGACCTCCCCAAGGCACAGTCAGACATCCATTGATGTCTTTATTTTCAGGCCACAGGACTCTGTTTGCTCCCTGCTTGGCTGCAGAGCATCCAAACAAGAGCACAGGAGCTTTGCATGCTGCAAGCTGGAGAGGCAGAAACTCTCTGTGCCCTGAAATGAGCTGCAGCTTCCATTCACTGAGGACTGCAGGGAGAGGGTGAATGATTTGAAGAGAGTATATCACAAAGGAGGAGTGTGGCTAGCACAGGTTTTCCCATGAGAACTTTCTCCTGTGTTTTATAAACAAAGATAAAGTTGGGATGTTATTAAAAACAGTGTCTCAAGATTTGGACAGTTCAGGCCTGGCCAATCAGGCCTAGGGGGAGGTTTCTGACTGACCAATCTGGGTGACCTCTGAAAAGTCTATATAAGCTGAAATCAAAATAATAAATCTGTTTTCTTGCCACACTGAGAACCCAGGTCCTTTCTCTGCTAGCGGCTCAACAGCGACAGAGGAGTGTGAACAGAACCATGATGAAGAGAAAAATGAATCTAGAATGGTTTTGCTGACCCAGAGCAGGATTTTGGCCCCTGGTTGGACTGATGCAGGCACAGCAGCTCTCAGTCCCACCCAGCAGAGAGCTGAACCTGCAGCAAATCCTCCCAGCTCAGCCTGTCACACTCATCCTGTGCCCTTTGCAGCCACACAGAGCCTTCAATTCCTGGGAAACAACAGCAATCACCTCGTCAGGATTCTGTCCAGGGCCTGGATTAAACTAGAACTGAAAGGGAGGCAGGAGGAAAAGGACAATGAGCCACAGAAAGTTGCTGAAGGGTTTGGAATTTGCAGCCCACATCCCAATCCAGAGGCACTGCAGCCTCTGGCACAGGACAGCTCAGGTGGTGGGAATGAGAATCCTCAAACAGCAGGGGCTGCAAACACCCTGGGAGTGGAGAAGTTGATATTTTCCCTTTTTTCCCCCCCTGCACTTTTTATGTTTTCAAACTTCCTCTTTGTCTCTTCATTTCACAAATCAGTGCCTACAAGAGCCAGCTGCCAGAGCTGCCCTCCCAGGCAACTGCAGGGCTGGAAACCACCAAGTTTTCCCCAAAATAACCACCCAGACAGCTGCTCTGAAAGCTGCAGGACAAGAATCCTACTTGGGAAGCTGAAAAGGCAGAAACTGCTGAGAAAATGAGGAGCCAAGCTGATAGAGAGATTTCAGGGCTATTGTTTTTAATCTCTCTCTCTCTCTCTCCAATGAATGCTTCTTCCTACACAGAGTTGCCATAGTTTCAGATTTCTGTGGCTCCCTGGCTGCTGGTTAGCAGGACGTTTTTGGAAGCCCTGATGGTTTTATGATGTGTACAGAGTTGGTTTGGTTTTGCACTGTGTATGGCATCACACCTTACATATTAAACCAGCTGTAATTATTCTGTACCCTTAAAATAGTCACTTTTCAGTGTCCTTTTGCAACTTGAAACCTAAAAAAAGCTGCTCAAATTCCTTTTTTAGTTCAACATCTAGCTTTCAAAAATCTCTTTGAAAACTGTGGCTTAAAGAAAGAAGTAATTAAGTTTATATTTTCAGAGTTTTCTCTCTCCAGTGCTGCATACTAGAGGGAGCCAGTAGTTAATACTAATACAGACAGTCCTGGGCTGTCAGAGGGAAAAAAGCTACTGGGAGCTCTGGAGGAAAACTTATTTTCCTGTAAAACTTATTTTCCTACTGGGAACTCTGGAGTAAAACTTATTTTCCTGTTATCAATCCACATGTTCTACAGAGATGCTTAATTATTGGGTTTTTTTTATCCTTTTTGCAGATAACTTGTGTATTACAAGCATGGAAATAGTAACAGTATTTCTGGTTTGTCTGATTTTTAGCAATTCAGCTTCCACACTGGTAGGTGTTAAAAGATGGGATTTGAAAACTCTAACTTTGGTGCTTTTCAGCCTCTCCCACATTAGGATTGAGCTCTGAGCTGGGTTCTGTTACACAACATTTGCTCCTGTCTCTCCTCTCCCCTGGTCTAGGTTTCTGGACAATAATTCTTGCATCTTCATTCCAATTATTCTTTCCAAGCCTCTTTTTTCCAGCTCTCCTTTCTTTGTGTCTGGTCTTGGCAAGGTCTGTTTGCACTTTTTTCCCAATCAGGCCAGGTTTTAGCTTTTTCTCTGCCTCATTTATTTTGCAGCTGCTTTGTTCTCCTGCCCAGGCTATTTAGCAACATGTCCTGTGGAAATGTAAAAAAAAAAATCCCCCCAACAACCCAACATCTCATCTCTGTAATGTGTTTGAATCCAATGCCAATGCTGCTGCTTGGATCACATTTCCAGGCATTTTCCTTAATTTATTCCATCCCCCTAAGAAAAAACCAAAGCAAACCCAGAAGATGTGGCCAGTTTGGACTGGAAGCACTCGGATTCTGAAAACCAAGAGCCATTCCTGGTGTTCCAGAGCTGCAGAGAGCAGCCACTGCTGTCAGAACCAGGATGTGCTCCAGAGAGAAAATCCAAGGTTGGAGCCTCTAGGTCTGAGATAATATGAATGTTTTGTCTTCCCACCCTGCCAAACCCCCAAACTAAGCTAAATATCAGAGTACAGGAGTTATAAACATGTGGGGCTAAGGTACAACGAGGGTTTGGGAAAGGGAAAGGGTATAAAATGTATCTAAAGGGTATCAAAATGTATTTAAAGGGTATCAAAATGTATAAAAATAGTATAAAAATGTATAAAAAGGGTATCAAAAGAAAAGACAAAAATCCCCAGGCATCACTGGCAGCCTGAGAGTGAATCTTCACCCACCAGAGGGACAGGCAAACCTCCAGAGCCTTTCTGCTTGCCTGGCCCAGGAGCAGTGAGCAGCTGCTGAATTCCACCAGTGCTGCTGCTCTTCACCTATCATGCCGTGGGGTTTGGGTTGTTTTTCCAAACTGGCTGATCCCTTCCCAGGATATTCCAGCAGCAATATCCCAGCAGCAAATCCCTGCTGCTCTCGCAGAGAGATCCCTGGCTGGCCTTTCCCTGGATGCACAATTTCATCTTTTTATAGCCAGCTTTGGTGCTGATAGGAAATCCTTCAGGGGCACCGAGCAGGGTGTGAAAATAAATCACCTCAGCTCAGCAGCAGTGTGAATGGCACTCTTTCTGCAGCCTGATGGCACCAGTTTGCCCCTGAATTGTGGGATTGAGGCTCGAGGAGTGAAGGATCCCCCAGGAGGGTAAAGGAAGGCATTGTGTGTTTATAAAGACTGATTTTACTCCAGAGATAAATCTGCAGTGCATCACTGTCTTATTATATCCTTTCCTTACATATGGAAATTATTGAATTTCTTTTGCCTCATTTAATTCTTTTTAATCCCTTTTTTTTTTTCTTTTTTTTTTTTGCCTTCTGGTGATGGTTTTTGCTTACTAATTGTCCAAGGCTGACACCCAATGGGAAGCATTATGCTCTAATGCTCACAGAGCCACATCCACTTCCCAAAAGCTGCTGGAGAAAGAAACCTCAATTATGGAAAATAATTTGCTTTTCTCCCTCTGTGCTGCTGACAGGCATAGGGAATTAGCTGGGATTATTTCAGGGAAGTGAAATGGGATTAAGATTTGCTTCCTTTCAGCTATTTAGTAGAATTTTGAGATGGGAAGATACAGAGTGCAATCTCTCACAAAATAATGCTGAACTGCCCAACGTTCCCACTGAGTGTAAATCTGGAATTCTGTGGTTTGACCCCCAAAACACTCAATTCTCAGGAATTTCTATTCACCCAGCTACAAACACTCTCTGTACAACTATGAAGTGTCATCTGTTGGTAATAAGTATTTCCACCACTGTCCTGAGGAAATTCTGACTCAGTTTGATTGTGAAGTAGATTATGAACTGCAAAAATTAAATCTGCATTACAGACATAAAAATAATAGAGAAACCCACTTACAAAATACATGGATTATGATCAGCTGAAAATCCCAGCAGTGCATTGTGCAGCAGACTCGATGGCAAAGTCTGAATGTGAGATAAAGTACACATTTTTTAGGAGCCTAAAAAATATTATTAATGCAATTAATTAGTTTTTGTTTCTTTGTGCAGTGCTTGGGGAAAAAAAAGAAAGCCAGGCAGAACTTTAATATAAAAGAGATCCTCCAGAAGACAAATTAATCAGCATTATGATACCCCAAGTGATTAAGATAAAACACAGGGAGGCATAATGAGAATGTCAGAATTAGTGAAGTCAAAATTTCTCACCCCAACTCAAAGTATTATTAAAAATGTTAAAATACATTAGCATATTTTATTTCAAGGACTCACAGTCCAACTCTAAATATCTTAAAATTTTGGGTTTTCTTTTCTCACCCGTGTTGTTTATTTTAAAATATTTTCTTGTGTTCAGAAACTAAGAGTTTCCTCCTGACAAAGAGCAGAAAATGAAGGTCTGACAGACAGCCTTTGAAGTGAAAAGGCAGATTATCTTCACCTTCTGAGCTGCTTTATCAGATGTTAAAAGCTGAATTCAGAAAACCCAGAGTTCCATAAAAACCCACTGAAATTCAAGTGTATCACCACTCCATTGAGTAAAAACTGTGCTAACTCAGGGAGCAAAGCTTGCAGAAACAAAAATCTTCTCTCAGTTCTGCCCTGGCATCTCCAGGCAGGTTGGGCACCAAATAAACCATGGAGGGACAGAGAATTGGCTGGGAATTGCAGAATTTCCTTCATTTCACAAGGCCAGCCCAGGACAAACCCTGCACTCCAAAATCCTTCTTCATTCTGGTGAAACACACTCAGAACAAGTTTTTGGCACCCAGAGAGAAAGCTGAACATGGGAAGATAGATAAATCTCACAGCAGATATATTATTTTAATGGACAGCAAGGTGGGGGGAAAGCTCATCTCCTCACTTTGGCTGAGCCTGGCAGCTGCTGGTTTTCATTAAACCCTCTGATGTTAATTAACATAAATAACATAATATTAATAAATAAATAAATAAATAAATCATAAATAAATAAAATTAACATTAAATAAACCCTCTCCTTCCCCAAACACCACCAAACCTCTGGCTTGTGCAGAAATGGCAGAAAGTGCAGTAGATTAAACACAATTCTATTCCCTACCTCTGGAAAATTGCCATGGAATAACAAAGGAGAAAAGACCTCTGCAGCAGCAGCAGCCTTTAAGAGTCTGATAAGAGAGGAGGAATCCTCACAAAACCCCTTTTCACCTGAACACCCAGGTGGGAGAACTGCCTCGTGATCCCATCTGACCTTCACTGCCAAACGGGAATGATCTCACAGAACACTCATCTGTTCACTGCAGTCATTGCTTTTTTTTTTAACAAATCGCTTTGTGGGTTTTTTTTTTAAACTTATTAATGCTTTATTCTTTTATCTGTTGCCTCTGAGAATTTGTGTTTCGGGGGTTTTCCTCTAAAATGGCAAAGATTGTTCGAATGTATTAACAAGTAGCAGCCCAAGTCTTAGCCTCAAACCAGGAGTTAAAATAGGAATTATTTCCAACACAGCATCACCTTAAAATGCTGCTAATGGGTGTTTACAGGCACTGAACAAAGTAGCACTTTTTGTGCCCCAAAAGACCACAGAGATCATTTGTTGTTGGAACATTTTCATTACAAAAAGGCCATGCATGCAGGAGGCACTAAACACGTGTCAGAAATGGTGTTTGAAAGGCTCAGAGTTCAGCTGAGCTTTGCACTAAACACTGCTGGCTGTTGGAGTCACTTCACCCCTGCGCTGATTAATTGCTTTCCTGCTCTGTTTATTGTTTGCATCAGAATTATATTGAGATAGGAGTGGAAACAGCAAGAACAGTGTTACAAGAAAGCCTGGCTGTGAGGACAGAAAAAATAACTCGAGCACTTGTGATCACTGATTATTACATTTTCAGTGCTGCTGAAGGGAATTTTTGAAGTATGTTTACAATCACCTCCAAGTTCTATAAATATTGCTTTATTATTGACTTTGTGCCATGAATCCAGAGCTGATGAAAATATTCCCCTTTCCCCTGCCAATGGCAAATCAGTGCTCTTGCCTTGCTTGGCCTTCGTGCAGCTCTGGAATTTGCAGGAATGAGAATTCAATGGCTTAAAAATAATGAAAAGTGTGAAGGAAACAACTTCTGCCAGAATGAAAGAATAGCAGGAGATTTAAGTGCTAGGTTGTGTTTACATAAAAGCACAGGAAGGACACAGCTCCCAGGACTGCAGCTGTTTGAAAGGTGCCACTTGTAAGGAGAAAACCTTGTTAAATATGGCCATGTGGGAAAATAAAAAAAAATAATCTTTACCTGTTCATCATACTCACACAAAAGACATTTTAAATACCTGTTACAACGCATTGAAACGCTCAGTTATTACTTTTAAAGAAGGAATATAAAATCTGAAAGATTTTTTTTATAAACAGAGAGGAGGAATTTGTCTGCCAAATCCACATTTCCCCTTAACCAATGGAATGTCATCAACCCCTCTGGGATAGGAACTGATAATATTGCAGAAAGCTCCCAGGGGTGAGCAGCACTGGCAGGGCTGAACGCTGGGATTACAGAATTTAGGGACACAAATAGGACACTCCTGGACCTGGGGCTGTCCTATGGATCCCTTCATGGGAAATTCCAGACTGACTGCAGGTCCAGTTACCTTCCTCTGCCCTGAATTCTGATCCCTGACAGTTACAGATGAAAACACCTTGGAAATGCTACAAATTAGAGAAGCCATGAATAGCCAAAGTCTTTAAAACCATTTAAATCAGTTCAATTCCATGAGGAATTTAATAGGGGTGGAACTATTGAAAACTTCCAATTCCTTCTGCAGTTTTGTGAATTGACCCGAAAAGACACATTTCTTCTGCAAGGACAGAAGCAAAGAACAGTTGCTAGAATTCCTGAGCTCTGATGATCAAAATTGCTGCATCTCTGGGCAGTTCAAACCCCACAGCCCCTGCAGGCAGGGAATTCCATCTTTTCTTGTAACTAGCAGAGATTCCCTGGAACAGCTCAGGGATGGGAAGGCAGGGCTTGGTGCCAATGAACCATTATCTCATCCTATTCCAGCTGGAATTAGACTCATAAGGTGAATTTGAGGAGAATGGAGCTGAATATTCTCTTGTATCCCTGAATATTCTCTTGTATCCCTGAATATTCTCTTGTATCCCTGAATATTCTCTTGTATCCCTGAATATTCTCTTGTATCCCTGAATATTCTCTTGTATTCCCGAATATTCTCTTGTATCCCTGAATATTCTCTTGTATTCCCGAATATTCTCTTGTATCCCTGAATATTCTCTTGTATTCCCGAATATTCTCTTGTATCCCTGAATATTCTCTTGTATTCCCGAATATTCTCTTGTATTCCTGCTCATTATTCCATTACCAAACCCAAGGCCAGCAATCAGGGTGTACTGATAATGCTGTGCTGAGTGTGGACTTCACCAGCTACCCTAGAAAGGCATTTATTATTCCTGCTGTGATTTGGATTTTATTGACTAACTTCTAGAGGCTGTATTTCCCCTGCCAGAGTGACTGTGGCATTATGACAGAATCTCACCCCTGAGGATTTTCTGCCTCAGTATAATATTAAACCCAGCAAATGGCAGAAAACACACGAGGAAGGAGCTTACTCTGCTGTTTCTACCTTCAATCCTGCAGCTCTCCAGGGATATCAGTGAGGGTAAGAAGGATCTGAGGAGGGAAAAGTGTTTTGCAGTGTTTGTCTCTCTCCCTTCCCCAGCCTGGATTTCCACCACACACTCAGTTTGGTGCTCAGACATCAGGAAGAAATCCTTCCAAGCAGTTTGGTGCCAACACAAGGCAAACAGAGACAACTGCAGAGCCAGGAAACTTTGGGTTTGGCTTGGAGATCATTCTGTGCATGAAGCTGAGACTCAGCTGAGCTCAGGATAAAGGGGAGAGGCAGCTGAAGGACAAAAATGCTGTGTGCAATGTCTGTCCCACAGTTAGTCCTTCCCTTCCAGGAAAAGGAGTCAGAGGGTTTCTACCATGGACTTCATAAAAAACCAGCCAAGTTATATTTGGAGACTCTTGGGTGGAGAGGTGTTCATCTTTTAAAGATTGTTTTTTTCTCTTGGGAAGGTTTCTGGAGGTCATTCTGAATTTCTTATTTCTTCCCCAGGAGCAGGGAGCAGCAGAGCAAAGCACAGGTAGTATAAAGCAGAGTTTTGGTGAAGCTGAGAGGTTAATATCAATCTGATGCTAAGCTTGTTACCATTCACCATAACTGTCCCACTAAATATTAAACTGAATAACCTAATTTCCAGCTTGCTATCAATTTGCACAATTTCCTGCCTTTGCTCAGAGCCATGTCACCTCATCCATCCCCCTGTGGGAGAGAAAGAAAACCAAGATTCTCCTGTCCTTGCACTCAACTACACTGGATCCATCAAACAACATCAAACCAACCCCAGGGACAGGAGGATGTGGCACAAGTGCCAGTTTGAGTCAGAAGCAAAGGTGGGGATTCTCAAGTGTCTGTTTGGACCAACACTGCTGGATAAAGCTCCACCCTAGCAGCACAAAAATCCTCCTTCCCTGAGCACTTCCCACTCCCCCATGAATTCCCCTTGTTCATCTCTTTAACACACATCTTGTCTGCTCTGTGCTACATTTATTGGCATTTAGCTCAAGCCTGCATGTCTCCCCAAAGATTTCCTGTTCCTGTGGCAATACATCTTCATCCCTGGTGGTTCTGCCTCTGACCTCCCTCGTGTCTCACAAGGGTTTGTCATGCAGCAGCAGCACCCTGCATCCTCCAGCTCACCCCACTGCTGCACTCACCTTCCCCTGGGCTTTTGGAGGTGATTCACCTCTGTTGGCTTGGAATATTAACCTTCCTTCAGTGACTAGAGAAAGAAATCAGTTAAAGAGAGCAGAAATGGCTTGGCTGCCTCAAATCACAGTAAAAAATAAAAAAAAAAAATCCCAGCTCTGTAATTTATCTTTATGCAATTGAGATTTCCAGACATTGTTTTTAAAGAAGATTGTTGCCAAATATTATAAGGAGCTGATAAAAGGTACTAAATTTAACCAACTGGCAATGAAAATTCAATGGAGCAATCAGAATATTCTACAATGAGATAATATTGTTAGAGAGCAAACCAGTAGCTATGAAAACCATGGCTGTGTGAGTGGTTGGTTGGTTCCCCTCTGGGTTGTGTCACAGTTATGGTTAGCAGATAAACCTCTGAACTCTGAGAAACTTGAACCAACTTTTTAAACTAACTCCTCATTAACACAGCCATAGCAAGAAGAAAAAAAAACCACAGCAGAAAGAGTTTTCATAGAAGAAGAACAAGAAAAACATTGTGTAAGAATGAAAAAATAGCAATCTGTGATTGGCCTGAGTGGCTCAGAGAAGCAGAGGGAAGCTGCTGACAGCTCAGGCTGGTATTTCAGGAGGCACAGCCCAGTTTGATGGCAGATGGGAAAGTGGAACATTAATGACAGACAAGATGGATGGAGCTCTTGGGTGGGGAGCTGCTGTTTACATCATGTGAGAGACTGAAGTTCCCAGCCAAGGATAAGCAGGAAAAAACACTTGATAAGGGGAAAAAAGAAAAAAAAAACCCATTCAATATTACTTTAATAGATTTCTGGGATTGCTCTCTGCTCATTCCAAGTGGATAATCTGAGTTTTTCCCTCGAAGAGCATTTTGCCAGAGGTCTAACACAACTCCCCACTCCTCTCCCTATAAAACTCTGCTCCTGATAATCATTGTGATCAACTAAGCAACAGGAAAATGAATGGGATAAGCCTTTTAGAGCCCAGGATGGATAACTGCTGACTGACACAAACACATCTCATCTCCCCAAGAGTCCCACTGAAAAACACCCAAACTTGACATCAAGAATTAAAACTTGCCTATTTTTAGTTTTTTTTTTAAAGATTGTTGAGTTCCATTGATTTCAAACACTCCAGGGAAAAGGGGGAGATGGGAGAGCTGGCATATCACAGTGACACTGCCAAAAGTTCTTCATGAAACCTGATGCAAACTCTCCTGTGGAGAGGAACAGAGCAGGGCAAGGTTTGCAGCAGGTTTCTGCAGTTAGGATGGAGTTCAGGAATGAGTTCACACCAGCATTAATTAGAAAATACTGGTGTGGGAAATATAAAAATAATTTATCAGACATGCCAAAGAGCGAAAGATATTTATGGAAAAATGTGATTCACAACAAATTCAGGACAGTGTGGTTTGTTTTCCTTCCTCCCCTGATCATCCAAATTGGTATGAGCCTGTGCTCTGAGGATTGACTCAGTTACTATGTCCTGGATATACTTTTCCAAATTTTCTTAATTGTATTTTTTTTTAATTTCTGAAATATTCAAATACCAAGTGGTTTGTATTTATGCATGTTGTCCCTTGTGTTTTTGCATCCATTCAACACCCCAAAACAGCAAGCTTGCAGAGCAGTAGTTTCAAGCATAATAAATACAAATTTCTCTAACACAGGCTGTCTACACAATGCTGACAGATCATGAATGTGAAATAACACTCAAGAGATCACTCAGGAATCAATAAACTCCATCAGCTGGAATCTTAGCTCTGTCTACAACGATAATACAGGGAGAGAGATGAACTCTGCAAGGTTATTTGGTGATTTTTACGTGAAAACAGGAAAGATCCCCCAAATGTTTTCCTTGGGCTGGGGAGTGGAAGGGAAGGTAAAAACCAACACAGAAACCTAAACTCAATCTCAAATTATGTGTCCTCAAAAGTGTGGAGAGACCAAGGATGGCTCTTCTCATCCCAGCCTGGCTGAAATGGTTTCTCAGCTGTCTGTGATCATTTCCAGGTGGCTCAGAAGGAGAAAGGAAGATTTTTTTTTCTGGCTCAAACAATTTTTAACCTTCTAAGTAAGGATGGAACAATGAAATTGAGATTCAGATCTGGCAGCTTCAGTCAGTTGGGTCTGGCTTACAGAAAAGCAAACTCAGACATTTCATCCAAGGTATCAGTGAATGAGAAAAGAGAGATGAAAGCTGTGGGTTGGTGGTATTTGCTAATTTGAGCAGACTGCAATGACTCGAAATTCAGGAGTGGGATTTGTTAACAAAAATACTGAGCTTCCTCTGAATCACTAATCACAATAAGAACAACATCTGACCAGAGGCATCCCAAGGAATTCTCAAAGCCATTAGCTCTCCTCTACAAAAATGACTGACATCATTAAAATGAACCTAAACAAACACAATTCTCTTCCAAATGTCCAGAGGGATTGCACCAGGATCCAGGGAGGCATTTGGGGCAGGCAGTGGCATTTCCTGTACCCAAACAGAGTTAGAACCACGAGCAGAAGGAATGGGGCAGCTGCTCCTGGCAGGATGACAGTAGGTGACAAATGTGTCCCCTGGACCTTGGGGAGCACCAGGAAGGTCAGTTTACAGCAAGGAATTGGAAGATCTGCCCCAAAGCACATCTCCATGCCACATCCATCAGCCCAGCTGTCTGATTCCACTGCATTCCCTCCTTTCAGACCCATTTTTACATCATCCTTGGCTCCTCCATCAGGACATCCCCTGACTCCTACCAGTGCCTCCTCTCCTCTGCACATTAAAAAAGCTGCAGCAGAGGAGTCAGGAATTTGCTACTACAGAAAGACTCAAAGATCAGAGCCCTGAAGGAGCATCACACCAGTTTCCCCAAGTTCTGCCCACCCTGTTTTTTCCCATCATCACACACTGCTACATATAAATTTTCCCCCAATGCTGGTTACTCAAAGACAGCCCCATCTTTTACCAAAGGAATAATTTTATAGAACAAGTTGTAAGGAGCTTCTTAAACTGGTGGAGTTACCAAGTGGCTCAGTTTCAATTCTGGAGGTTTTCAATTCCATATGTTCTTAATAACTGTATTTCCACACCAGCTGATATGTGGTTGCTGCAATTCATTTGCAAACATGATTAAAAATTCAGCCAAGATTAATCTTTATTTTTCACTCAACTACCTTCAAACAAAATCACCTACAGCAACGTGTATGGTAATCAACCCACGCTAAAAAGCTTAGAAATGGGTGAAAAAAGAAAAAAAACATGAGTAAAATGCAAAATCATTAAAATTTGAATTATTTCCTTTCTACAAAGTTTTGAGATAGTGCTCTTTAAGTTTGGATATGGCAATTGCTCTGCATCTGCTCCACCTGAGGTGAATAAATAATTGACAGTTATTTGACAGCCCTTTGGAAACAGCACATGAAATAGATAAATAAGATGTTACAGGATAATAGCAAGGCTCCATACCACAGACATGAAAGAGAATTTGCTCACAATCTGTATTGTAGAGACTCAGCTGCATTCGAAATCACTGCAGGGAAATGCTGGGACAGCCAATTGCCCAGGGGAGTGCAGCTCCCTGGGGCTGAGCAGAGCCAGCAGCACAGCAGCCACACTGCCAGGGAAGGTGCAGAGCTCTCCCAGGGCCATGCAGGAGCTCTCAGAAGGTGCAGAGCTCTCCCAGGGCCATGCAGGAGCTCTCAGAAGGTGCAGAGCTCTCCCAAGGCCATGCAGGAGCTCTCAGAAGGTGCAGAGCTCTCCCAGGGACATCCAGGAGCTCTCAGAAGGTGCAGAGCTCTCCCAGGGCCATCCAGGAGCTCTCAGAAGGTGCAGAGCTCTCCCAGGGCCATCCAGGAGCTCTCAGAAGGTGCAGGGCTCTCCCAGGGACATGCAGGAGCTCTCAGAAGGTGCAGAGCTCTCCCAGGGACATGCAGGAGCTCTCAGAGCAGCTCAGAAAGGCCACAGCTTGGTTATCAACCACTTTAGCACCCTTAGTTGGTTTATCACATCAACCTGGAGACTGAACTGCCCCATGCCCACCTCACTGACTCCAAACAGCTTTGTGGAGCAAAGCCAAGCCCAGGAGAGCAGTGGGGAAGGGGAGGAGGTTATTTGCTCCACAGGGATAGTGGGGAAAGCATCAGGAGCATCCTAATTCTCATGGATTAGGATATGGATATATAAACACTGCAGTGCAGCATCTGGGCAGAGCAAACTCTGATCAAACAACTCAGAAATCCTGCTTTGTCCTCAGTGCTGAGCACTGGCTCTGGCCTGAGAAATGCTGTGTGTTTGATGAAATAAAATACTTTGGAAGGATCCTCACTGTTCTGAGGATTGTATTCCTTTTTTTAGCAGGGCAGACCCAGATATATAGAAAAGGCAAAGGTGAAGATGCAGGGTTTCATTCTCTCTGCAGGAGCTTCTCTGGGTTCAGGAAAGTTTATTTCCTTCGTTCTGAAGGCCACTCCTAGTCCTGACCAGGATTCTGGTTGCTACCCTTCAGTTCCAATTCACATCACCAGTCTTTGGCCCTACAACAGGGAAAAACCCCTAAAAATACATTTCCAGTTGTGGGAGTTCCAGGGAATCAAAGGTTCCTGGAGCTTTTCTCTTTGGTTTGCAGGGTGTGCAGCCTGACTGAGAGGAGAAGAGGCTCAGATAAAACAACAGGGAAATTCAGAAGCCACAAACACACTCACTGCAGTACACCCAAACACAATAACACAATCAAGGCTACTGCTCAGTGACACTAACCAGAGTTGATTGGAAGCTACAGAACTAAACACTTCCTTCCTAAAGCTGTCTGAAGAGAATCAGAGCTGCCATTCAAACGTGAGGGTGAAGAATCTCTCCAGATCCTCAGTGGAGGTGGAAAACAGCAATGGAGAACTCACTGACAGAGCCTGGGATCCATTCTGGGATTCAGCACAGGTTGTTCCTGAGGAACCCACGGAGCAAGGATGTTGGGGACCTCACTGCACTCCTGTCCCACTGTCCTCCCCAGCAGGACTGCTGTCCTCAATGTCCAGCAGGAGCCAAACCAAAGCACCCCAACCTCCTGTGCCCTCTGCCCCAGCAGCTCTCCTGGCCACCTGCACCCCTCACAGCTGTCCTGCTGGAGGAAAATGACTTTTTGTGTTAAATCTCCCAGAATTATCCTTTAAATGCTTCTGAACACGATGTGCAGATGCAGTGCACCGAGGGAGCTCTGTCAGCAGGGTTTGTCACCCAACAACTCCTGGAGGGGACCAGGACAGCACCTCGGACAGCACCCCAGACAGCACCACCACGAAAGTGGATTGGGAAAACATGTTCCTTTTCTTCTGGATCCCAACTGAACATCATGTTATTTCAGGAGGGATGAAGATCCAAGAGGTGTAGCGTCAGGAAGATGAGATGTGACTCCCTGACTTGTTCAGGCTGGAATATCCTATTGATTCCCCTTTCATCACACACAGCCCATCTGTGCTCATTGGGTTTGGGTCAAAGCATCTGCAAGTATTTCATTATTTAGACAAGTTAACCTAGTTAAACAAAACCATGAGCAGCTCTGGCAGGGTGATTTGAAACGACATAAATCCTCCAAGCACTGAACAAACAATGACAAAAAGCAGACCCTGCTGGTAATAAGTGTGCAGCATCAAAAGGCTTTCAGCAGCATCCACCCTTTACTGATCAATTATTTGTTCCAGCATCTACTAATGTGGGGAAGAGCACATCATCAGGAATTGGTGCCTTGGGAGCTTCAGAACTGCTGTGCTTTCCAATTTGCAAGGCTAGGAGTTGTGCAGCAAACCTGGGTAATGAATTTCAGTCTGGCAGGATGGCCCAGTTTGTGTGCCTTGTGTCTCACAGGCTCAGAGGGAATCACACAAACCCCACTGTGACCTGCAGAGCAAAGGTGGAAAGCTGCCCAAACTACTGCTTTGGACTGAACTCGAGAAGGAAAGGGAATTTCTATTCCCAGGGGGAAAATTAATTTTCAAGTCTGCTCTGTAGATGTGTTCCAAGGAAAAGCACATGAAGAAGTTTGAATTTTTTCAGTTAAATCAAAATATTTTATGATAATTTTGACCTTTTTTTCAATACAGGAAAAAATAACCATTGAAAGGTAATTTCAAAACAAAAAATTTATAATGCTGTTTTCCAATGTGTCTACAACACTCCCTTTGATTTGTGAGTAATCACAACAAAATAAAATAAAAAAAAAATAAAACACCTAAATTCTGGAAGAAGGTAGAGTCTGGCAGATGCTAGAAAAAGATTTTTAATAAGCTCCATCTCTGATCTACTGAGTAAAAATTACCTTTTCACAGCCAACTAAGCCACCAACTATAGAGAGGATGAATTTGAAGAAATATGAAATCTTCCAAAAAGAACTGAAGCAAGACACCTAGAAAATGTCCATAAATTCTGTTTACAAATCCCACTGTGGAATCCCAAAGCAAATATTCATGGACAACATACTGAGAGTTAGGATTTTGTGAAGAAATGGGGATATTCAGATAGGAACCAATTAAAGCTTGCAGAGTTGAGATAAAAGTTTTGTCACTATAGAACCTCAGATATAAAAATGCAGAAAGTGATAATAGCTTACTTTAATGTAATAAAGAGCATAAATGTTCCTCCTAATTGAGTAAGAAGAGCAATTAACCTTGTGGTGCATCAATACGTCAGCCCTGAACTATTTGTAAATGAGGTAATTAGGATGCTTTGGGTTTAGCACAGCAGCCAAGGAAGCCTGAGTTCCCCAGGATCCTGCAAAGGGCAGAATCTGGAGGAATTTTTGAAGTTCACTGATATTATCTAAGGCACATATGTTAGCTAGAAAAATAACAGCATAACCAGTTAGTCCAGTTTGCACTGGATTGTGAAAATGGACATGGAAATCTGCATTTTCACATCAAATGTGTGTTTTCCTTAACACTATTTTCTTCAAGATACACCATTTCCCCTAATAAAGATAAGTTCTGTTCAATAGAAGAAAATGCAAGTACAGAAAAGCTATTTAACAAGCCAAGTTCTACCTGGGAAAAACCAGCCAGGCACAAAGAAATCCCAACCTCTCTCTGGAAGAGGAACATTTTCCTGCAAGCCTGCTGTGATCCAGAGCCACACAGCTCCCCTGCCATCCTCTCTGCCATGCTGGACTTGTCCTTTGCATGGTAAACAGGCAGGAAAAAAAATCCACTGATATTTTCTGATAGCTTAAGAGGACTTTGCACAAGTTATGTGCCTCAGAATAGCTCAGTGGATGCAGGAAAATGATTTAAAGGCCATAGATTTAAAGGCCACAGGGGAATGGTTTTATCTGAATACCAGTCTTGATATTTCACTTAAATATAATCACTTAGTGTTTGACTCTGATAGCTAAGGTGACTTTTTTCCTCCCTTTTCCAACTCCATCAAAGGGTCCCTTGGGTATTTTGGTATTCCCAGGTGCCTTTGTTAATTGGGTAATTCATCTGTTAGTGTTATTCCTGCACCATTGCTGGTTGTGCAAAAGCAATTAAAACATTTCAACATTGCTGCAGGAACTCAGAGTTGCTGGGGACATCCCAAGCAAAGCCAGGATGGAGCAAACTTGACCACTCAGGAGTTTGTGGAGATGCACAACACAGGAGGATGAACAGGGAGAAAGAGAATCCTTTTCAATTTGTACAAAACCATTTGCAGTCCCTCGCCAGCTCTCTGAGTGGTGACCTTGTGCTGTCCAAGATAATTGGTCTTCAGAAAAAATTAAAAAAAAAAAGAAAATTAATATTGCTCAGGCCATGAGCAATGGTCAATATATATATGTCTCCAGATTTGCCACCAACTGCAGCCACTCCTGCCTGCTGCTTGGTTCAGCCTGCTCTGCTCCATGGAAATCAAGTGGTTTTGTAACATCTCAGAAATGCAAAACATCTCGCCAGGTTTCAATAACACCAGCTAGTTCAAACAACCCCTTGGTAAATATTTTCACTCCTCTTACCAAGTGAGGAACAGAAAATTAAATCATTTCTGCCCGTGCCCTTCCACCACTTAAGTTTGATCAGCTTCTTGGGCTTGTGCTAAATGAGTGCAACTTTGTTTCTTCCTTTAAATTTTCATTTCATTATTTCAAGCCTCCTTCAATGGTATCAGCTCCCCATCTGCTCAGGAAAGGCCAAGCAAACAGCACATCCTCCCCAATGAGCAAATCTTGCTGGCAGCTCAGGGTAAGGATTCAGCCACAGATATATCCACTGAACAAACAGATATCCAGGGTGTTTCTGAAGTTGCCATGCTGTGATTCCAGCACACACCAGGTATTTTAACTGTGAGGGTTTGTGGTTTCCTTTTTTCTGTGTTAATCTGCTGCTCAGAAGCCATCTGAGAACCAGCAGGTTCTTGTTCAAGGTGTGCCAAGCCCTGCACTCCTTCCCACACCTTCCCTTGGATCAGGGATTGGGATCTGATGGAGCAGAGAGCTCCCTGTCCCCACGGGGAGCTCAGGGAGGTGTTCTGTGCCATGCTCAGCACATCCTGCAGCATCTCATCCCCTGCCAGATTTCCTCCAGATAGCAGATCTGAATGTGCAAACGATCAGATCATTGCTTTCCTGACAAATGGAACAGCAGATAACTCTAAATATAGAAGAGGCATTGGTGGAGTACAGACCAGCCTGCTGCATTTGCCTTAAAAAGTCTCCATGGTGCAGAGATGACGTGAAGGAAAAACCATGGCCAGCACTGTGCTGGATTTGTTGGTCCAGATCTCTCTGCGTGGTCAGCTGAGGGAACTGACTCACAATTTCAGCTCCCCATCACCCAGCAGATCCTTGCCTTTTTTAATCCTAAATCTTCCATGAGATTAGGTGACTAATTTCCTAGTTTTTGAACTGGCAGTGCTCCTGAGGCAGAGCAAGAGAGGAGAAAAACAGGTTTGGTTCAGAGAAGCTTCTCAGAAAGAATGGACAAAAAAAGGAAATGTCACTGCCATGAGCTGGCAGAGGACATTTAGCACAGCACCTAATCCCAGGGGTCAGGAAAGTCTGCTGTTCTACCAGAAAACCCATTAGCAGGAAGGAGACATCCCCTCAATCTGTCCACAGAGAGGGTTAATGAGGTTCCCTAATTAGGTACAATGGAGAAGGGATTCTGGAATTTCACATTTCAGCTCTGCAGTCACACAAGACCTCAGCACCCTGAGGGCATTGTCTTTAACAAGATACAGCACTGTGAATAAATCTACAACCACAGAATCTAACAGGGACAAAGCAGAGCCAGGTGGTTTGGAAATCACCACCAGAGACCATTTACAGTCTGCAGCCCGAGTTTTGCCAGACTTAATCATCTTCACATTGCTGTCAGCACTGAATTCCACTCCCTGGGCTGCTTGTGCCACAGCCTAGCAGGGCTCTGTGTGCTGCTGGAGGTGGAAACCTCACTGGAGAGGGTTGGGTGGCTGGGAGAGAGGAGCTGTCCCACTCTGCTGGCACTCTGTGCTGCTGGAGGTGAAAACCTCACTGGAGAGGGTTGGATGGCTGGGAGAGGAGCTGTCCCACTCTGCTGGCACTCTGTGCGCTGCTGGAGGTGAAAACCCCACTGGAGAGGGTTGGGTGGCTGGGAGAGGAGCTGTCCCACTCTGCTGGCACCCTGCAGCTCAGCAGGGAGATGGGAATGCTCTGGATGCTCACTGGAGTCAAAGCAAAGCTCTGCTGCCGTGGGATGCACAACCTTCTGAGCACAGAGGTGCTCATGTCCAATCTGATCAGGCTTTCTGTGCTCCACCTCTCATTGGGAGTGAGGAAACTCTTATTCACATATGTAAGAACAGGTTTGAAAGAGTTTTCATTTTCTCCTCTCCTTGGGAGTGAGGAAGCTCTTATTCACATGTGTGAGAACACGGGTTTGAAAGGGTATTTTCATCAGTTCAGACTATAATCTCTGCTGTCCTAAAATCCCTGGGGTTTCTAATGGTCTTTGTCCCAGATCCTGCCTTGATGTTTCTCAACTCATTTCCAAAAGGAAGGAGATCTAAGAGCAGTCAAGCACCTTGGAAAATTAGGGTGAATTCTTAACTATGTCCTTGGCCAGGGCTCAGGCTTCATCCTGCTGCTGAGGGTGGTAGATGGAGGCACTCTCTTTTATGATATGGGGGTAAAAGGATTTTCTTTTTGTAAAATTACGCAATAAATAAAATAAAGGGCAGAGTGTGATGTAGAAGAAAATCCTACTGAAGGTGAAACACGTGGAAAAGTTGTCAATAGAGAAGAAGAGAAAAAAAAGTTTTGTGTTAACTCATGTTCTATTAATATCAGGTGGAAAAAAAAAACCCAAAACCCAAGAAGAGTGTGATATAAATTTGATTTCTAAACAAACCCCATATCAACCTAGGTCTACCTATTCTTTGCTCCATTTGGGTTAGCATTTCAAATTCTGCCAGAACTTCCCATTTCTCCCAACAGTGAGCAGAGGAGGGAATGCACAGTCAGCCTGACCACCAAACTGCCAGCCTGGGAATAAAGATAAGTTTGGGTTCTTCAGCACTTTGCAGTGCTTAAATGATGATAAATGCTATGCCATAATACTGCATCTACTCGAATGTAATTGCTTTGACTAAGTCTAGAAAGAAATTCATTTACTCCAAATCAAATTATTCTGAGGACTTCAGGGGAGTATTTTTAGCTGTTGTTGAATCTCAGTGCTTAAGCACTGTAGTGGCTCTATTAGTGAGGAGTGAGAGCAGAGCAGCAGACCAGAGTTCAGTGGCAGTCAGGTTTCTGTGAGGAAAAATAACCTTAAGTGGCTTGTCCTAATCCTGACAGGAAGTTTGACGCTTTAGTGTCTTCTAATCTCATTTATTAGTGATTTTTATATATTTGAGTGGATAACTATTAACCTGAAGGTATTTCCTTTGATCAACCTTTGAACAATTAGAGTCTTGGTATTCTGAGTCAAAAATATGAAAATATTTGAAAAATATGAAAAAATATTTGAAAAATATGAAAAATATTTGAGTCAAAAATATGAAAATATATTCCAAAGCCTTCATAAATAACAAGGAAAAAACAAACCAACCACAAAAAGAACCCCCAACCACAGACCACTGCCGCCTTCATGAAAATAAGCTGTGCAAAAATCTAAATGAATCAGTAATTGCTGTAGGAAATCTAATCCTCTCTAAGCCTCCTTTTCATATATATCATATATATGCACACACAGGGTACATATAAAGTAGTCTGCCATTAGGGACTATCAGCAGATTTCTAGGAAAAAAAAATCCAAAGGTCTGACACAAAAATTCTTGGAAGTTTCCAACAATGATGTGATTTAATGAGAAAAAGCCCAACCCAACTTTGAAATGAGCTGGCATCCCCAAAGCTGTGCCAAAGCATCAATAATGTGATAAAACACCACCAGAGTATGGACAATGCTTCCCTCTGCTCCTCTAAATGAATATCTGATACCCTTGAGGGGTTTGCTGGTACAGTTCATCAATTCTTATCATATTTAATTCAGTTTCTCTCCAGAGAACTGCAGGGAGGAGTGGCGATAGCTCAGCAGATAATTCCCCAAATAAGAAACCAACATCCCTCTCAATCACAAAACACATCAATGCTCTGTGTTCAGAGAAAATATTCCAAGCTCTGGGCAAAGCCTTTGTTCAGATGAACAAACAAGAGGTGCAAAGATCTCAGGGTTTGCTCTGAGTTTTGGATCTTGAGGATCTCAAGGCAAAGGATAATAAGCTATTTCTGACTCTGTTCTGCCTGCAAGGAGCTGACAGATCCACAGCATCCTGGAGAGCCTGTCTGAGATGATGTCAGACTGATTCCCAGAAGGTGATGATGCCATGGATACCTCTGGAAGAACAAAAGCATGGCAGGGAGATCTCCACAGGACAAAGAACATTGCTGTCCTCATTCCCAGATGCCACCTGCTGCACCATTTGCTTGCCAATGAAAGATTTTAAATTATTTCTAGATTTTAAAATAGATATCATTATAAATTAAGATTGGAAGGAGTGAATTCTGATCCATATAGAGGGGAAAATACCCTGATACAACACAGATAGAGATCAGAAGTAACAAAAACCACCCTAAATCTTCAGGGGTTTTTCCTCAACCAGCTAAGCCTGAGCTTTTATTCAGTTCTGACCAGTTTGGCTTAACTTTGCTTCATCTCCAAGGAGCCTGACTGCTTCCTCCTCCTGCTGCAGGATGAGGTGCAGCCTGGGACAATCAGCAGGCACAGTGACTCCAACAGGAGCTGAAATAAAGGAAAAGCTCCTCACAGCGAGGGCTGAGCACAGAAGGCATCAGAACTTACAGGGAAATCAAGAGGATCACAAAGCGCAGTGAATTCCAGCAAGGTCACAAAGCATTAGCAAACTTCAGAGGAGCTCCTGTGCTTCCAGCTGCTCGCATTGCTTCCTCCATGGCTGCTCCTTGATGTGCCCATCAGCCTCAGCCAGGCTGCTCCTGGCGCTGAGCCTGTTTGAAGTTTGCCTTTCCCAAACACTAACATGGCAAAGGTGAATAATGGGGCTGTTGCATTGGCTGTTTCTCTGTACAAATGGGCTTTGAAAAACATTTATAGCTACTCTCTAGCCCCTAGCACCTCCTTCTTCTTCAATAACTCTCTGAAATATAACTCTCTTTTAATTAAGGTCTCAGCCTTTGCTTCTTGCTTTCATCATGTCTCCGTCTGGTACTTAAAACTAAACCCTGTTCTTGTCCTACAGAGATCCACAGGCCCTGAAGGAAAGTCTGTAATGATGAACAAAAAGCACTTAATGCTGTGTTATCAATTAGATTAAAACTCAGAACAACTTTCCAAAAGGAACAGTTAGCAGTGTTCCTGTAAATTAATATTTTGCAGACGTGAGCTCTGAGCATGGCTGTTCCCTGAACTGGAAGTGTATTCCTTACACTTGCCTGTTTGACTGTTACCTTGCAGGATCAGGCACTGGGATTCCAGGAATAGAAATATTTAGAGTACTGAAGAGCCTCAAGGCAGCCTGAACTTGGTGAAGGTACAATTCCTTTCCCCAGGGAGTCCTCTGCAGCCCCAAGGTTGAGTTCCCTCCTCGCTCCCTTGGCCAAGCAGCGTCACTTTGTGAGCTCCACAGACACAAACAGCACACAAACACAGCCAGCTGGGGCTCTGGGGAGGTTCCTGCAGCCAACCTGAGCACAAAGCTCAGAACTGCCCACCTCTGACCTGCAGGAGGCTCAGCACACCTGAGATGTTCCCTCGCTGCACAGTGAGCACCTGCCTCAAGGGAGGATTCGCTGGTAAATACATTTCCTCAGCAAGTTTCTGCACTAACCCTGCCTGTCACAATCCCAAACTCCACACAAGCATTTGCAAACGTTGCCATTACTGCTCCAAAGAGCCATGAATTTCCAACATGAAGGTAAGAATTCCAACATTTGAGTGGCAAGCTCTGGAGATTTCAGAAAGTTACACCTCTTTTACTAACTACTGCAGACTAACAGAGAAAAACTGATTTTTCTGGATGCATGTTTCCCTTTGTTCTCTTGAGAACTTGTCACCTCAAAAATAAAAGTAAACCAAAGGGAGAAAGCGACGCACACCTTTTGAAAATGGCAAAATAAAATAGAGATGGAAGGCCATCCTTGAATATTCAAATCTCTAGTTTTCATAAGTTTTTCTCTCTAAAGTTGTAGGATGACTTGTGGGCAGAACTGAGCTCAGTTGGACACCTGAACTCTGGGAAACAACTGCACTCCAGTGAGACTTGATTAAAATATATAGCAGTGCAATGCCCTTCAGGCACAGCTGAAAGGAGATCAGAAGTCAGCCCAGAGTGAGAAAAATATTCTGAAAATACCAACTAATCAGCAGGTTGCTGATGGGGCAATAAAACAACCACAAGCATGGCTCCTGGAAATAGGAGCCAAGACAGTGACCTTGTGAAATGGGTGAGGTTTAAAGCAGCACCAGCTGTCTAATAGAGGTGTCTCTGGTGATCTATTGCCTTCAGGCTGTGGGTGGACATAATGGAGATTCATGGAGAAGGAGGGGAGAGCTGCACTCTGCTCAGGGGTTGGGTTTGCAGGGAGAGCTCAGCGAGGGAATTGCTCACTCTGCAGGTTGACCAAGCCAGGCCCAGCACAGGGCAGGGCTGAGGATTAATTAGCTCAATTAACTTCATCTCTGAGCCCACAGCACTCAAACCTCAACAAAGTCTGACCAAGCCCTGGATTTTCTCATGGGCAAACAGTAAGTTGGCACTGAAAACTTGTCGCTGTTGAGCTGCTAGCAGAGAGAGAAGACCTGGTTCTCTGTGTGGCATAAAAGAGAGATTTTATTATTTAATTCCAACTTATATAGACTTTTCAAAGGTCACCCAGATTGGTCAGTCAGAAACCTCCCCCTAGGCAGATTGGCCAGGCTTGAACTGTCCACATCTCGAGACACTGTTTTCAATAACATCCAAACTTTATCTTTGTTTATAAAACACAGGAAGAATGGAGAAAAGAATTCTCATGGGAAAGGTCTGTGCTAGCCACAAAAACTTTCAGTTCAGCTTTGGGCCCTAGGAATGGAGCCCAGGAGCAGCAGAGAGCTCTGCACATCAGTTTTTACAGATTTCACTGAGGCTCAGGGTGCTCAGCAATCACCTGGAGCTGCAGGAGGAGCAGGCAGGGAACCATTGCTCCTCCCCATCCTCAGACAAACCTCAGCTCTTGGGAATCCACGTCATTCTCACTTTACCCAGAAAACTTTTCACAGCTGGGGATGATGGTGAACTCTTTGTGTTGTCTACAAATATAATTTCTACCAAAAAGAAGTGAGAAGTACATGAACTCAGTGGATGAATAGACTCAATAATCGTGATGATGCATTTTCTTTGACACCTGGGTAACTGACCCAGCCCTGAATGTATTTTAATTTTTAATGTGCTAGCGATATTAAAATCCTAAACAGAGTCCTGTAAATCTATTTAGAAGCATAATGAAACAATTTTCAAGGCGCTAGAATTGAATGGAGAACGAATGAATAGAGAATTCATTGATTTTCTATGTCAGAAATGAAGCAATTTAGTATTTCCTTTACTCAAGGTGCTACTGTTCTGTGCCAGCACTAATTAAATTCTAATGTTTTCTGAGCACAGGAATGATGTTGTCTCATAGTAAAGTAACTATATCAAATTGAGGGGCAGAGCCATTAATGGCCAATCAGTTGCATTAACATAACCCAATGACTCCCTGTCATTGCATAAGTAAGTTTTTCATTAGAATTTATACTTTCCTTGATGTTTTTTTAAAAAAAGGCTACTAAATGAAGGGGATAGGAGTAGGAGTTAAGTATTTTGCAACTGCAGAATTAGGAGCTGCAGAAAAACTGAAAATTGTTTGGAGGTTTAAAACTAAAGACTAATTCAGAGGACAGAAAAAATTAACAGAGCTGAACTTGTTTTCCTTTGCATGTACAACTGATTGGACATAATTCTGCAAAACTGAAGTAGGTTCTCCTCTCCTCCAGGAGGGATGAAGTCACTCTAAAGCTGTTAGCACACAAGCTGCCCAGGATTCTGCATTGCAAAGAACCAAGGAGTGGAACTCAGAACTGTTGAGGGTAAAGAGCCAATTTCATTGAATTCATCAATTTGAAGAACATCTGCACTTGTTAGAATCTCCCAGTTGAGACGCTTTAAATTAAAAAATTTAGCATGAAGGGTTACTGCAGAAAGAAAGTGTTGAATTTAAACACAATTATTCCATCTGGCTATCTATTCTCTTACTTCATTTAATAAAAATACAAATCCAGAGAGAGCAGGATTAGGATTTGTATTCATTACTTCTCTCCTTGATTGAGGGTAAGAAAAATAATGAAATGTGAGAATTTTCCACATGACAAAAAAAATATTCCCACTTGGGTTTTATTAATAGCCTGTACCAACTCCCTTAAGGTGTGATCAAAAGGATGAGATCACTTTTAATTAGTTGTGACTTGGTCTGTGGGTAAGAAACCTTCCTGCCTTGCTTTAGGTAAAGCCTCTCTCTGCTCAGTGAAACGTGGGGCTCCTCTTTGCCTTTCTTTGATTCCAAAAGGGAGACAGGAGGGAAATCATTCCTGTGGGAAAATCCTCCAGCTGCTGTTAGCTTCCTTATGAGTTCTGGTAAGTCTGTCCTGCCCAGCCAGGGCTGCCAGGATCCCAGCCTTGCTCTGGATTCTCTGTCCAGGGAAAGCACTAGGGGAGCAATCCTGGCCCAGGGCATAGAAGAGATTCTTCAAAATCTTTCTAAAGCAGGTTTTTTTCAGTGGGAAATGAGGGTTAGGTAATGAACTTGAACCAACATTCCTCATTTCAAAGGCCAAGTCTGCTTTAACAATTTATTTTGGATATCATGAGCCCATGCCTCAGTTTACCTATTTGTAAAACTCAAGGAATACTTAACTGTCAGGGCTCTGCCAACTCTTGAAACTAATCTGCTTGAGCTCCACATTCCTTGACCAAAAGGAGCTGTAGATGTGCAAGGCTGCAGCTCATTAGGCAAGCTGGTGGGGATGGAGGTGAGCAGGGCTGGTGGGCAAAGGGACACTGGTGTCACAGCCCAGGGCTGCTGTGCAAAGGGACACTGGTGTCACAGCCCAGGGCTGCTGTGCAAAGGGACACTGGTGTCACAGCCCAGGGCTGCTCAGACACATGGGCTCTGCCAGCAGCACTGGGTCCTGGCTGTCCCACTGCTGTGGCCTGAGCCCTGCAGCACCTCCCCAGCACACAGCCACCCACCTGAGCAGCCAGAGAAACTCATATGGACATTAGCCTTCTCCATTCATTATCCTGTCAGCTTTAAAGCCCAATTCTGGGGTGAGAGGACACAGCTCAGCTTTTTAATTACCACTTGCCCCAGCTACTGCAATCACAGACCCAGAAAGGAATCCCAGCACAAATTGGTTTTGCCTAATAAATATCAGTCAGGGATAAATAATGAAGCAGAGCTCTTTCACCTTTTTATTAATCTCTGGTATTTGCTGTGAGAGGCTCAATGAGGGGAGCTCTGCCCTTGCAAGCAATGAGGTGCAAAGGAGTGCAGGAAGGGTTTTGGAGCTGCTGGGCTGAGGCTCCCAGCCATGACTGATGGGATAGCCCTGCTCTGTAGGTGGAGATGTGACACACATCCCTGTCCCACTGCCACTGTGGGCAGGATTCATAAATATTGATTTATTTTCATTTTTGTAGGGTTTGATTCAAATGGAAACAGTTCCAGGTTTTATATAAGATTACACAATAGGGTTTGTGGAAATGGTTATTATTTTCCCTTAATCCTTAAAACCTTGAGAAGATCCCATATTCCCACTGCTCACATTTCATTCTCACACTTGTATTTCGTCCACATCCCCCAAAGAAGGACAAACTCTCCTTTCCAACCTTCTACATTTTACCTTCGCTCAACACTCATCAAATCAAGCTGCACAGAGAACAACTTCCCAAGGTGCTAAAGTAACTGAGTTTAACTTTCTGCAATCTTTCAGCTCTTCCTTTCTGGTTTTATTCACTTTTTTAAAAAAATCCTTCCAAGTTGTGTCTTGCTGAGGATATAACTATGCCTTGGTCTAGAGGCACTCACAGCTCATGGCATTTTCTGACTTGCAGGAGAGGATTTTGGTCCTCCAAGCAGCACATTCTCCTCCTAGGAACAACCTTGAAAATTTTTAACTCCAAAATTAGAATTCTGAACTTGCTCTAGAGCTCCTCAAAGAAGCTGTACGTGAAAGAGCTGTTTCTTGTCAGGCTCCTCAAATCCCTAGCAGTCAAACATAATTTTTTTAAGACTTTATTTGCTATCAAGCACCTGAATCCTGTATATTTTACAAGTTAATGAGCTAGTTTTTGAGGAGAAAAATGTAACTGTTAGGAATATTAACTGCAGTTATGCTTACTGGCAGAGTGAGTGGAGGGTGTGTGTGTAAAAATCCTGCTTTAATGTCTAATCTTGGAGTGAGTCCCAGAAGAGATTGATTCCATTTCCATTCATTATGGGGGCAAAACTCAAAATTGCTCTGATGTGTAGAGACTCATTGCTGGCAGCAGAGAGCAGAGGTGTGAGGCAGGTGAAGAAGCTGAAATCTGGAGCAGGGGGTGTTGATGGGGATTTGGGGACAATGGGGGCTCTGCAGTGACAGCTGTCATTAACAGCTCCCCAAACCTCCAACTGCAAATCCCCAACTGCTCATCTCTTGCTTAGAAAGGCTACTTAGCTCCAAATGAGAATTCCTGGTTTGTGTTGCCTTGGGAACTAAAGCACGAGTTTGGAATAAAAAAATATTATCACTTAAAATATGTATTTTTTATGCATATAACTTAACCTGGAACATTTACATATCATCTGGTTTTAGACTTGCTTTGAAGGTGTTTCTCTGTCCCTGAGCTGTGGGTGGTTGAGGCAAATTCTATGAGCCAAAAGAACTACAATGACTGAAATAAGTTAATCTTTATTAATTTAAATAGACTTGGCCAGGGACTAAGTTCTTCAGCAATGAAGAGACACAATCAAAACCTCTTGGAAATGTTTTATGACATTTATCTTGCTGAACTGAGAAATTATTATTGTATGTGGTAATGACTATGTTCCTGGTTTTAAGAGTTTTAATAACAAAAGGAATTAATTATTCTATATGGTGACCAACCTCTGGGCAATACCAAATATATGTCATCTCAAATATGCATAACTGAAAATACAGTTTAACAGCAGAATTGAAAATATTATTTCAGCTCAGTTCATGCATCAGAGTAGCAGTGGATTGGCTTAATTGGGAAAGGACCAAAGTCAGGGCTGGGCTCATTAATTATCCACAGATTTAGAAGTTTATTGGTGTTGGCATTTAATAAACAATACTTGTGCTCCAAACAATGTAATTGTGCACTTTGCCTGTTTCACAGATAGTTCTGTGCCACAGTCCTGATGAGTCTTTTTGCTAAAGATGCTGAATTTCTAACTAATGCTAATTTTGTAGGTAAGGGAAATATCTCTCTGGAATATCATTGCATCATCAGAAAGGACCCTGAGAGCCCCAGGCTGTTCCCTTCCTGGGACTCTGGGCTGTCAAAATGCAAAGTATTTTAAGGTGTAAGTCATCAGAGGAACCATCACTGCAGTCATGTGTGATTTACAAGAGTGTCAGGACACATTACAGCTCAGATTTACTTCCATGCTAATTTCCTTGGAGTGATAAAATGCTTGTTGTGTCTATTAGTGCCACAGAAACTCAATTGTCACTCATGCTTGGCCGAAGGAAAACAAAGGCTCTGCAGGAAGGCAGGAGGTGACTTTGTTTAACCCAAAAATTTATCTACTAAATTAAGTTTTAAATGTTTAAACCCACACAGAATACTGATATTTTCTTTTACCTATTTATAAAGGCATTGTGCAGAGAACAAGCATTTCACACTCAATGCTCCCAGGTGACAGACACAATTTGGGTTAAAATGCCCAAATCCAGGATTTAGTCATCCCCCATGACTTTTACATTCTACCTGTCTCCATCCTCTATTCATCACCCTCTCCAAACCCTCACAAAGGAAACACATCTGCTGTAAAACCTCAGCAATGGATAGAAATTCAAATTACACTGTAAGGGTTGCACAAAGCACCTCCAAACAGGAAACATCCTCTGTCTCATTAAATCATGAGCTGAACATCAATGGTTGACTCTGAAAGGTTTATTACTCTAAACACTATTGATTAGTGGTAAAACAGTGCATTTCTTAATTTACAATCAACTCAATCAGTTCCTAACCTATTACAGAGCACAACGAGAGCCTGACAGAGGGGCAGAGCTCTGGGATGTCCACTGGCAGTTCTGTTTTCCTGGGAGCATTTTCCCCAGTTCCCACCACTCTGATCAACAGAAATCTTTGGTTGAACACCAGTTGGTTCTTCTATCATATTGACTTTTTAAAACAATTTTGGGATTTTTTTCAACCATTCCCCAAATTCTTGTTCAGACTCCACACACATCCCTTAGTTCCAGCTGGGCTAACCAGGAAGGGAGGAATTCCTGCTCCTTGAGAACATTTAGGGTCAGTTTTTTAACAAATCCCCTCTTTTCAGCTCTCCACTCACACTGCATGTCAAATATCTAACAACTTGGTTTTGGGGGTGGAGAAGAATGCTTTGTGCTCATTATATTTGCAGTTCATATAACCATTCAGATTGTGAGAGTTGCTCACAGGATTTTTGCTGACACCAAATCCTACCACACAGGAGGAAATGTTATCAATCCCAGATTGTAAAGGGAGACTAAAGACATGAGAGCCAAGGAAGTAAATGAGAGACAATCTGAGGATCTCTTAATTGCAAAAGCATTAGGTGGAATCCCAAGTAAAGAGAAAGGATTAAGAGTTTAACACCACAAGGTCGTTTTCCTTCTATCTTATTTACTTTCTGCAGCCCCAGAGGAGCAATTTGTGTCAGTGGGGTGTTGTACATCCTCAGATCCCACTGGGGAAAGTGATTTTCAAAATAATTTCCCCAGTTCCAGTTTGGAGGAGTCCAAGCATTGTTTGCAGATTTACTGCAAACACTATGATTACAAAAATGAAGTGTTGCCTGTAAAGCAAGGCTAAAGAAGCAGCATCAGGATAGCAGTGGACAACTGAATTAAGTGTTCACCTTTTGGTTATCACACGCTTTGCTCACAAGGAGATTATTTTTCCAGCACAGTCCAACCCAATTCCTCCACATAATCATCATTACAGATTGCCTAGTGCATAAAAATGTCACATTGTGCTCCAAAAACCATCCTCCTGCCAGAGAACCTGCAGCCAGCCTGAACCAGCTTCACATGAACACACATTTACTCCATCCTGGGTGGATTTCTGAGCGACAGAAATCTGTATTTTTCCATCAAACATAACATTCCATCTCTGGCTAGGGGAGAGTCCTGCCGAGCTCCTGCCTTTTGTTGGGCATGATGTGATGGAGTTATTATTTGAGCAAGGCTGGCTGGGCTTCCCCTGCTTGTGCTGGGAAGATGTGGGTTGAACAGCCAGGAGTTGATTACATTTTTGGCAGGCCAGAGGCTCTGAGGCCAAAGTCAGTGACTTTTTGAGGCACTTTGTGCCCCGTGCAGAACCTGCCCTGCTCCAGTGAGTGTGACTGAGCAGAGCTGCAGCTAACGTGGCTTTAACAGCCAGCAGCACCACCAGCAAACCCAGAGAGCAAAGGTATTCATCTGAGAGCCAGAGCTGGAACACCAGCTCACAGGTTAATGCTTTTGCAATGTTTTCTTGGAAATTATTAAATGCTCGGGCATAACACATGATTGTAGCAATTTTTTTGAGGTCAGAAAGAAGCCCTACTGGTTTATTATTTAAAACAAGTGAATGTCTGAAGAATTTCAAAACCAAAGTTAATTGTTAATTGAAAATCTAGGGTGCAAATCAAGCATTCAGACCCTAGGTGATATCAAACCTTGAGTTTTCATCAGTTTTATTACTCAGCTACAATGAATATGGTGTTCATTGATGTCCTAAACACTATTAGGCTATTAGAATATGTCTCTCTATATAGAAATTAGAGGATAAACTGCTTTATCATCTAACCATGCTGCCTAAGCCCTGAGGATTTCCTTCCCAAGACTTTTGCCACCTCAATCCCTGCAGCTCCTTCCCTTCCCTGCCCTCCCCAGTGTCTCTGCCAGGCTGGGGCAGTGGGGATAAGATGAAATATCACACAGCAGCCTCTTTAGCACAGGAAACATTCGTTAAACAAAACAAACAAAAGCACAAACATGAGCTGACAGGTTTCCCACACAGCTTGAGCTACAGATTTGTCTTGGTTTTTTGGGTTTTTTTTTTTTAAACCTAAAATTTCTGGAGAGCCCACAGAGACATCTTGTGCCTGGATAACATATAGCAAGGCAGCAGCACAGAGGAGGTCACAGTCCTCCTGCCTCTGCTCCAACCTCTGGGGACACCAGAGGCACAGAGGTGGCACTGAGCAGCATCACTGCTTGGCAGAGCAAGGTGAGCATCTCCCCTGGCTGTGGATGGATGGAGCAAGGGGAGGTGGTGCTGCTGGAAGCTCCTGGCACTGTGAGATTGGCCATGCAGGGAATTCTTTCATCAGGTGGCATCTTTCAGTATTTTTGAGCAATCCTGTCTTATTCCATAAGGTATTTTATTTAAATAGCTATGGTGGCCATTGGTTCTTCAATCAATCTCTAGTCCACACTGGGAACCTTCTGGTATTGCTGAGCAGTGAAACCAAACACCCACATTCCTGTCTGAGTGCTCTTTGCTGCAGTGGAATTCTTGGGTTGAGGTACAAACCAGGAGCTAAACAGCATTCCAGAGTTTAAATATTTCAGGGAATGACAGAAGGAGTACAAGCATTGTAAGCTGACTGGAGCACACCAAGAGTGGTTTTGCCACAGGCAGCAAGAGAGGCTGGAGGCAACCTCAGAGAGAGCAGAGCCAGGCTGAGATTGATTCCTCTTCAACCAATTCCTCAGAGCATGAAAGAGTTTCCCACTTCCCCATGTTAAACACCTTTCTCCTACTCAAAACTACATCCCATCCCATAAAATGGATATTTATACTGTGTTGGCAATCCAGGGTCAAACTAAGCCACCATTTACTTTTCCACAAACCTTTTAGAAGATGGCTTGATTCCATCTGAATAATTCAGACATTGGTTATTTGACTGCAGGGTGCTCAGCAGAGCTGAGGAGGAGAGGAAGGGCTGCAGGGAGGGACAGGGGGGACACAGCCCCAGACTGCTCCCAGCAGGGACACTGAGGCTGCAGTGCCACCAGGCAATGGGAAATGAGCCCCAAGGACACAGGGCTGCCTGGCAGAGCAAGGCCAGGGTGCTGCAGCAGCTCCTTTCTCACAGGGCTGGTTGGATTTTGCAGAGAGCTGGTTGAGAGGAGGTTTTGAAGCAAAGCTGCTGTGGGGCAGCAGCAGCACCTCTGACTGCTCTCCATGTCCCAAGGGTTGTTGACAACAGGCACATGGAGAGAGGCTTTTGGTTTGTTTGGTTTGGTTTTTAAAGGACTCAACACCACCTGGTACAGGATAAAGACAGCTGCTTGGACAGCACAAGCCCTGGGCTAGTTCAGGCTCTCCAGGAGAAAGGGAACACCAGCATCCTGGCTGCCCTGCTGTCCTGCCCAGCATCCCCCAGAGCTGTCCCTCCTGGTGCTCTGGGACAGACTCCTGTGAAGCACAGTTCTCTCCCTAGCTCCTGATTTATTCCACACCCATCCCAGCAGCATATTATCTATCACAGCCTCCCTCTGCTTGTACTTGATTCACTCACAGGCCCAGCTGAGCTTTGTCCACTGCTCCTTCAGCCCCTGTTTTCCAGCTCTGGGTGAACAAAGAGGTTCACAGGATGATTTGGGAGCTGCAGGGCTGCACTCAGAGCCTAGAGAACCCTGGGATGCCCATTTCCCTCCCACACCCATCAGCTCACAGTGCCCACAGCTTTGTCCACTGCTCCTTCAGCCCCTGTTTGCCAGCTTTGTGCAAACAAAGAGGTTCACAGGATGATCTGGGAGCTGCAGGGCTGCACTCAGAGTCTAGATGATGCCCCTTTTCCTCCCACACCCATCAGCTCACAGTGTCCCCAAAGCTCCCAGCCTGGCCAGCTCAGCCTGACCCCCCAGGGATGAGGCTCACAGAGCATCCCACAGCAGCTGCCACCACCCTGCCTCCTGTATCCCATGGCACTCCATCCCTGCATTCCTGTGCCAAGGCTTCAGCAGCTATTTCTGAGCTCAGTGTTACTGCTGCACAGGATGATAATTAAGCATGCACTAGACTGGAAGGAAATGTGTAAGAAGCTCTGGAAAAGTAGCCCTGAAGCTATACTAGCAATGCAAATGAAGCTCTGTTACTCAGAGCCAAAAAGTGAGGTCACAGAAGGCGAGGTTGGCACAGAATTTACTCACCAGAGGAGTATCCTTAAGTTGATCACTGGCTCAAAGGTGCATTAATGTTTCACAGATGAGAGGAGTGAGAGTAACTGGTTTTTAAAAGGTAGACACGTGAAGTAATTGCAAGTTCGCCTGGACAAGAAAATGCCACAAGTGCTCTCCTGCTCTCTCCTGAAAATTAAAATAGCAGCCTCTTGAGGGAATGTGGCATGGGACAGCTTCAGGATGGCTCTGGGCCTGGCTGGGAAAAGCAGGTGAATTGTCAGAGAGAAAAAAAGTAGGAGATACTGGATAACAATGTCAGGGAGCTCCAGCATTCAGGACTTGTGATGATGCAGACAGCACTCAGGGTAGCAATAATAAGTATGATGGGGGAAAATACAAAATAAACCTCACCACACAAGAAAATCCCAGCAAAACCACTCACACAAAGACCCTCATCCAAAAAATGGAAAACACTTGCACAGCTGGCATTTTGGATAGATACAGAAGACAAAGCATAGCAAAACCAATCTGAGTGATAGCCAAATAGGCACAAAAGGAGAGTTATTTAGCTTTAAATTTAATTATTTCCACACTTGCACGATATTTACACAAGCCCAGTTTTATTATGGTTGATTTTCTCCTAGGACATTTCTGTCTGCTGCAGCAATTTCCACAAAGAGAATTTGGAGAGATTCAAGTGTTATTCTGGTTCATTCCCATTTTACACAGGGGGAAATTGCCATCCAGAATGCAATTCCATGGACTTTACCTAACTCTGAAGTTACTCCTGATGTACAAAACAGGAACTCACTGAGATTACTCTGATGCTAAAGTCAGAATCAGGTGTTGTTGCTGGAGAAATTTAGATATCTTTGCTTCCTAAAAAGTGTTGATAACAACAACAACGCACTCATTATTTCCAGCACCGCTTCACCTTTAAAATGTCACATTTAAACTTGAAACAGGATGGGGCAAGGCATCTTTGGACTCATCTAGAACTCTGCTGTTTGGATATAAATTAGTTGGAAGGAACCAAAGCTCCACTGCAAAACATGAGGTTTTATTTTTTTAAACTTTAAAAATCAGTATTTCTTAAAGGATAAAGTAATTTGGAGAGGATGGACAGAAAATTAGGTTTTCTTCAGAAAACCACAGAGGTGTTACAAGTAACTTTTTTTAATGAGAACCTTAAAAAAATTATTGCTTGTGTCAAACAATCTCCTTTGGTTTGGGTTGTTACATCATGATTGATCTCACCTCACTGATCTCTGCCATTCCAACCTTGCAAACCATAATTCTGCAATCTTGAGAGGAATGCTAAGGACTTGAGAATTACAAGAATACAGTTTATAATGCAAATATCTCTTCCTGGCTTTCACAGGTGCTCTAGGGCTGGCTTGAGAATCCACACACACACTTATCAGCTGGAATTGGTGACAGATTAATGGAACAAACCATCCCTGAGCACTGAAAGCACAGAGTACATAATCACATCAAAGTCAGCAGGACATGCAGGGAAGGACAGCAGCTAAACACACCTTTATTGCAGGCAATGTTAAATATTGAAACTCCACTGTTGTGCCATGAAAAGCAGCTGCCATCTCATCTAGAAACCCAATGGAGTATAAAGAACATGTGGAAAAATAAAAAAAATCTGTACTCTTGAAGCAATTTCCTTCAGGAGTTGATCAAGTCACCTTTTTTTCTCTGAGCAGGTAAACCTTGTCCTTTCAGGAAAGGATGAGTGGTTGAGGCAGCACAGCTATGGGTGCTTGAGGAACCCAAGTTATTCACCAGCTGTCTTTCAGTGCTGCCTGGTGGTGATGCAGAAGGGAAAACCCCAAAATCTGACAGTTTGTCTCTGGAAATGGTTTTATTCTTGTCCCTTGGGCACTGAAAACCTGCTCTGCACCCAATAGCAAAACCCTCTGGGGCAGCCCCAGGTGTTCTCCTTTCAGCACTTGACATTAATGAAGTATTCTAAAGTATTATATATATATATAATATATACAATGAAGTATTCTCTAGGAGAAGGTGTGCCTGACCCAGAACCTGCCTGGATATTCCATGTGCAGCCACTGGCAAATAAACCTCCAGGGCAGCACTGGAGTTCCAACCAGAGCTGCAGAAACTCACAGAAGTCCCACCCAGGGAGGATTTGGGGCTGTAAAGAGATAATTTTCACCTTAGGAAAGAGCAGTGTTGAACTTTTCCCAGGGAAACAGCTCTCACAGCGTTTGCTGCAAGTAGGGCAGGCTTGGAATATCTCAGAAGCTACGACAGGCAAGGTGGGAAACTCATAGCATGATCAGAAATGGCTTTGCAATGAGGTAGAGGAATATTTTAGGCAAGTAAGCAAGGGGAGAGCTGAGGAAGAAGCCAGCAGGCTGCTGTTGTCAGGAGCAACCCCACTTCCCCCCAGCAGCCTTGCCCAAGCTCTCCCAGCTCCTCCTGTTTGTCCCACACTTGGTTTTCTGGCACTACAGAGCTTACAGAATGTGCTGATGTATGGAAAATGATTTTTCTCCAAAAACCAAATCCCAAAACTTACAAATCCAACAGGCATATTCTGAGAATGGGGAGGAGATGGAAAACAAGTTCTCACTAAAGAGAGCAGATCCTAGCTCTCTTTAGACCCCAAATCTGAGAGGTTTGGTCAATTCAAGTTCCTTCATTCCCTGCTGTTAACAGCCATATACTCCCAATACTCCATTCGTGGTAAAAGACTTTAACTGTAGACATTTTATCATCCCTAAGACACCATCCCACAGAATTCAGTGGAAATCAGCAGATACTAAATTAGCTGACACCCCTGTTTGTTCCTCCAAGCACACATGTGGAGCCACAGCTCACTGCAATACTCTGATGGTCGATGCATTCTTCTCTATCACTTTCCACCCATTGCACATGGAACAAAAGGCTACAAAGTGCACACAACAAGGGGAAAAATTCTAGTTCCACTACATTAGCTAAAGCTGCCTGCTATTGAAAGCAATGATAGGTAATCTATAAAATAATTTCCACAAGCCCACCATGAAAGAATCCCATTATCAGTGCAATCCGATAGTACTAGTGGCTGGAAGAGAATTCATTCTGCAATGAAAGTTACTCCACATTAAAAAAAAAAAAAAATTAAAATAAATCCTGTTTTTATAATGTAAACCACATGTGTTTATGATGTATAGAGCTGCATCTTCAGAAATCACAGGGCATGAATTAAGGAAGTTTCAATCAAGGTCAAAATTTGGTTGATGTCACAAAGTTAGATATGAAGACTACAACTGTCTATAAACAAACGGAACATTGGTGAAACCAACTTTAATCACAGTTGGACAAATACTCTGGACAAAGAGCCAAACTTATTTAACCTCCTACATTTAGGATAAAATGTTTTGGAGAATGACTTGGAAACAGGTCAGATTTTTTTAATCCTGTCTTATAAAACACAACCAGAAATCAGAACTCAATTCTTTGTCCCTGGTAAACACTGTAGCAGAAAAATTCCAAAATCTTTCCACCTTTCCACATTTGGTGATCAGCCTCAGTGGGCTGGGAAGCAGTGAGAAAGTTTGGTGTCAGCTATTTTAACTACATCTTCCTAGAGAGTCAGAAAGAGTTTTCTGTGACTTCATGCAATTAATTAAATAGATATTCTCAGAGGACTTCATGTGGTAGATATAAACAAGGCACTCTTGTTAATCCAGACTGAGATGAAATTGCCCTTTAAATATTATTAAAATTCTTTTAAATCATTTTTCTTACAGCTGCATTTCCATTCTTTAGTTAAACATGCTGGCAAAGTATTAAAATAGAAGTCCTTTTTTTTGGTAATAATTCTAATGATGTCTTTTTGTCATTAGAGTCAAGATAGTTTCTAGAGGCTATTACAAATTATTTCCTCCAATTCCAAATAAAAGCCCAGATTTTGATATTACAATGGAGTGACTCATCAGGCTAAGTCAAAACCACTTTTTGCCTCTCCAACCCCAAAGATGAGCCCTGCAAGAGAGGCTAAAGCTCCAAAAGGGACAGAGTGCCATGGCAGGGAATGTGGAGCTCATGAAGACTTCGTCTGGCCAAACCTATTCCATTTGCACAAAAAAACCAATTCGACAGGCAGCTCAGTTCAGTTCAGCAATCTGAGGAATCCAACCCTCTGATTCCCCAGCTGAGCCTCTGCAGAGGCAAACATTAAAATGATTCAAGGCAGAGATAACACAGTTCCAGTCCCTGGCAAAACCTCCTCAGCTGCTCATCATTCAGATGTATTTTTGAATTCCTCAGCAGTGTAGGAAGCAGCAGTAAAGCCTGTAGTTTATGCCTGGCCCAGCTACAAATGGAGACAAGCTATTACTTTCTCTTTCCAAGAATTCATTCAGTTGAATCCAATTTTGAAAGCTTTGGAGGATGATTTGAAATATAAGGAATTTTGGGCTCTTTCTGAGCCTCCACGGTGCCTTGACACTTGTCAGTGGCTTGGAGGCTAAAATTTCAAGCAGAACTAATGGCAAAACAGCTTGTTTGATTGCATTGTGAAGGTGTAGCTTGTGTAAGCAAATATCTGCCAAACATTCCCACTTCTGGGAAGCTCTTGCAGATACTTACTTCAAGTGGAAGTATTTTCAGTATAATTGCCATTAAATGAATTATAGGAAGCCAATAAAATTTTATAACTGATGAAAAATATTGCTACTTCACCTCATTAAAGTGATTTTTAGAACTGCTGCAATTGCATTTTTGCCTATATATCGTCTGTCAATATATCTGAGATACATAAAACCAGTCCAGTTTCACTTGGAATCCACTTTATGTGCAGCCAGAGACGTTTTGTACTCTGCAATATGTGCTCTCCATTCTTCAGGGTGTGCTTGTTGTGCCACACAGAGCACATTTGGGGCACACAGAGCTTTTCTCCCTGCATTCACAGCAATGTCACTGAGCAGTGACACTGCAGCAGCTCTTCAGACTGCTTGGGATGTGACTTTCAGCCCAGACAGTGTGTGGAGCCACAGCAGGATGGGAGATCAGCACAGAGTCACAACTGGAGATGTTGTCTCCACCAGGCACAGATAATTCCCATCACAAACACCATTTGTGTTTCCAGGGAGGGCAGAGCAGGAATTCCACACCAGTCCCTGCCTGCCCACCCCAGCTGAGCCAAACCCTCAGAACAACCAGGGAAAGAGCTCTGTGGCAGAGAAACCCCCAGAATCCAATTCCTACTGCTCCCTGTCCTCTATGGATGACCCATAACTGTTTATAAACCACACAGAACTTATTTCCTTTAGTATTTCCAGGCTGGCCAGGGACTGTTGGCTCAGTTTTCTCAAAAATTTCTCAATAATTTTCTCAAAAAGGAGAACAGGGAGGCAGAGGAACATCCCAGACCAGCACTGAGTGCTGGGAGAGGAGCACAGGATTTGGATGAGTAGCCCATTGTTGGTTTTGCCATGCTGGCCAAGGGCAGTCTCAACCAACAAACAAAGACCAATCCAAAGCACTAAACACAGCAAGGAAAGAAATCTGTCAGTGTTATTTTGCAGAATATAATGCTTAAAACAACTAACTTGAATATCTGAGATCAGCAGTGATGGCTGAGTTTGCATTTGGATTCTTTCAGTGGGGAGAAATCCTCTTGAGTGAGCAGAGAAATAACTGACCTCTGTCACTGCTGGTGTAAATGACCAGCAAAGACTGTAAGGATGCAAAAATAGGGATATCAGCAGAAAAAGAGAGACCTAAGCCATGTCCATGGAATCAACAGCCAAGAAAACCCCAAACAGACAGACAGGAGTACCCAGCATCCTCCCCCAAAAACAAGCCCCTGGAAGAAACACAGTGTGTGTTTTTAAATGAAATAATTCTCTTCTCTGCTGCTGATTTCCTCTTTGGCTCTGCAGTGATTCTGTTATCAGGCTTCCCTAATGACACAGAAAAATAAATTCCAGTTTGCCATTCTTTTCCTTCAGATAATCTGCTCTAATTGAGTGTTTTACTGAGCAATCAATTGTACTTCACTCACTTTCCTGGGCTTGAATTACAGAATTAGAAGGGAAAAAAACTCACTTGTTAAGACCACATTGCTTTGATCCCAGTGTTAGGATGAAGTTCACCATGGGCAAAGGATTCATTTGAAACATTTAAGCTCTATTTTGAGAGGGGGGAAAAAGGAGACTTTGTGCTCATCTGCACAGGATTGGAGCCATCCCTTCTTAACAACCCTTTCTGAGGAGTTTTGGAGAACTCAGCACCATCCCCATAGGAATTAAGGAGCATTTAGGGCTTTCCCATTCCAGCCTGGATGGAGTTCTTTCACTTATTGCTACCACCACAAAATCAGCTGCTGGAAAACACCTCGGGAAGCACAGAGCAAACAAGAGAGTGAGGGAATAGCTGGAGTCAAAAAGAGCATTGCTGTGTAATTTATACACAACAGGCATCATACAAAAGATGCCATATTTATGATTTAATAGCCTGCTATGTAAAAGTTAGAATTAGCTTCCAGTGCATCCTATTAGTGAAGCTGCAATGTGTTAAGTTAATGCATGAAGGCATTTTTAATATTAGGTCTGGCTACAATTTCCCATCTAATGGAATGGAGAGAGGAAAAAAAAAGGAGTTTGTAAATCTGCCACCACAATGGCCAGTTACAAGGTTTTTTATGGCTCTCTTGTAATGGAAACATCAAATCCATGGGTAAGCACTGTAATTGTGGGTAAAAGACATCAGTTTATTGTAGTATGTAAAGAACCAGAATAAGCTGCTTGGTCTCAGAGTCATCCCAGTTCTGTACAACAGCAGAAAGGGATGGCTTTGGCCTTTCTGGAATGTGCAACACCATCTGATAAATGATATTTGTCTCTCAGTGCTGCTGGCAGCCAGCCAGCCCTGGGAATGCCAGCTTCAACATTTGCCTGAAAAATCCATGCAAAGCACAATGTTTGGGTGTGTTTGCAGCTATCAGACCAGGTTGATAGCTTGATCAGAAGTTAGTTACAATTGTGTTCATATAATCAGGTTTTTTAGATTTTTGTCTTGCTTGAATTAAAAACTACTGAAAGATAGATTCAAAAGTAATTATTCTATAAAATTTAGCAGCATGAGGTTCAGTTTGGAATGCCCATCATTCTGATAATAAAGCTGTATCCATCCTCACTGAAAATCTCAGTGTGCTGTTTATTATTTGACTGTCAGCTCTGGAATACACTGGAACACAACAATCAAGCAGACTTGAAACTGCTGCCTCTCATTAGGTATTTTCCATTACAAGGAAAGCATATTTAATGTCTTTCATTTAATCCATTTGCTTCAGGATCTTTGAAAGCACAAGTGAATGGGAAAGTCCAAGAATGATGGTATTTGGTTCGATTTGAATGGTTAAATGGTGTGAAAATAATTTACAGTATAATTTTTTTCTTTATGCCTCTATCCCCTGCCTGGGATTAGAAGTTCTCTCAGACATGGACTGTTTCTCATCATGGGGTGTGCTGCAGAATAACAGAGGTGGAAAAGGCAAGACATCTAATGCAGGAGGCTCTCCAACAGACTGTCCACTCTCCTTGGGTTTTAAGTCTCCAGGAGCTGGATGTCTCTAATAAATACTATTTCAAGGTGGGGGTGAGGAGGAACAAAACCAGGAGACATTTTGCTGGAGAGAAAAGGAAGGACAATACTCTCCTTTTTAAAGCAGCTAAGTTAAAATGATACCTGCTCTGCCTTTGTACCAAGCTGCTCGCAGACTTATTTAAAAGGAACAAGCCATTTTAATTAGCTCTCCCTGGACTCAGGAGCATGTGGGTCCCAGGTGGTGGGGGAGCAGAAGGAAATAAATATATATATACTTAAATGAAGAGCAGGCTGGCCTTGTTGCAAGCTTTCCCAGCTCTGCCTGGATCACTTTGAAGAATACAAGTCCACAGTGACCTCTGTTGTTCCTTTCATATTGGAGATTAAAAGATGAAGCCCTGGTTGTGCAGCTGGTGAACACGCTGAGAGCAAGGAAATCAATGACTCTTTCAGACAGGTCTCTGTGCAAAAAGGGTTATCAGACATGAAATAATTAATTTTAATTCAACTCTTTAAAAATAGACGCTCCAAAAAGAGAAATGGCCTTTCTTTCTAAAAAAACAAGGCAAATGGATTTTTTTTTTAAAGCCAGAAAATCAGATGCTTCTCATTTTAGAATAGACTTTCAATTATATATTTTTTTTCCACTTCTCTGTATGTACTTTTCAGGCACTAAATCTGCTTGTAGGAGAATGTCAGGTGAAAAATAAGGTCCCTATCACCACCAGCATGTGACATGAATGCTGTGAGCAGGGGGGTTCAGACAGGAATCTGTGCAAAGGCAGCTCCACAGGCTGGAGGAGCATCAGACCAGATCTGTCCCTGAGCTCCTTCTGATATGTTAAACAGCCACACATTCAGCAGCACCTACAGCTTCTCCTGGGGCTCCACCTGAGGGCTGGCAGGGAAACATGCAGCATTTTCCAAACTACAGACAGAGCACCAGCACAGTGCCAAACTCATCACACTGAGTGTCCTGGTTCACCCAGGAGGGAATAGATGGCAATCTATCCACAGAAATGGAGCTCTGCCTGCCCAGCAGCCTCCCTGCCATGCTGAAGATACAGCATGCAGGGGTGGCTTTAGATTGGGGCTGGAATGCTGCTTTTTCCCCAGCCTGACCCCTTGTGTGCAGCTGAGGTTTAAAAGTCAGCACCATGAGCACTTGGAGCTGCACCAACATCATTGGGATGCTGCAGCCACACTCCCTGCAAGGGGAGCCTTTGAAGGCTTGTTTGCCTTCTGTGCTGTCCCAAGCTGCTCAGCAGTGATAAGCAATGCTGCATGAAAAGGAGCTCAAGACACTATTTATTTTTCCTTCATGTGTAACAATAACAAACTGTATATTGATCTCTTTTTTTCTGGAAAATAGCCTCCATTTGTGAGTCAGGAATTGCAGCCAGGTTAACTGCACAGTGCAGTTTGTTGTTTGACCTTCTATTTTTATCTTTCCTGCCCGTTTGTACAATTCCTCCGGGGAGCAGCAGATGTTTGAGTAGATGATACCACACAACTGGAGAGAGAGGAGCAAACAGCGAGGAACTTCTGTAAACACTGAGCAAAACTGAGCAATGTGAGAATTTACCAGCACTCCTCAGGCTGAATCTCACATGTCCCACATGGATAGGGCACAATTCAGTTTTTTCTTTAAACACAGGAAAGCACCATAAAGAAGCCACTGAATGAATGAAAGTCACACCAAACACAACCAGAGCCCAGGACTGGGAGTGGGTTTTCCTACTGCTCATGGCTGTAGGGAAAACAGTCCTCCTGTTCCCAACACAAGCCTGGAGCTCTACCAGGACAGCTTGATAAAGCACTGCAGAGGAAGGCATCAGTGGATCCAGCAAATGCTCCTTAAAATACATCAACACCAAACCTCACCACTCCAACCTGGGTAGATTTACCAGTGCACTTCTTCTCATTTGGAAGTTATCCAAAGGGTTGGATTTTCTCATGTGTGCTCTGACTGTTCAGGAGTCTCCAACCCCCTGCTTTTCCCTGCAGTTTTTGCAGCTCTAGATGTGATGCTTGTTGCCTGACCCTCTCTGGGGCACAAACTGTTCTGTGAACATGAGGAGAGAGCTGATGGAGCACTGTAACTCATTATGGGAGCTTGTCTGGCATCAACTATTGCTCAAATCCAGTTACATAAGACTGGAGTATTTAGAATGACTAAAAATACCTCCTCCTCCTCCAGCTGGTTCCTCTCTGAACCCTTATCATCTGGCACCACGGTGACAATGGTGGGGCAAGGCTGGTGGCAGATACAGCCTGGGTGGAGAGGGAGGATCTAAATCCACCTCCCAGCAGGAGTGAGGATCTAAAGATCCACCTCCTGCACACTGGAGTGAGCAGGCCCACTCACAAAATTAAATATATAGAGATATATCAGCATATCAATTCATTGTTGGGGTTTACAGGCTGATTGACAAAGGCAGTGAATGCTTGGCACTGCCTTGAGCTGCTCCTGCTCTGGGATACAACACCCAGAGTTACCCAAACCCTTCAGGAATTAACAGTGCCACACACACAGCTTGCAGCAAGGGCAGTCAAGGCACTTCCACCTCCAAGAAAATTCAAATAACTGAACAATCCAGGCCCAGTGTCCTGGTTTGCCATTCCCCACCAACACAGCCTGGTGTGCTCCAGTCCTGCCCTGCTTTTTTGGGAGCTGGGAGCTCTCCTGTCCCAGGAATCCCTGCTGGGGCTCAGGCAGCAGAGCTAACTCTGATTTCTGCAGCTCTCAGGAGCAGCTTCACCTGCTCCTTTCCACACTTTGACCTCCAAAACCACAGCTTGCTCAGCAGGAGGTTTTCCTGTCCCCTGCACTTTGCACAGCTCCAAACCCAAATGGGCAACCAAGCTCAAGAGAAGCTCAAGGAGCCACCATGTCTAAATGGCAGATTGATCACACCACTGATTCCACAGAAAATAAATGAGGAATTCCACAGCATAAGAGGAATTCCACAGCATTCCAGGCCAATCCATCAGTGACTCAGAGCAGTGACTCTCCCTTTATTCCCATTATAGCTCCACAGCATAACTACACTTCCAAGCCAGCAGCAGCAATATTTGCCGGAATATTTTCCAGAATGTGTGTCTGGGGCAAAAGCTGCAGCTGTGATGTGAGCAATTTGAATATTCCCCCTCTTGCAGGGATCTAGGACAAAGCTTTATGCACCAGATATCTGCTGCTATTTGGAATTTCTGAGCTGAAGCAGCTCTATTCCACCACAATGAACTGCACCCTTGGTGATGACTGAGAAGTGAGAAACTGTTTGATTATTTAAATGATGGGAACTGAGCAGGTATACTCAAAGTGAGGGAAAAATGCTTGTTCCTTTTGATAATAGTTTTATTTATTAATGAAAACCATCCTGCTGTAATGTCATCTAAATTAGCCTCAATTAATTTGTGAATTAATCAGGTGTGTTCCTGGTAATTTCTTTCTCCTATTACACTTTTCAAGAATCTTTAAATGATAAAAGGATTTTTAGTACAAAGAAATGGAGAGGTCTCTTTATAATAGACATTCAAGATAAGAATAGAACAGATACAGAAGACAGGAGGGTAAATCTCATCAAACTGCTTTGAAACCATATATTTGAAGTCAATTATTATATCAAAGTCTCTAAAAATCATCAAATACCCTCATTAGCCACCACTTTAGTTTTGGTTTTGATTTTCAGAAGTGATAAAGGCAAATGGAATAGCAAGTTCTTCACCCAAACTCCAAACCATCCCCAGCACCTAATTAAACTCTCTGGACACTGAAAGGGATTTATGAATAGGGAAATATTTCTAAAAATATTGTGTGTTTCCACAAATATTGAGTGACCCCAGGGCAGGGCCACACACCATGGTGGCACTCAGGTGACACTTCTCCCTGAATGACTTTTGGGGAATTCACACAGAATTGCTGCATTTGATCATCAAAACGAGCATGACAAGCACTCTGCAGGTTTTCTAGGTGGGGCATGAAGGGAAGGAAGAAAATAATTTTAAAAATCTCCTGGAAATGAATAGTACAGAACTGTATTTCTCTCTCCACCTTCCAAGGATTGCCAGAGGGGTCTTTGGGGCTGCAGCTGCTGGGTACAATGAGGCTGCTTCACCTAAATCAACTTGCTACACTCTATTACACATTCTTTACTATCACTTTGATGCTTCTAAAAATACCATTGTGAAGCTGTATAATGTGATATGAAATTACAGCTTATTTTGCCACAGAAGGAGGAAAAAGGAAAAAAAAAAGAAGACAAGAAGAAGAGGCTGATACCACTGACATGTTTGAGAACACATGATGTGTTTTGATAGCACGTTGTATTTTGCAAAGCCTGTCCCCAGGCAGGCTGGGCTGAAATGAATTTGGAATCCAAAGGCACATGGTGAGGCTAAGTGGGAATAATTCTGGTACCTTTCTTGCTAGCAGTACAGAGATGACAGAGGATGCAGAACATGCATCCAAATATATATCCTCGGAATTTAATTAGAGAGAATTATTCTTGCCTACCTAGGATAATTGCAACATTATGTTTTGATGGCTGTTAGCATCACATATGCTTACAGATTAATAGTGTTTCTTCCATGTCTGCTTTTGATTTAATCAGGCCATCACTCATTACAATCATGCATGGCTGCTCCTACAAGATGAGAATGTGAAAAAAACCCAACATGCCTGGCAACAAACAGACCTGGAGCTGTGTCAGGCTGCTGTTCTCAGCTGCAGCAGGGGATTCAGCAGGGCTGGCAAGGAAATCCACACCTAGTCTGAGAACAGCCCTGTGAGACACTTCAGCAGTGTGCTGGAGAGACCAAATCTGTGTTTGAGGTTAACAATGAAGTCCTGCCCACAATAGAGAAATCCATAATGGTATTTTTAAATGCAATAACTAAAATATATATATATACATATCTCACTAATTTGAAGATTCCTAAACAATTCTCCAACCTCTACAATATCATCAAGACATTAAGCTAACAACTGAAATCAACTTTCCCAAGGAAGCAGACCCAGCTCCAGCAGAACACACAAACCCCATCAAAACCTCCACAGTAATGCCTGCTGTTCATGTGGCAGCAATGATTTTCATGCATGTCCAAATAAACTTTAAAAGTTTTTTTTGATAACAGTTTAATTTCACAAATGCTGGCTGTCCAAACTTGTCTAAGGTTCTACACTCCATTGTTTGGAGCTGGTATTTAATTACAGAACTTTTTTCTCTCTCTCCTTCTTCCCCCCCTCCTCCCTTCACTGTACAGGAATGCAATCCCTCTGAAATGAAGCACCAATGCCCAGGACACACATCTTTTAATGCAGCCCAGGAGCCACGATCACACCCTTGGAAACAAGCAATCTGTAAAGCAAAACACACTCTGTGCCTGAATGCTAATGCAGCAATTAATCATTTTGATATCCTTGCTCTCTCCCCTGCTCATTTTCCCTTGATTTTTTGATGTCAGAACCAACTCAGTAGAACAGCACACTTTTAAAAAATCATCTTTCAAGTAGCAACATTAAACACCTCAGAGTGGAAAGCAAACAAATCAATATATATTATAGCATTCATGGTATAGCGAGCTCTATAGCTACGGTTGCAAAGACACACATGCCAGAATTCTCTTTTCCCCTCCCTCTGAAGGGAACAAAGCCACCTGAAATACAGCAGCAGCTTTCTTCCAAAAACCCGCCCAGCTGAGCTGCTGGGGGAACACAGCATTTGTTCATCCTGAGCCCCAAACAGCCACCAAAGAGGGATTTGAAGGGAAACAGGTCCTGTTTGTTCCCCCAAAAGCACCACATGGTCACAAAACCTGTGTGAGGCAAAGCTTTGCCATTAGCACAGCAAAAAAAGTACCTCTGAGGGGACAAAAGTGACTCCAAATCAACAGCAGAACAAGAATAAACTCCACCAGCAATACGCATTTTGAGAGTTCTATATAAATTTAAAACCTTCTCCTACCTTTAGAAGCACAACGGGAACCCAGCAGGAGGAGAGCAGGAGCTGGAAGATTCTGGTGTGGTGTTTGAGGGCTTTTGTGGTGTGTGCTGGTGGGTTCTGGAAGGTTCTGGCTGGTTCTGACTGGTTCTAATTAGTTCTGGCTGGTTCTAATTAGTTCTGGCTGGTTCTGATTGGTTCTGGAAGGTTCTGATTGGTTCTGGAAGGTTCTCCCCAGGTGGAGGCAATAATCACCTGATGAGGTGCTCCTGGCAGAGCTGAGCAGCCCCTGAGCTCAGGGAGCTCCTGCAGCCCCAGCAGAGGGCAATGCCCACCTTTGGGTCCCCAATTAACAATGTGGGGCCAATTAACGTTCATTTACAGCCACAAGGGGCTGATTAGTCAGCTGAGATTGCAAATGGCACACTTGCACTCGAGGTTGGCTTTGTTTTGCACTGTGCATGGGATTTAGCTAAACCTGTGATTAAAGGCCAAATTCTAAGGCTTGAGGGATAAACTCCAGCTTTGATGGTGGTGATAAAGGCAGGAGTTTGCAGGGAATTAGATTTTGTGGGGGAGTAAAAAGAAATGAGGTGTTTTTGCTCTTTGTCAGTGATTATGAAATCCAGGAGCATTTAAAATTCAATGAAGATTTGTCACAGTGCTGCATGGGGACACAGGACTTTATTAGCAGGGAAGGGAAGAGTGAGAACATAGGAAAAGATGAAAACTGAACTGCAGAAATCACAGTGACAGGAAAACAATGCTTTGCTGTTCCAGGTTATAGGAGCTCATACACTGTCTATTGATCCCAGAGAATGCTCTGCATATCCAGGTACTGTGGATGGAAGCAATGAATAAAATCATCTTGCATTACTCAGACCTTGCTTGTAATGATATTTATCACGTTTTCATTAATTATCACGCCTCTCTGATTTCCAACAAACAGCTCATGCTGATTTATGGACAAGAAGAGGCCAGAAATAGGAAAGCTCCAGTGGCCCAGCTGGGCTCTGGAGGTGCAAACCCATAGTTAATCACACCCTGTAATTTTCCTTCCCAAGTGCCTCCCCCCATACAATTTGCTGCCTCATCTCCTGACACTTTCTGTCGTGCTTTTGATTATTTTCCTGTCTCACTTCTGAGTCATTCAGTTGTACTTTACCAGACCTTTGCATCCCAAGTGCTACAGACCCACACAGCAATGTGTTACTACTGGTGTGATTCACCCTCCTGAGCACAGCAGCTGCAGAGCAACCCTTGCTATTCAGGTCAGAATTTGGGACTATAATCTACACACTGAGAAAATGGTGATGCTGCCTTTAAATGGCTACAGGTAAAGGAATAAAATAATTCTTTAACTGAAGTGCTGTTAGGCTGCAGCATTAGAGGAGAATGACCAGAGTTCCCATCAAGGTTTCCTTCCATTACCTCAGCTCTGTCATGTTTATTAGTTTGAATCTTTTGCATCTATCTAGAGGATCAGCATTAGGAACTGACCCTGGGAACTGGAAGGAAACTCCCCTCCCAGAGCAGAGGGCAACCCCAAACCTGTGAGCTCTTTCTCCCTCCTTCACCCAGTTGGCATCACCTCGCTGCTCACAGATGTTCCCAAACTCTGCTTTCCCTTGCAGTGCTGCAAAGCTGCTTCACAGGAGTTCTCCCTCTGTCAGTCAGCGTATGTCGAATTGGAGAGATTGATCCTCCAAAAGAATTTTAATAGAGAAATGATAAGGTTCACAACAGATATGATTTGCATGAGCTCACTGAACTGCCGTGCGTGACATTTGCTCTGCCAACCATCAGCCTGGAGATGAGCAGCAGCCAACAGTCAAGGACTTCAGCCTGAGCCTTGCTAAGAGTAGTTCTCCTGATAATTAAACACTAATGTTCTTTCATGAGTACATTATAATGAAATAAATTGCTTCCAGGGAACAATAAACTACAGGCAGCATCTGAAGCATTTTAACAGCGCAGAGCATTTGGCTGCTGCGAGATTCACTCCAAGAGGAGAAAGGTAATAACATCTCAGAAACAATTTAGAAAACAATTTTCTGAACTTTCAGGGTTTGTAGCAACAAACTGGGACACTGCAGTGGGTGATTTTCCCTGTTCTCAATGGCTCAGTGCCACCTGGAATGGAAACACACAGGATGCTCACCTTGAGCAGGGTGACTGTGGGGTCAGGGGGAGGTTAGGGCAGGTTTGGGACCTCTGCTGTGCCCTGGGAACATCCCAGAATGTTTGTCTCCACTTTTTCTTGCTTGTCTCTTATTCTTGCTGTATTTTGGATGTGAAGCCTGCCTGTAACTGAACTGGGGAGCCTCTCTGGCCAGGAGGGCTCCCCACTGTTCTCAAGCACTTTTCACATCTCTTGGGACACAGCTAACAGCAAGTTCAATAAAAATTCCAGACAAAAGCCAAGCCCCTCACACAGCAACATTAATTTGCCTTCTAAAGCAGAATAAATGAAATTGTCATTGAAGCTTCCTAATACCTAAAGTGTGCTATAGAAATATTTATAAAGAATTGAAAAAGCGTATTGCACATATGTTTTCAATTGAATGCTACTGTGGATGTACCTCTCTAATTTCAGGTATTATCCTGCCATTTGAAGATGTAAGTAGTGAGCACAGAAGTAAAAATAAGTTTAACTGTCTGTTCTCTTGCTGAAGGTCAGCAGTGAGGGATTTGTCTTTCTGTCTTGGCTTCCTTAACATTTGAATGCTGGTGAAAAATACATTTTTTGGTCATGATGCTTTTTTAAAGTCACCAGGTTGAGCTTCCTGTGCTTGAAGAGCGTTGTCTGCAGCAAAGAGTTGATACTATGCATGTTTGAAAAGAATAAAGCATATTCATTTTTATGGTGCAATTTGCAAGCAGTGCTCAACATGCTCCCCACAAGTGTGGCACAGCACTGGGAATGGCAGCTGAGAGGTAAAGACTCTCTGGCATCTTATTCACAAAAGCCATTGTGAGTTTGCTAGGAATATAAAAATGTACAGAGATCACTTGGAGTCATGAGCAACAAGGAACAGAAATCTTCCTTCTGTTGCTCTCCCAGCAATGCACAATTGCCTGAGCGTTGGCCTCTAGCCAAGACAGATGGATTATCACTAAACAAATTTCAGTAAAGCCTCCTTGCATTTCCATAATGTAAGTTTGTAACATTTAGGCAATTAAAAGGATTGGTGCTTCCAGCTTTAAAGAAGTTGTGGGTTAATTAGGATTCGTTCTGTGGATATGATGGAAGAGATCAAGTGAAGCACTTTATCTAAAGTGAAGGAGTTTGCTCACTGCTTTACACTACATGGGGCAAACTGCCTTGTGGAAGGACTTTTTTTGCTTGAAAAAGAAGAATAAGGGTTGAATTTCAGTTTTTCAATGCACTAATTCCCTTCCATAAGATCTGCTCTGTCTGTGGAAGGCTTTTAGGATGGAATTGATTTTTTTAAAGTTGTGAAGGTACAGTTTTCTTCTCATAAAGAAGCTAAAGACAGCACCTCTTGGCTGTATTCTAACTTTTACCCTTTTATTTGAACACTGCAGTTCAGGTAAACATAGGTCCTTCGCTTTTAAAAAGTATTACTTTCTTTTTCTTTTTTTTTTTTTCTTTTTATTTTCAATTATCTCGGTTTCCTTTGTTGTTGTGACTCATTTCATTTTGAAGATGCTTTTTCTTTCCGAGGTAAGAAAACAGACATTAAAGGTGGATTGAGAAGTGAGTGGGTTGTGGCACACAGCGTTCAGCTCTAATGAAAAATACAGCAGGCAGCTGAATTGTGGCAGAGAAGCTTCACTGGATTCTGCTATTCAAACTGAGTGAAGGTTGTGCCAAATATTTGCACAACTGAAGAAGTGGTTTTTTTATTATTATAGCAGGGAGTGGAGGCTCCAATCATCACCCACTAAAATTAAAAAAAACTTTGTTGTTAGGTGCTGCACAGAGATTGAGTCAATATCCAGTGCTAATGAAATCAAACTGACAAGGAAATCACATCAGGGGCAAAAAAAACAGAGGGAAAAACCCCAAAACCATGGGGGCTTCATGATTTATCAGCTGATTGATCCAAGGACAATCAGAAAGTTTTCTGCTGGAACAATGTAAATCCAGAATTCTGTAGCTCTGTTCTCTCAGTAAACAACTTCCTGTCTCAAAGTGCCATGAAAATTTTTCCAATTTTTAGTTCTGCCCAATTGTATTATTTTGAACTACGTTTAGGAGACATTGAGTTTTCCATTGTGAAAACTAAATATTAACCAACATTAAAGCTCCATATTTTGATTTCTCTACATTAGATCAAATTTAAAACTGCATGTTAGTAAAAATAAAAAAAAAAATCCTAATCCTTTTTTTATGAAATTCAGCTCTGCGTTTACTCACCTTTTTATCCTCCTTTTCCTTCCCATTTTGTTCTGGTATATAAAAATAGGCCTCCTGGTAAGTAATACCAGTTACTAGCAATTACTTAAAGTATCTTTTGTTTGGTAGAGAAGCAAAACTCCTCCTTGATTTCTGGATGTGTTCTGTAATCCATGCCATTTGGATGGCTCCATAAATCCTCCTAATGCCTGATAAAATACACTTCTGAATAGCACACTCATCACATATTAAAGTGAGAATTCTGCTGCCTGAGTGCTGGGGTGTGATTTGAAAACAATAAAACCAGCATGGAGTTATGAATTACAATCAGTTTTCTCCATTTCTGATTCATAAAAATACATTTTTATGCTCTTTCCTTAGCCAGCATTTGAACTTTTCAGCCAGCCTGTGCCAAATGAATGCAGCCAAAAAATACTCTTTATTTAGTGCTACGTAAGAAAATGTCCCATTGTTTCTAAATTTGACCCCACAGACATGTTCAGAAGGTTGTTGTTTATTTATTCTTGTCACTCTTTGTTTTGTTTTGCTTCTAGGTCAGAGCTCACAAAATTTGAATTTCCTCCTCTGAATGTTTTTAAATTCCCTGCTGATTCCCTGTGTACTGCTTTGGTATCCCAACTAAATGCATTTGGATTTTACATGTATTTTTGTTTGGTTAGGTATTTCCATTCCTCTCCCTCTCCTCCCAGTCTCCTAGAAGAGATGATTACATTTGGAACAGCCTTTTTCAAAATAACCCCAGCAGCCACAGTCCTGAAGAACTCTGTTCTTTTCCATGATTCCAACATTGCTGAAAGCTCTGGAAGCACAACCTATCTGTATACAAATCATTTTATTTTTGTTTTAAAAAATGTCATCTGTAAAGGGAGCAGTAACTGTGTATTGTGAAAGGGAAGCTATCAGAGAACTGACATCACCTAGTGGAGTGTTAAAAGCAGAATTAACAATAAATTATCATTTATTGTCAGCCCTCAGCATTGTTAATCCAGATTAACACTCAGCAGGCTCAGCAGAATGACGCAGAATAATAAAGAGGCAGATTCTGGTGACTGGTTAGTGACAGGGACAGGAATTGGGTCACCATGGAGTTGTCACCACTGCAGAGGCTGCACTGGGATGAACCCATGGCTCTGCTGGCAGATAAAAACACAAAACCCATCAGGAGAAAAACCAGGGACTAAACACCACTATCCCAACAAAGCCACAATGATTCATGGATGGATCTCATCACGATGGACAAATTTAGCTGATGCCACCGGATTGATTTCATCCAAACACTGCTCCTGAATATCAGTGCTGGAAGGAAGCAATGCAGGGAAAAGGGAAAACATCTCTGCACTGCCAGGGTTCTGCACAATCAAAGTCCAGTGGCTATTTTCAGTTTGAACCACTCTGACATGAAGAACAAGAGGGAAAAGATGGAACAAAGCGGATTTTCCTAAAGCATTGCCTGCAGGTGGATGTTTGCCTCAGCCTGCCCCGAGCTGAAACACCCATGAGCAGAGCTGGAAGGTGCAGGACACAGAAAATACAGGCAAACAGCCCTAAAAATGAGTGCAGAAGGGTTTGATGGAATCATACACTCCACTACTGTAGCTTAATATTCCCCAGGGAAGACTAAAACAGACAAACTTTATGGCTTCTCATTGCAAACCAAGAAATCATGGATTTCTTATTTAATACCTGATGGCTTCTGCTATTTTAACAATTTTCAAAATACAATCTTTCATCATTAGGTTTCAATAATGCGTTTTTAAAAATTGGATTATATGGCAGAGGAGGTGGGCTTTATAGGAAGAGGCTAAGAAAAGGCTAATATAAAGTAAGAATAAAAATGCTGATTGTATCAAATATTGACTCAAAATTAAATCAGTGGGATGTACATTTCACTGATAAACAAAAATCTGTTTCTGATCACTGCCATTAACCCCCATGGCCATTAACCACCATGGTGACAGTGATGTAGGATGATCTGAGCAGAGTCAGACAGACAGAAGCTAATGCATTAATCAGCAGCAATGCTGAACCAAAAGTTTGTGATAATAAAGTACAAATACTGATTTTGCATGGACAGATTTTCAGATATCTCTCAGAGCCCAAAGAAACAGACTGGATCTTGCAATCCTGCTCTTTGCTGACCCTCCTTCACCTAGTCAGGGTGAAATTACAGAGACTGTCAGAAAGTTTGACTGAAGGTTACTGAAGGCAGAAAAACAATTATTTCATAGTAAGGTTGAATCCATATAATTTCAGACAGTATTAAACAGACTGAGCAGATATAGGGTGCAATTTATGGAAGAAAAGAGGATCTAAAAGAATGTAACATCACTCAGATCAGGTTAAGAGATACTTGACCAGAGAAGGTCAGAAAAACTTTTAAAAGTTTTGGATAGAGAAATCTGCAGCTTTCTCAGCTGGTGATGACTGAGAACTCACAGTTCAACCTTCCACCTCACATGAAAGAATTTCCCATCTGTGTAACAGCAAGACTGAGGAATATTAGAAAAGAGACCTGAGGAGATGGCAGGAGGATCTCTGTGTTGGGCTGTTGTTGATTGTTAAAACATCCTCAGCTTCTAACCAGAATGTTCCATTTCCAAAAAGTCTCTCATGGGGTCAGTGGTCCTTGAAGAAACTTTGACTTGAAATGAAAGAAAAGGATAAGGAGGAAATATTAAGGGTAAGTGCAGTTCTCCAACACCTCCACTTGCAAAGAAAGTCTGAAATAGCTCTCAGCCTCTTTTGTTTCTTTCTTTTCTTACAAGCTTCAACATCCCAAAATATATTCCACTGGTTTGTCAAGATGGCTCTAGAAAAAAACAACATTGTCTTGATTCTGCTGTTAAAAAAAGCTGCTTTCTGGGGAAAAAAAGACGAAAAAAAAGGTTGTTTCACAATAGGCAGAGAACAGAGCTTTTGTATACATTTGCTCTTCACTCATCTGAAAATCAGTCAGGAAAAGAAAAAACAGAAATATGAAAAGCTGCTTTTCTTTTTTCCCCAGTAAAACATTTCCCCTTCTTTTGAAAGTATTTGTGTAGCCTTAAGGGAAGCGAAGGAGCAGTGAAAAGAGATTATTATGGTACTTTAGCATAGCATTTCATTCTGAGCAATACCAGGAACATCCCACATGCTGAGTGCTCAGCACCAGGAGCCCTCCCTGCTCTGATCCATCCTGCATGTGACAATTCACTGGTTTAGAGGAGGAGACTGAGGCTGAGTGGAGAGGAATGGTTGTGGAGCAATCTGAGGGGTTCCAGTGCTGTCAGACACTACTGGAATATTAGCAGTGAACTTGCAATGTGAAGGGAGTGGCAAACAGAGTGAAGTCTCTAACTGGAACATGAATTATCAATGGAGACAGAAGTGAACTCATCATCTCCAAGTGCAAAACCCACCTCTGCTGCAGTGTCCCAGGCAAGCCCAGAACTAACACTGGGAGTGAAAAATGTGATTTTTGATCTGTGCATGGGCATGGCAGGAGCTATACAGAACTGGGAAACCCCAGCCTGATTCTGAGCTTGTGCAGCAGTTAATTTATTGCTGGGCTAATTGAATAATGCATGAGATCTTCCACCTGAGACTGCTGAACTTCCTTTATGATCTCAGTCCCAGTTCCAGAACGACTGATAAACCTCTTCCCAGTGACATTCAGTACCTCCACTGACACATTCTGAATGCCAGCTTCTGAAATATAGAATGGTGATTGCACAGCATGGAAATTTTCCTCCGATTTGGCAAGTATTTAATGGTGCTTTCCATATTTTCCCCTGAATTTTTATCATCCCAATCAATTCGGAAGAAGATGTAACATTCAGATCTTAATAAGGCTGTAAGCAAGCATTTATTTCCTTTATAATGTTCTATTAATTACACAGCAGCTAATGACTTTTAAGAGTCTGCTATTAATTCATTTACATTGGCTGTCTTTAATTGCCTGTTAAGTACCTGGACTCATTTGAGAGATTTACATGGAATTGTTGCCAAAAATGTCTTGTGCAACTGCACCAGATCCTTTTTCTGCCCGAGTTCTCTATTGTTTCATGCCATATTTATCATGGTTACTTTTCTTTTGCACAGCTAGCCTCTTAGCAGCTGAGATCTAAAAGCATTTAAAGTAATTATCCTCTGTAATTATCTTCCTCCATTTCCCTGACTCTTTTCTAATACTAAAAAAAACCCCAACAACAAAAGCCCTGCACAACAACAAAACAACAGATTCGGTCAGATGTTGGTCAGGAATTAATTATTTACAATGAGTAACTGTGTAATCCATAACAGAGCATACACTGACAATTAAGACTTGTCCCTGAGGCTAAAAGATGAATTTGTCATCCAAGAAAAATTCTTTAATTGCAAAAAGTCTACAATTTCATGTTGGGAAGAAAATGAGATATTTTCAGGTTGTGCAGGACATTTCCCTGGTCATGCAGGGATGGGGATGAGGTTTGTCTCCTCACACAGATTATCCAACAGACCATCCCACAGCACATCCTTTGTTATCCAACCCCCCAATCTTGAGCAAGATGCCAGGAAAACAGAAATTGTTTTGAAGGCAAATCCATGAGGAGGTTCACTGACATGAACACATCACTTCACAAAAAGACACTTTCCAGGGGAAGAACATTCCACTGGAAAATGGGTCTGTCTCCACTGGTAATTGGCCATGGCCTGGAACAGGAGTGCTTCTGTCTTTTTTCCCTTCTGTAATCTTATCTAACATAGCTGAGGATGTTCCTCTTATCCATACAAATGTCTAATCCCTTTTGAATCCCACTAAGTCCTTCTCTGTCCCACAGGGTAAATTTTCTCTGTGTAAGGACCCTGATTCCTCTCAGCCTTTTTCAGATGTGTAAGTGATCCATCCCTCTTGTCCTTGGATGATGAGGAAGGGCAAACAGGAGTTTCCTTGCCCCTGCTGAGTGTTGTTTTGCATCCCTCTTACACATTCCTGTTTGATGAGGTTCTCCACTAGGATAATATCCTTAATCCTTGCCAGCCTCATTTCATAGGGAGGGGCTTTGTTCAAACAGGACATTTTTCCCTTTGGATGGAGAAGGGAACAAAATGATGCCATCTGAAATATATAATTTGATTCGGCAGAACTGTAATTTTCCGCCAGTGTAATTCCATTGAAATCAGCATCTCCTCATGTGCAAGGCTCGTCCCTGCCCTGCCTGTGCCTGCAGTGCCACCATATCATTTTCTGTCCTCTTAGGGAGGAGGTTTTATCCTTTTTTTTGAAGCACAGCTGTATGCTGAGCAGGAGGCTTCCTGCAACTCTCCAAACCCATTCCCAAGGCATTTTGTGACCTGGTTCCCAATCACCTGGACACTCACACCCTGCCCCAGCAGCAAGTTCTTGGAGAGACAATCTCTGGGCTGATTTCACTGCTTGGAATGTGCTTGGCAAGGATCAGGAGGTGGATGGGGGAGGAGGGACACCACATGTGGCCTTTTATTTTAAAATATGTAAATGGCTGGCAGTACTCTTGTTCCATAACACTTTATACCAGCAGCTGTATCTTAATAACAGAACAAGTTATCATTTATTTGGATGATATCCAGAGCCTCCACCTTCACTTGTGGAAGATGCACTTAATAAATGCCTCAGCTCCAATAGTTTGGATAAATGGAGGAATATTTGCCCTCCTGTACAGATGAGACACAGGAAGAGTTAATGCTATCAATGCCCAAAGTCACCTAAAACATGTGTTATCAAAGTGGAAAATGGAGGTGAAGTTTCCAACACAAAGAACTTTAAACACAAAGCACTGCTCTTCCTCATGCCTCAGAGAATGGGAAGCTGAGAGAAGTGGCTTTCCTTCATTTTCCTGCACTCATGCATGAGATAATTGGTCAATCATGCATGAAATAATTGGTCAATCATGCATGAAGTAATTATGCACTCATGCATGAATTAATTCTGTGCTCCTGCATGCAGTAATTGCACTCATGCAGCTGTTTTTCCACTGATTACAGGATTTTTTAAAAGCTGTACAATGCATGAATTGGGCAATCATGCATAAATTAATTCTGTGCTCATGCATTAAGTAATTGCACTCATGCAGCTGTTTTCCCAGTGATTACAGGGGGTTTTTTTAATACTATACAATGCATTAAGTAATTGGGCAATCATGCCTGGAGTAATTGGGCATTCTTGCATAAATTAATTCTGTGCTCCTGCATGAATTAATTGCACTCATGCAGCTGTTTTCCCAGTGATTAAAGGATTTTTTTTAAACTATACAATGCATGGAGTAATTGGGCATGCATGCATAAATGAATTCTGTGCTCCTGGATGAAGTAACTGCACTCATGCAGCTGTTTTTCTAGTGATTACAGGATTTTTTTAATACTATCCAATGCCCCAGCTAGCCAGATGTTGCACCACTGTCAAGTTACCTGCCATGATAACATGCCTGAACTGAGACATTTAGGAACAGGAAAGCTGCTGGGCTTCATATTAATTAAAATGGCATTTTAAGTAATGAAGTGTTTATGACATTTACTTGATCATGGACACCAGGAGCACGTATCATAATTTCAAGTATTTTTTAAATAAAATTATTACATCTATGCTTTACATAAAAGATGATATTCACTTTTAGCTATCCCCCTGTATTAAGCTTCTCTAGGCTCAGAGTTTCACTATTTAAAATGGACTAAATTGCAAAGTTCTGAAGGTGCTGCAGGTGCTGTGAAAAAACCAACAAACACCAAACACCCAAACACACACAGAGCCTGAGAATCATCCAAGGCAAGCAATTCCTTGGGCCTTGCAATCCCTGCATTTCCTTCAGTGTGATGGCTGTAAACCACACCTGGCAAATTAATAACAGTGTGAATTTGAAATGATGCATCAGAACTCTCTGAGGTTAAATCAATGTGGCATAATTAACGCTGTTTCCTCCCAGATAAAGGTCTTCTCGGCTGTCAACATTTTTTAATATTCTTCCCTCTGAATAGAATGTTCTTTTGGCAATAGATATTAGTTGGCAGGAGAAATTACTCATGACCTTTTAGCTTACACAAATAATTCAGGCTTCTTTTTTATTTCAACTCTGCCCACTGCATCTTCCAGAAAAAGTGACAAAACATAATGGAAATAATCCTATTTTAGCATTCAGTGCTGGGTGGTTGTTTTCAGGCAGAAAAAAACAATATGCACTTTTTTTTTTTAAGGGCTAGAGTCCAAGAGAGACAGAATTTCATTATTAGACCATGCAAATTACTCAGCAGCCTGTGTGTTATGGGTGCTCATAATATTTGGAAATTCTTCCTGTATTCTGAGCATTTCTGGCAGAATGCTGGCAGCAGGAAGGTTATATCATGCAGGTTGTGTATATTTTGTCCCTCACAAGGCATGGACAGCAGCAAGGAGAAACATTGATTATTGCCACTGCCAAACACACCTTTGTGCCATAATATTGTCCTGTGGGATTGCCTGCCTGGATTTTGTAGGGTTCTGTATGAACAAGCTGGGAGAGGCATTAAAAGCAGAGGAGCAGCCTCAGAAATTCTGATTTATAGTTCAATCTGTGGTTATGATACTTTAGATCTGCAGCTGTTTAACAGCAGGGAGCAGAGCTGGGGAGCAGATGTTCCCTTCAGGATCCAGATGTGTCTGGGGAAGAGGTGATGACCCTAAGAGCTCCTGACTGACCCTCCTGATCTGCTGGGAGTGCAGTTTGCATGAAATCACTCCACTTGTTGAAAACCAAAATTACCCAGACTCTCTCAGATCACTTATTCAAATCACCTAAATGAAACCTTGCAAATCTTTACTGAATTATTGAAGAGGGAAAACTTCTGCACAGGAAGTAAAGTGACTTCAGGGAGGAAGCTCTCCTGTCACTGAAGGCAGACCTGGAAAAGCAATATTTTACTCCTCAATTCGGTGTCTGTGTTTCCACACTGAGAAAGAGGTCTGAATGTAAAAGATTGGCTCAGCAGCTGTTAGACACCCTGAGAAATCACCATGCAGTTACCTCGCTGCTTCACCAAACACTGATGGTCCAACGTTCACAAAGACAGCACTAAATACAAAGTTCTCACTCTGTAGTTAACTTCAGACACTCTGTTGCACCAATGTGGGAGTTTGCTCCCATTCTTGGGTGTTACTGATAAAATCAGAAGTGCATTTTCCAAAATATTTACTGTAGTGAATATTCATTGGTTATTGTATTGCTTAGTGATATGGATAAAGCTTAAATTAGGGTTAAATGTAATTTTATGTAAAATTTGGGGTTAAATATACTTAAATTGGGGCATTTAGTCCAAGTTAACATTTGGCAAAGTAAGCAAAAGCTAACATTGACAGGAGGAAGCAATGTCTGTTTTGCTGACATCATGCTCTAGTTTACAGGAACAGAACAGAGCTGTTAAAAATTGTATTTTTCAGCATGTGTGGTGGAGAGCAAGGCAGGATTCCCATCAGTTCAAAAACCCAGGTTTGGCATCACAACTCCTGGCTGCTCGTGCAGCTCCAACACGTCCAGCTCAGTCCAGCTGCACCTCTGGTGTCAGCAGTGGGGAATTCCTTTTCTCAGTCCCTGCAAGGGCTGCTGAAATCACAAGGAGTACAACAGCAGCAGCAATTAGAGCCTGTTAGAGGTGCCTGAAAACCCTGCAGCCAAACACAGCATTGCTCAGATCCCTGAGTGCTTTGCATTCATTAAGAATGTAGAGGGAAGCCATGTTTCCATGTAGAAAATAGAAAATATTTAGCTGTTTCTGTAGACAGTGAAGTCTTGGAGGTATGCAAAAGTTTTTATTACAGAGATCTAGTCTAGAGATTTATTTTTCTTGAATATAAAAGCACGTTTTAGGCAGAAATAACCAAATCTGAGTCAATTTCTTATTATTGGGAGTGTTCTGTCATGTGAAAAAACCCTCAAACCAACCCACACCTTGGGCTTCTACCTGGAGCGAAACACTTTGTCAACATTTCAATAAAATCTAGTTCTGTGCAGTAAAGCAGAAATTCGGGTGACAATAATTTTGTTTCAAAATTCAATACTCACCCCCTCCTCCCAACCAGGCAATCCTGTCCAGCTTGATTGGTTTGTTTTACAGAACTGGGGGAGAAGTCTTGTTAGAAAACACATTCCCTGCTTTTGCCATCTGCTGGGATGAACCACTTGCCACTCGTTAGTGCATTTTTAATGTGAATTAAACTTTGCAATAGCCAGAACTTCGAACAGCACTGCTAGCCCTGGCTGGGCTGCCTGACACATCCAATTTATGCTGTGCCATTGCCACTGGATGGCATTAGTTAGTTGTGCTGCAGGACTGGATGTGAAAGGCATCAATTAAACCTGGACAGCTTTTGCCAATAAGTATTGAAGCACTGAGCTGGGAGCTCTCAGTGTGTTCTCAGGGGATGGCCATGGACACTGCATTTGCCTCCCAGAGCTCAGGAACAGGCAGGAAAGAACAATCAGTGTCTCCTGCTGCTTGCATATAAATAGACAAATCACCTTGTCATGGCAGTAATAAGCCAAAATACAATAATGCTCCTGTTGACTTTCCCCTCACATATTGGCATTTCAGCCACTGCTCTGATGAGAATCAGAAATTCCAGTCCCAGCAATGGAAACCAGCACAGGTCAAAGCTTTGATGGCAGCAACCAAGCTCCAGAGCCCTTCCAAAATAACTTCAAACTCAGTGTTTGAGACAAAGCTGATTGCTAGATTTCTTTCTCCACCAGCCATGTGTTTGAGAGTCACGCCAAACCAACAATAATCCAGCTGAAAAATAAATACACACCAACACAACTCATTTTTAACCCCCTCAGCTGGACCTGGCATACTCCAGGGCTTTGCTCACTGCTGGGGTCAAAACCTGGCAGTGTGGTGGATTCTCTGAGGAATCTTTTTTCCCTCCTTCAGTTTGGGACACTGAGGGGAAAAAGAACAACCCCAAAACCAAACCAAAGTGTGGAATGAAATCAGGTAGATGTCGTGTAAAATCCTCTGGTGCAATTATCCAGAATACAGGTTGGGGTAACTGGGAAAGCCCTGAGAACTCCCAGCAAGGCTTTCTGAATAGAGCAAAGGCACTTTGCACAGGAAACCTGTAAGGCAGTGCTTATTAAAGGGCAAATGTATCAGACTGACAAATCATGACATATAAATAACAATTTGCTGAAGGGAACATAAGAGCTATTCAGTCATGATCACACCCCTGCTTTATATCCCCTGAAAACTTTTTATATCCTCTAAAATCCTCTCTGGACATTTTCTCTTCCCTTCACACTTTTTTCCGACCTCATCTCCAAACAAAAGGGAAAATATAGTAGCAAATATCTCTTCTCCTGCAAGAGGATCTAAATGTAATGTATTTATAAATCACATTAATAATGGAATAAGGAATTGATGCATAAGAATGAAAACATTTACATAGCAAAAAGAAGCAGCTTTTACTATAAATTATTAATAGCCTAATAATGACAATATGAAATAATAATTAACAAAGGCACAGTTATTATCACCCAAACAAGAAATAGCTTGACTTAACAAAGGATCCTACATAACAGATATGCTAATCTCATTTTCCAATTTCTGGAAACATTTTCTGTTACTTTTCAAAAACTCATTATCAAAGTCGCAAGTAGGAAACTACTCAAACATCGCAATATTTCGGTTGTAAAACAATTTGATAGTTATTATAAAGATTTTTTTTTTCATCTCTCTGTGGGAGAACAGGACGAATTCATTTATGCAAGAGTAATTTCTTCCCCAGTCATTTTGCGAGATGATTTATTTGCAGAGCGGGACAGACAATAATAAAGTCTCCGATTTAACTAGCGCCTTTCATCCCAAAGGATGCTAAAGCGCTTCACAAGATAGATCTGTGCCCAGGAACAGCATCCCCCACCTCTGCAGTGATGGATGGGCCTGGTTAGCAGCGTGCCCAGAACTGCTCTGGAGCACTTGAAACAGGCAGTGAGGAACACCAGAGCCAGCAGGAACCACAGCTGGGGTTAGAATGCACTGCTAACAAGTGTGTCAGAGCTGCTCCAAGGCAGCACAGCAAACAGGGGGTTGAAGTCCCTGAATCTCCCTCTGCTGCTGCTGCTGGGATGGGATTCAGAGGAGCTCCCATCTCAGCAGGACACACCATTTGGGGTTTTGAGATTCCTTAAGGCACAGCAGTGTGTGGCTAGCACAGGTCTTTCCCATGAGAACTTTCTCCTGTGTTTTATAAACAAAGATAAAGTTTGGATGTTATTAAAAACAGTGTCTCGAGATGTGGACAGTTCAGGGCTGGCCAGTCAGGCCTAGGGGGAGGTTTCTGACTGACCAATCTGGGTGACCTCTGAAAAGTCTATATAAGTTGGAATTAAATAATAAATCTCTTTTTTCTTGCCACACTGAGAACTCAGGTCCTTTCTCTGCTAGCGGCTCAACAGTGACAGCAGTGGTCTTGGAAATGTCCCCAGTTGCTCTTGGAAATGTCCCCACTTGCTTAGAGTTGATTTTTCCAGCCCTTCCCACAGCACTCTCCCCCAGCCATGCAGAGGAACCCCCTGTGCACACTCAGGAACTGATTCCCCATTCCAAATCCCCAGTTTTGGATTCAAAATTCAAATACAAATCCCCAAAAGGTTTGGAAAGAAAAGTTTTCATCTGACTTGTCCAGGCAGCTAATCTTTAGGAATAAATTCCAAAAGAGTCCAGGTAACCCAAGAGACAAGGGCATGAGTGATCCAAACCCCACCAAAGGCATTAAGCAGCAATTCACTGCTGAGCAGAAGGTGACCATCGTTTTTTCAGTAATCCTCATGCAAATAAAGCAGGATGTGAAATACCAGCCAAGCATGGCAATATTCACCTGTTCCCATGCTTTTATCCCAAATTCACTGCAGGCAGCCAAAAGGCTCCCAGAGTCTTCACATGGTGCTTTCTTTTTCAAGTCTATTGGAAAAGAGAAATCTCTTCTTGATTTTCTTTTTTCCATTTTATCATACAATACTTGACTACAGTTTTTGGCCAGGAGTTGCTCCACTCTCCCCCAAGGACTCATGATGAAGCCCCCAGAGCTGCCAAGAGCAGAACTGAGCCCAGACAGGATTGCTGCATGCAGACATTACAGCAGCTAAAAACAGCAGCAACTTAATACCAGACAATTAATGCTACACTTGATAAACATTTTTAATGGCACAGGAGGAGTAGGGGGTGTGATCTTTCCAAAAAAGAGAAAGGAAACAAGGATGTCCCACAGCTGCTGGAGCACTGAGGTTGTACACTGACAACTATTTAGGTCACAAGAATTACAGACAGGGAATTTAAGCGTGGATTAATAAAAAAGCAATTTCCACTATCAGTGTTTTCCAGTCTGCTTGATAATCCTTTGCTTTTTATGAGATATAACCACCCTCACCCTCAGGTCCACACCCAGATGGTTTGCATAAGGCCTAGAGAGGATAATAAACTGGGAATTCCATTTTCTGATCCTTGCTTAGTCCTGGTGCAATCTGTTGTGTGCCATGCTTGATAGAACATCAGATTCAGCTTCTTTTACAGAATTCCTGAACAGGAGTTCATCAACACCCACGAGGTGCTCCAGCAATGCTGAGCTCCGTGAGAGCAGCAGCAGCAGAGATCTGGCAGCTCTTTTTCAGCCAGCACTGCTGATAATCGAGTGACCTTGTCAGAAATGGTGCAAGTGAAATGCAGGAAATAATTGGGCACTCATGCATTAATTGGGTACTTTCCACGTAATACAGTAATTGGGTCCTCATGCATTAGTTAATTGGGTGTTTGTGCATGAAGTAATTGGCTGCTCAGACATGCTGCAAGTGTGCACTCATGCATGAGATAATTGGGCACTCATGCATGAGATAACTGTGCACCCATGCATGAAATAATTGGGCACTCATGCATTAAATAGTTGTGCACTCATGCATGAGATAATTGTGCGCCCATGCATGAAATAATTGGGCACTAATGCATGAAATAATTGGGCAGTCATGCGTGAAATGATTGGACAATCATGCATTAACTGGCTGTGCACTCATGCATGAAATAATTGGGCACTCATGCATGAGATAATTGGGCACTCATGCATGAATAGTTGTGCACTCATGCATTGAGTCATTTTGCACTCATGCACGGAGCAATTGTAACTCACAATTACTCGTGCAAGGACAGCAGCAGCATTTTGGGGATTTTATTTTACTGTTTAAGAGTTATCCTTTATGTGGCAAGAGGTTTGTAGCAATAATTATTCCCTTCATGGCAGTTGGGAATAGGGTTGGGGTGCTGCTGGTGCTGCTGGGCTGATGGCTGGAATAGAAAGAAGGTCCTGAAGGGCTTTCCCAGCCTGATGATTTTGGGATATTTCTAAGGAATATGGACCTTTTTAAAATTATGCATCCTGCAGTTATAAATAACAGCTTTTATATATTTACAGCATCTAGATCAGGATGTCCAATGTCTGCATTTCTTGTCTAAATCCAGAGAACAGAATTTCAATTTCTCAGCGACTTCTTGCTGTTTCTAAATGTTTCCATCCCGTGTAACAAAGAAACAGCTTCTGGGCATTTGGAGGAGCCAGGATGAACCCACACTTTGTATTTTCAGATGGAAAATTTCAGTTTTCCTCCCAAACCTCTCTCTTTCTCCCTCTGTCTCTCAAGGAAAGGATAAACTTCCAGCAGCAGATGTTTAATAAAGGTCACTACATTTATAAGTGTGAGCAGAATCCTCCAGTAAAGGATGGAATTTAATATTGTTTCCTGACAAAATGTAATTAATTACTACAGCCTTCCTTGCCTAAGATCACATTGAATTATATTTTTAAATTATTGCAAATCTAAATAAAGCAAAGGTGTGCAGAAGGTTTGTATAAGGGATTGTCAGGCAAAGCCCTGTTATCTAAGAAGAACCCTAAAACTTGCAGGCAGCAGCTTGGGAGAGGATTTGAGTCAGGGCTGAAGTTTATGCTAACTTGGTCATCCCTAAATGTTTATAAATTAACATATTTGAGTGATTGTGTCCAATTGGTGGATTTCTTTCCAGAAAATTGGTGGATTTTCATTAGCAACAGCAATAGACTTTTACAAGGACACAAAGACATTTCCATTCTCAGGATTTTTGTAACATTTGATTGGCACTTCTGGCCAGTCCTGCACCATAAATATGTAAATATGAACATGTTTATTTTTCCATCATAATGGTTCAAAACCAGGATTTCTACGGATGTCTTTTCCAATATCTGCATAAAGCAAGGCAGTGGGTTCCCAGCAGACAGAAATACCATGTAGTTCAGAAAACAGGAATGCACAGCACAGAGAGAGCAGAAGCTCCTTTATTAACATTTTCCCACTCATATCTCCAGCCCATTAGCATTCTCCTCTCTTGGGAAAAACCACATTCCTGGTGGTTTGAATTGCCACGGGAGATTTCATCACTGTCAGGCTGAACACCTCATCCAAAACGCTGAGGACTCCTGCACTAATCAGCTCTTAAAATGTATGGAGATGCTCTGCAAATTGATGGAGAGTGTTACTCAATTAGAAAAAAAAATATTACACAATGCCATTAAATGTCGAGCAGCAGTGTAAATCTCTTGATTCCAGCCAGTTGTTACTATGATGGGAAGAGAAGGAAATTTTTCCTTCATGGTGGAGATTCCCAGTGAGTTTCTCCAGTGGAATTAAAGCTCAGGAATGTGTTATCAGTCAAGTGAACCATCGCAGGTGTCTGGAATTGTCTACCAGACAGAGCTGGTGAGGCAAAAACATTGAGGTCATTAACAGTCATGATAGCATCTTGTGCTTAATGGAGTACTACAGCAAAAGGAAATGAGCCTTGAGAAGCTGAATGCCCTTTACTCAATCCCCAAACATTATTTCTTCTTGTCCTTATGTTCTAAATTAATATCTTGTTTTCCAAGCAGTGTAGCATTTCCATTACAATCACATGCCACTTTGGGTTAGCAGAATCATCAAGCAAGCTGTTTACATCACCTCCCAGGGAAGCCATTCTCCCAGGATGGCTGCTAATTCCCTCATCTGGAAGGTCCTGTTCCAAGGAACTGCCAGGAGCAGCCAGGAGGTGCTGTTGGTGCTGATCAGCACCCCGAGATAACAGCAGATGATAATGGTGGTTGGTGTTCAGGGAGGTGAAGGTATCACCAAAATTCGGGAGGGAAAGAAAAGCCTTCTAGCACTTTGTTTGCAGTGAGAGAGAATCAGGAATTACTTCATTCTGGCCAGGATGGAGCATGGAAAACATCCCACTGACACATATCTTTTAACTAGACTTTCCACAGCTTTATACTCATGAATCCCAAAGCAATTATCATTCATGGGTCCCTAATTACACACTTAGGATTTTAATTCCTATTGGTTACAGATCCCTTTGCCTTCAATGCTAATTTGTCCTCATTCTCTGGTTCTCCTATTGTGGCTAGCACAGGTTTTTCTCATGAGAAATTTTCTTGTGTTTTATAAATAAAGATAAAGTTTGGATGTTGTTGGAACAGTGTCCCAGAACTTGGACAGTGCAGGTCTGGCCAATCAGGCCTGGGGGAAGGCTTCTGACTGACCAATCTGGGTGACTTTTGAGAACTCTATATATGTGATGAAATCAAAACAATAAAGGTCATTCCTTCTTGCCACTGAGAACTGGTGCCTTCATTACTCTGCTAGCTGCTCAACAGCGACACTCCTATCAGTCTTTTTCCAGACCAGGTGTCTCAACTGTGCCAGGGGTGATATTTGGGTTGATGTTCTTCAGTGTCCCTCAAAGGTCACTTACCTGCAGTGTACCTGCTGGTAAAGCCCCAAACCATGGAGATGTCAGACTCACCAGGTCTGCCCTGGTGGAACAGAGCCTTTTGAAGAGAACCTTCCATTCCCTTTCCCTGGGCAAAGGCCAACAAACCCCTGACTGCAGTGAGAAAAGAATTTCAAAAGCTGTGTCATTTCCAACAAAGGCTATGTCAGAACTCCCCCCAGGCACAGATATTCCCTTGAGGCACAGGGATTTCTCCCAGAAAAAAGAGACAAACAGTTCATTCTTGCAAACCCTCCAAGCTGAAGAACCCAGCAGCAGCAAGCACAGCAAGAGGATGACTCTGAGAACAGCTCCTGACTCTGTGGCAATTGCAGGCATTGCACATGTGCTGTAAGCAGCACTGCAAAGCTCTCAGCAGCTCCCAGCAAGGAGCAAATTGCCAGCAGCAATCGTTGATTACTGGAAATCAATGTTCCAAGGGCTCCTCGTGTCCAGGGAAGGCTGGGGGAGCTCTTGGAGGAAGAGTGGCAGACAAGATGTTTCACATTTCAGCTCCAAACTGGAGTCGTGGCATTTGTCAGGATCTCTCTTGAGATGTTACAAATTCAATCAGTGTGAGATTTATTCCTACAGCCAATTTTAAAATAGAAGAAATGATCCAACTACGTACTAAATATTATTAAATATCATTCAGAAAAAAAATAATAAAAATGGGGACAGAATTAATTTATATTGTATCTCCTGCATTCCAATTCCTAACTTTGATTGCCTATCTCCGCCTAAAACTCATAATTAAACTTTTTAAAATAGGAATACTTTTTATTATTTGAAATCTGGTATTTTATATCTTCAGGACTGATCTATCTTGTTGAATAAAGGCCAGAATGTCTGGCAAATATATTGTTCAGGGCTCAAACTCATCTATTTCCAGAGAAAAGAGAGAAAAGAGAATGAACTGGTTTTTTTCCAAATAAAAAATTGATGCTGCCTATCCCTAAGAAAAATTGTCTGGACAGAAGTTGTGAGATGATTTTGATAATACTTCAATCCAGTTTATATATATATATATGTATATGTATATGTATATGTATATGTATATGTATATGTATATAAATATAAATATAAATATAAATATAAATATAAATGTGTGTGTGTGTTTATATATATTTTAATATATATATGCATATATATTAAAAATTAAATATGCAAATAGGAACTAGACTGTTTTCTTTTAAAAAAACCCCACAAACTGTAAATAATCATACTAATACAATTCCTTAATAAACCATTATAAAACACCCTATCCCCCTAAACTTAAACACTGCAATGGCATCAATTTTCTTTCTTTTCTCCAAACCTTTCCTGTGTTCCAAGGCTCCCTGAACACCACCAGTAATGGCCCTGGGTTTCTTGGCCAACCCTTTAGAAGTGGAGGATGCAGCCAAACCTGATTTGCCAATTTAAATATGACAGTTTTATTGCCTGCTGTTTAGCATCTGCCATAATTAGAGCCATTACAGGAAAATATTTTATCATTATAGGAGAATTTCTCATCTGTGGAAATATTTCTGCACAGCATCTAGCAAAGTGTTCTTGCAGAGTCTCCAATTATTCAAATTTTTCGGTCTTAATTCTTTCTCTAAATCAATGTGGCTCATAATTATTTTAAGCTTTATGAAATTAGCTCTTTTAAAAGCCCTGCTATACATTCCATGACAGATTTGGACTTTATTCTGTTTGCAGATCACAACTGTAATCCAGCTATAATCATCTACTCCTAACACACGGTGATTTTTTAGTCCTCTAATGTATCAGCCTTTTGTTCCCAACATCCTAATTTTGGGCTAAATGTGTTTTTTGCTTTTCACCATTTTCTCTTTGCTGTCAAGTGCAGAGTTGTGCAATCAAACTCCTGGTGAGTAATGGCCAAGAGGGAGTGTGCCAAGTGGACATCCTTTTTTCTGGGTATTTCTTCCCCTTTATCTCAGTCATGATCCACACCAAGAATTATCTGTTTTTTGCACAAATTGGAGAACTCTGTTGAAATCTGCTTGATTTTCCTACCAGTTGTTTAATTCCCATTGCTCAATCACCTCGAATTTCTTTTGATCTTCAAGGGCAAACGCTGAAATTCAAATTATTTGAATTATCCATTATGAAGAAACATGGATCCTATGGGCTTTGGGATGGAACTCCTCAGTGGGGTTCCAGGAAAAGCAGAATTCCCTAGGAGGATGCCTTAAATTTGGGGTTTCACCTTCCCACACTCTGCACACACAGTACAAATTACGTGGCTTCTGTGCACATTAAATTAAAAAGAGCTTGAAGCAGAAGAGTAAAAGCAAAGCTAGGAAATCTCAGAGGTTAAATCAGACTGAATGTGCTTTGCCATTTTGGGAGGTTCTGTAAGCACCATGCACCAAGAGCAGAGAAAACTTGATTTTATCCTGAACAATGCTGGACAAAAAATACTGGCTAATTCTTAAAAAGGGTAATTTTCTTCTGCTCCAAGTGGCTGAGCACAGCAAGAAGTGATCCACTATTCCCTGAGGAGAAATGGAAGTTCTCTCTCAGGTCAGAAGAGTTTCATCAAGAGTTGTGGTATCAATGTTAACCAGAAGAGAAAAATACTATTTTCTGGCAGGCACTTCAACATATTTTTCAAAGTACTTGGCTTGTTTGCACATTTAAGTGCTATTGAATCCAAAATTATGCCCAAAAATCAGGAATATACCAGCAAATGAAATGAAGAGAGAGGATAGGACAGAAGGCTGCAAAAGAGAAAGGGAACTGGTCACAATTTAGTGCCTGTTTTGAATTGACAGATTTGTCAGACAAATATAAAGATAATGGGAAAGGAAACCAACTTGGTAATTTTGTGTAACACAGAATTTGCATGCAAACCTCACTTAATGCTGCTCCTTCAGCCACAAGGGCATGTAAGCAACAGGCTGGACAAGGGGAGATTAAACACAAATAAATAAAAATATGCATCCCTTGACATTTTGAAAAAACCCACTGATGTCACATCCATGCAATTACTGTGCCTCAAAATGGGCCAGGCTGCAAATGGAAATGAGGAATGGCATTTACTTACTCATAGCTTTAATAACATATGCAGATATTGTCTAATGTGTGTCAAATGCCATTTGGCTCAGCAGAATCCAATTAATCTTCCTCCTTTCCACCATACCTTCTGTCCTGCAGAGTCAATAATGTGCATTATGGGGAAGATGTTCTGCAGCTGTCATGGTTGACTTGAGGAATCTTTAATTTCTGTTGCTTGAATAGCCCTAGTTATGATAAGGTGTGATTCAAGGTGAGCCCCAACAGGATCCCTACCAAGCCTTCACCACCACTGCAGGTCCCAAATGAAAGGACAGAACTCCTGGTGACTTTTGAGAAGAAATGAAGTCCTCAGATTCTCACACAACCAGGCTTTAATGGGAGAAATTGGATTTCCTTTTCCATGCCTGTTGTGGAGCAGAGAGCCCAGCTGCTGAAATGAAGTCAGAGCCATGCCTGACATGATTTCATTTTCCAGCAGCCAGGCTTTGTCAGATCTTGCAGGAATCCTGGGCTCAGAATCAAGAGAACTGCAATGTGGTTTCGTTCCTCTTGCTGAACATTCTGCAATCACTGCTCTGCTTCCTTGGCTTCCACTGCAAAAGGGTTTTAGCTCTCAGAAGCATCTGGTGACTGAGGAACCCTAAATCTTACTGGAAGTCAAGGCTGCTGGGATTCTTAATTCACCTCAACAATTCCAAAACAGACCCCAGGGTCACTGATTGCTCTTTCTAAACATCTTTGATAGCTGTGAGCTGTCAGTCCTATGGAAGAGTTAAACACACATCAAACTGTACAAGTTGTTAGAAATGCAGTGGTTTTTAACTCATCAGTGTGAATTTAAGTGAATATTTTCAATTTTGCAAATTGAAGTTGTCCCACGGAAGGTCTTTGGGAATTTCTCATTTGTCTGACAGCGATGAGCAAAAACCTTGAATAAGAGCACCTAAAATAGACCCCCAGCCTGAAAGAGTCCTTTGGAGAGGCAGGATACACTGCTTTCCATCCCTGCCACTTGGCACCAAGAATGTGCAGCTATTCCAATCCACTTGCATGCATTTAGGAGCAATAAATCATGCTGCAGCTAATTAACTTAGGATTTTCTCCTAAGTTAGTTTTTATATTATACTTAAGGCAAACCAAAGCGTTTATTTGCAAGGCTTGAGGATGTCACATCACATCATTTCTGTTGCAACCCTCTTTTAAAGGAAATAGCACTGTTTTGCTTGCATTAAATTAAATTTAGGCAAAAAAGACAAGTTACAGCAACAAATTTCACCACAATAATTGATGTTAGTGATGAATGCCAGGCATGGCAGAAATCCTGAACCACAGATCTGAGTCCTGACTATGTTTGGGGGCCAGGAAGGAGTTTTGCTACAGCTCTAAGTCCACAAATATTAATTTGGCTTTATAATTCAGCTTCTAATTACTGTAAAAGCTAAAATACCTCTGTAAATTGTTGATTTTGAAATGCCTTATTTTCCTCCCAAACCAGGAATTAAAACATAAGTGCAATATAGGAAAATACAAGTCTGCACCTCTCCCCTGCTTTAGCTGTGATGTTTAATAAGCTGCTAGTGTCCCTGTTAGATCAGATCACAGGGAGGTTTCTGGGAGCAGGTGATAAATAGTGGACTCTGAGCAGCTTTATTTTGCTGTCACATTTCTAGAATGTGCCACTAATAGCTGCTGTATTTAGAGCTAATTTTATTTGTCTTTAGCTCCCACAGCTGCTCTGCCTTTCTGCCTAAATGTGAGGATAGCAGAGAAAAGAGATTTTAATGCTAAAGAGAAAGGTAAAGTAGTTGCAGTGAAATGCATTTTCCTGGCAACAACTGTAAGTGTTTTAGAGACAGATCCCCCATGGAAAAATCCTATTTTTATCCTGAAAGAGTCTCCTCTGACAGTGTCTCACAGTTTGAATCTAAGGAGCCACAAAGCACTTGAAAATAACTTTGCCCAGCTTTAGGGGGAAAAAAGAGACTTGGAAAACAGAAAAATCATCTTTTTTTTGTTAAAGAACACTTGAAAAATAACTGCTGACAAATCACAACAGCAAACAACAAAAAACCCACAGCTTAGCAGTGGCTGCTAATCTGTGATGGGGGACAATAAAAAGAGAGAGATGTTTTTAAAAGGAGACTTTCTGTGCCTCTGATGCCTGATCTGTTTTTCCCTTGGCTGGGTTTTGCTCACCCACTGAACCCACCCAGAGCAGGAATGGGGCACAGGCAAAGCCATGAGAACAGGGCAGAGATTCCTACCCAGCAAAGAGTTCTCTCCAAGCACTGATGGGAAATTTAAGGTACAATTTGCTGTGAATATCAAATGTTACTCTAAACCCAGTCAAACCCATCAAAAGCAACCATTTGCCCCCAGGCATTGCAGATGAGAGACATCCCAAACTCCCAGGAAAAGTGTCCCAGAAACATCAGGAGCCAGGAGCAGGCTGAGGATTCAGCTTTAGGTCACATGAATTTCTATGCTGGTCATCCAAACACGAACTCTCTTAAAATTATTTCGAGGAAGCACAGGAAAAAATAAAAATTATATTAAAATTGCCTTAAGAAGCAAAACCAATCTGCTTCAGTCATGGCCTGCCAGAAGCTATTTGACCAAGTTCAATGGCTGGGAAGTCTATTTCCTTCATTTATGCTCCCTTTGCCACAGCAATTGATGTCAAGTGTGAGCCATTGGGAAGTTTAGAAAGGCAGCAAACAAGCTGTAAACAAGTGAGTGAGGTGGAGGGGAATGGTTTATGGCTGGCAGCTTGCATCAGGTTCAGAGTGGGGTGTTTGGGAGTTCACTCCCAGCTCCAGTGTGCTGATTTATGGTGTTTATGGCAGCCAGCATTAGATGTACAGTGGAAAGGAGTGTCAGCCCAGCATTGCAATGGCTGTGCTTTGCTCCAGCTGTGTGATTTACAGGAAAACACATCCTGGCATCAAGCTTCTTTGGCTGTTTTTTTTGTTTTTCCTCTTTAGGAAGTCTGACTGGAGCTCTGTGTTAAATGGTGATTGCTCACCGACTGGAAAGGGTGAAGAATTGCCGCTGCAACAGAAGCTGAAACCCTCGGGGACTTATAATTTTATTTCTGGTATGAAACAATTTCACTTTTAGATGGATGTGCACAACTTGTAAAGGGGAAAAGGAAACAAGGAACATGAGAAATGGAGGAGCTGAAATACAATAGGATCCAATATTCTGTGCTTTTGATCAAAACAAAGATGAATAATCCGGAACCGAGAGGCAACATTAGCTTGCAGCAGGCAGAGTTATTAATGGAGCTAAATAAATTGCTGAGCAAGAGGCATTCCCATGATAAACTGCAGGTAAATCATAAAACCAGGGCTGGTTTTTTTATTAATTGGAGGCGTTTTTATTTGGTTTTCCAGGCCATTGGCTTCTTTGAGAGTCTCTTTTGGAGGATTTTGAAGTGTGTGGTCCAAATTTTAAAGTGTTGAGTGATCATAAAGTCAAGGACTTCCATGTTCATGAACAGAGGAAGGTTTCTGAAGCAAAGTGGGAACAAAGACTGAATGGAGGAGTCTGTTCATATTTGTTTTATGATGAATTTGATGATCTGACCCTGCAGAAATCTTCCCAGGGAATACACAGCCCATTTTCACCTGGGCAGACTTGCACAGCTTCCACACAGGTCTGAGTTGCTTTCAAAATAGAATAAAAACTAAAGAAGAGGATAACTTGACACTCCAGTGCCTGAGATAACTTGCTGCATTTGCACAATAAACAGCAGCTGGGAGCTGCTTCCCAAATAAATATTCAAAATTATTTAATTGACAAATGCATCTCTTAAAGGAGGGAGAGAACTGTCGCTTCCTCCACAAGGTGAAACCAATTAAAGTTTCCACTGTTTCTATCAGAAAAGGAAAACAATCCAGCAACAAGAACAAGGTGCAATTATAGGTATTTCATGACAAAAGTGACACTTGACAAAAAAGCAAAAACAGTTGAAAATTTTTATGAAGCAAAGCACTTCATCTTCCCTAGCAGGGAGAGTTTGAATTATGACTGCAGCTTGTGAGCAGAATTGTCCTTTTATAACTGTATTTTTTCTAGCAAACAGTGGTAAGAAGGAGCAAATACACATTTATGGACATGAAGAGAGGGAGGATATGAGAGAACATCCATGGGCACTGCAAACAACAGATTATGTGGGAAACACTTTGGGTTTCTGGAATAAAGGACAGATGACCATGGAGAGTGGACTGGAGTGACCACAGTCTGATTCTCTATTCCTGCACAGCTCCATTTGCTGTACAGCATCAGAAGGTACTACAATAAAAATGTTTTAGTGACTCCTTTTTGTCTGGTTTGGGGCTTAGTAAATAACATTTCAATTGGAAGAAACAAGTGTGGGGCTCTTTTTGTCTTTATGTTCATTGTCTTGGAGTCAGCAAAGCCTCATTTCTGAAAGACATCTCTGTCTCCCTGTGGTAAGGAAACTGCTCAGTCTGATCGTTCCTGAGAAGAAGGAGTTTCTCAGTTACAAGATCCTCATTAGGAAAATATTTATTTTCCTCTGCCTTCTGAGAAAATGCATTTCATTGCAATTATATCCACGCTGCAAGCATTAGATGTGTGTAAAGATTAGGTTCCTGGAAGGCTGCTCTATAAACCTATCAGGATAAATTCGCTGGTAATGTTTTCTTGGATAGATCCTGAACAATTGCTATTTGTATTAGGGTGGAATTCAGAGGCTCTCAGTTGGAGATCCATCATACTTGATGCATTAAGTACATGATAAGATCTCCAGTGGATTTTGTGGTTTTAATTGGGGAAAAAATAACTCATAAGCAGCCACTTAATCACAGGACAACGGGAGGAGAAAAACAAAAATGTATTTGGCAGGAGAGTGCCCTAATCCCCAGCCTGTCAGATAAAACTGTCAGTATTAATAAAATCTTCACCATTTCCTTTTAGTTCTGCAATATTACCTGGGTGTGTTGGGGTTTTTAGCAGCCTCCCTGTTGCTGAAGGTGGAGCAGGTGATTTGACAGGAGCCTGGAGGGGACAGCTGGAGGGGCTTCAGAAAGCTCCTCATTGGGCTCAGCACCAGGCAAGGAGACAGGAAAACACTTAAAACATTAAAGCCTTGAAAGGGCAGGAAAAGCTTAATGACCTTTTTATAAGCCTGGCATGTTTATTTTGTGGTACAGGTGTGTTGACAAGTTGGTTTTTTTTCTAAACAAACAGAAGATAATAAATTGTGTAGTTTGAGGCTGAGATTCCAAGTCATCCCCGAAAACTGACTTTGCAGCAGCAAATCAACATCTGGTAATTGCAGAAGCTAATTGAAGAAGCCCCTGAGCAGGCTGGAGTTAGGAGTAAACACAATTTTCCTGGTTTGGTTTGTTATGAAGAGATGGGCTTGAAACCCAAAAGGGAACTATAATGGAGTTTGCCTGATGCTGGTAAGATCAAGGAGAGCTTGTCCTGCTCTGCTCTGCAATGCAACTACATGAAGTTACCATGAGGCATTTTTACCTTAAATCTGATAGTCTGAGACTCCTGTTTGTAAAGACAAAGCACCACTAAACTTGGCCTCAATCCATTTTACTCTTCCACGTGTTTAATGGACAACTGCAAGGTAACAGATACAAGCTGCTCCTTCAACAGCGAAAAGAACCCAAAGGGATGTAATTCCCATTATGCTGATGGCTGATATCAGCCAACCCCTGAGCAGATGTGAGGACCTGCAGCATTCTGAAGGCTTGTAGTTCACACCATGCCAGCACCCTAAAATTCAGGTTTTGTCACAGTTCAGACATTTTCAGTGTTACAATCAGCAGCTACATTCTTGCAGGATAGATAGGAGGGACATGGAAGTGAAAAGCTGAAATCTCCAGTCTCAGTGATCCAGACAGAAGCACATACAGGCAAATAAACTGTCCATATACTTCTTAATTTAAATGTTTGAAGCAGAAGAAGGAATCACATGTCATCCTATCAGCTCTTTACTGCTTTGAGTAATTCAGCGAGAGATTGAGGTCAGAGAATGCTCAGACAGGGGATCAGCATTTTCTCAGCACATTGTCTAATTAGCTCCTGACTCCCTGAGAAACTTCAAAATATTACCCTGACAAACTCTGTGTCCACAAAAATTCCATATCATCTGGAAAGCCTCCACTCCTTTCAAAGTTGGATTGTGCCAATCTGCTCTGTGCATTTCCTTCGCCCTGGCCAAGGTTGTAAAGGGAAAAGAGATATTCTGCTTGCATTTATCCACAAGTTTGGCTGCTCCACTCTAACCCTTGGGTTCCACTGTGTCTGCATGCAGTGAGCTCAGGGAACTTCCCATGGCTTTTACCCACCAGGTAAGGCCAAGCAGAAAACCATCCCCTCTGCTCTCACAGGGTGGGAACTCTCCCTCTCTCTCTCTCTGGGTGATGCAGCGGAGTGCATTTGCTGGGATTTGTACCTTCAGTTTAAAACAGAGGCTGAAATGAGGAAGGTGTCTCTGCAATTTCCACGGGAGGCCATTTTTCCTGCATGTAATCCATTGCTGCAAATCCCAACAATAATTCAGAACGGTGATAATCCTCCACAGCATTAACCCTAAAGATCTTTACGGCAACACAAATGAGATCAAAGGACAAATGAAAAGTCTTTTAATCCCTCTAAGTGTGAGTTCAACCTAATCTTACATTTCTGCCTTTTAATTCTCTCTAAATCTGTTTTTAACTTTGCTTAACATTCATTATCCTTTTTCATGCCCTAATTCTGCGAGGCAAAAAGAAAGCAGCAATATCTAGGTGTATATTCAAAAATTCGACCCAGAGATGGTATTTTTAATGAGACACACGAGTTTCTCTTGCCAGCTCTTGGAGTGGGAAGTAGGTGGAGGGGAGAGGTGGATGGTGGATGTGCAATGGAAGATTAGGATGGATGAGTGAGGTGCAGATCAGCTCCTTGGTGATGCCTCTGTCACTTGTAAGAGCACAAAATCGAAACAAGAACCTCTCAAAATGAGACTGGCAAAAAAACCCCAAAACCAAACCACCTGAAAAACACCAATAAAAAACCCCAAAACAACCAAAACCCCTCACCCACCACCCCCCAGCATTGCTGAAGCTCCCTGGCATTAATAGACCATAATTAGCTATTCCTTCTACCTTGCTGAGCTCATGTCATCCATAAAAGATCTCATAGCTTTTGACTGTTTCATTAATGAGGTCCCATATAAATTTTGCAGTGCAGCTATTGCTCAGTAATATTTGGAAGCCATGCCAACATTTCTATGTTCCGCTGATTTGTGTATTTTGGGATATTGAAGGCGTTTTTCATTAAGCATTATTCTTTGCTAATGTGTAGTTAATAACTTAATGGAAAAGCTTTTAAACTGCTCTGAGAATTAATCCACTCATACTTGTTTAACTGCTTGATTTCCTAATGGATATAGTGCAGGATTTAATATTCTGCTCATTTACATTACTTACCAGAAGAAAGGAGACCTTTAACGGCTTTTTCTAAAAACAACAGTAAATCATGTTTAAGTTGATTGATTTCTGCATACATATTAACACAATAATGAAAGGCACAATGTCTTCATAATCCATGCCATTCTGTTCAACCACAGCTGAATAGGTTTTTTTTTTAAGTTTTATTTTTTACTTAGACTGGAGAAACAGCATCCCTACAGTCTGATTGAATTTGACTTATCTCACAGCTGGATTCACTCCCTTGTACAAAGGGTGGTGCCAACTTAAAATGAAATTCCATTCAGTCTGTAATTAACAGAGCTACACTGATTTCCATCAACCACTGCTCTAGTCCTAGACATCTGGTATCATAATTGAAAATCTTGCTTCAAATGCATCAGACACAAAAAAAAAAAATTCTTAAGGATTAGATTATATCCACTTAATTCACTCTGAGAAATAGTTTATCCCCTAACACAGTCATTGAGATGGACACTGGATGAACAACAGCAGGAGCTGCAAGCACCCCACAGGCAACTCTCCAGTGCTCTCTCTCATTTCAGCCCTGCCTTCCCTCCTGCAGTTCCTCCAGCAGCTGCACCATGATGGTGAATTTATGACACAGATTAAAATCTTCATATATAACCCCAGCCTGAAACACCCCCAGTCAATCCCAGGGAGGATGTGAAAGCTAACTGAGCACAAATCTCCATATTTAACCATCAAATTCATGACCAGCACCTCATAGCTGAATATTCATCCCTATCAGTGGAACAGTTCAAGGCACCTGCCTGCAAAGCACTGCTTTCTCAAGCAAGAGCATTCTGCATTAAAATAAAAACAGCAAACTGAGCCAGAAATGTCAAACAGAGAGGGAGGTGTGCAGTTAGGGCTGTTCCGCTGTTCCCAGGGCAGGGAATGCTGCTGGAGGAACTCCCTGCAGCCCTGATCACACTGCCACTGCAGGGTTCCACTGCCCATGAAAGTGTCCCCAGATCACAGCAGGACAGGAGGGACCAGGGACAACTCAGGGCTGAACACAGAGAACAAACTTCTCAACAATACCCCCCTAAGATAATCTAAGATATCCCTCTATCTCTCCCCAGGCTGGCCAAACCCTGAATGCAATGGCAAAGGCAGAACTGATATCCCAAAAGCTGTGCTCTCTCATGGAAATGACCACATTTAGAACCTTAGAAACACTGACATGTTTTACTGAGGATGCTGTGAAAAATTAGTGTCACGAGTGCTAAAATAATCATCATCAGAGTGACTGAAAATTACTGTCATGAGTGCTGAAACAATCAAATCCATAAAGAGCACCACAAAATTTACTAGCTACTCCAGGCCACATGTCAAGTTTGTCAAATGGCATTTTGTCTTGGATTGATGATATGATAATCCTTTATCCCCTATCGTTGGCTTATATGCCCAAGAAAGAAAAAAAATGTGTGGTCCTGTCCCTTTAACTGCACCCAGCCGCGGAGAGAAACGCGGGTTTTTTTGAAAACATTTTCCCCAAGCCTCGCTCCGGGGGAGGATTCGTCGCTCGGCAGAGACTGCGTGCTGGACGGGGGTCGGAGTGAGCTCTGTTCCCGTTTTTTCCATTCTTCTTCTTTTTTCCTCGTTTGGACCCCTTCTCTTCGATCTGCTTTGCCACCCGGAGACCCAGGAGGGCCAGAGGACAGCAGAGCTCTCCGGGGAGCTCCACCCGGCCCCGGGTGGGGGGCGAGGAGGAGAGGGACTGCGTCTGAGAAAAGGACTTTTTACTCAGGTTGAATAACTGCCTTTCACCTTGTTTTTCCCCTTCCCCTGTGCCTTGTAGGGCACTCTGCGTGGTTTTGTTAAATAAATAGTTTTTTCTTCACTTTCATCTGAGAGGTTCTGTTGTGGGTGGGGGAGGGGGTGTCGGGGCCCTTCGCTCTCGGAGGAGAGAGTCTTATCATTAACCCGGGACACATTTCTGCTGGCTGAGTGGCAGCTGTGGCTCAATGCAATCACACCCCAAACGCCCCCAGAAGCTGAAAGGCTGATATAAATGGTGTGACCTGCAAGAGCTGGCATCTCGCTGAAGTCTGTTAGGTAAACAAAATCAGCAAAGGTCAGAGAAACATCCAGGCAAATTAAACAGGATATGTACAATCCTCTTTGGTTGCTAATAAATCTTCATTCTTCTTTCCTTACGAGGCAATATCCTTTAAGAGAACTTCTCAGGAAATTAAAAAGCAAGATAAATCACCAGACAAATATTGCAGTGGAAAGATCTCAAGCACTGCATCAGTTATTCAGATGGGTGAAACAGAACCCTGAGTTCCAGATGTGCTCTGCCTTCCTCCCTGCTCTGGGCTGCTGTGCCAGCTGAGCCAGATGTGCAGCCAGAGGTGGCTGTGCTGTGCTCCCTGCAGCTTCTAATGGCTCTGGACATATCCAGAGCACCTTGCCTTGCAAGAAGGATACAGGCAGGATGCATTCTTGGGTTAGATGAGATTTTAGGGAGAAATCCTTCCCTGTGAGGGTTTGAGGCCCTGGAACAGGGTGCCCAGAGAAGCTCCTGGATCCCTGGCAGTGTCCAAGGCCAGGCTGGACAGGACTTGGAGCAATCTGGGATGGTGGAAGGTGTCCCTGCCATGGCAGTGGGGAGGAACAAGATGACCTTTCAGGTCCCTTCCAGCGTATTCTATCTTGGATATATAGGTTTGTATTTATGCACATTAGGAGAGTCAAGCCCTTGAGTTGATACATATATATATATTCCTCTGTAATACAAAACAAAACTTCTCAATGCAAGTATGTTCCCCCTAAAGTCACAGAAGGGAAGGGAGGTCCTCCATCATGTGAATAAGCCATTGAAATTGCATAAACAATTCCATTTGAGCTTCGAGTTAATTATGGCACTGTAGCTGTCAAAAATTCATCTGAAGCACTTGCTGCCTAAATTGAAGGTTGGACATCCAAATTGAAATGTCGTTTTTATTAGTCTGTGACACTTAGAGAAATAGCCTCTTCTCTTCTAGTAGGCTGTGCCCATTAGCTGCCATTAGTGCTAATGGAGTTATGCACATACATCACATGCACAGACATCACTCAGCACCTTCCCAACACCCATCATGTCACATTAGAGAACAGCTGCTCCAGTGCAGCATGCCAGGAAAGCTTCCAGGTGAGCCTGGTCAGGGCCATCAATATCCAAACTGGTGCTCTCAGTGCCCTGACATCTGGGGCAAAATAGAGTTTTTAAACAGACACTGCAAAGAACCTTTCATCAAGAGATGCAAAGCCATAAGGGATCATATCTTGAATTTTGCTCAAATGATACATATAATTACAGAATTTTGCCACCCTTTCTAAGGACTTGTTCTCCCTGCAAACCTGTGGCTGGGATGCTGTCCACAGCAGCTCTTTTGGGGATGGACAGCACAAGCTTCAAGCCACCAAAGCTGCCGTAGACAGTTACAGTAATCTGTCCAGGCATACTTGCATTTCCATATCAGCATAATGATCCTCATAGCCCCCTGTTAAAGCAGAGCTGAGCAATCTGAAAACAACCATCCCTGATGGGGCCATTCTGCCTCTGCTTGTGCATAACCAGGATCTCTTCCTCTCAGAAGACCAAGTCCACAAAATGGGAACAAAACAAACCTCACAGTGATGCTCATGTTTATTAACCACTGTGCCTTCTGCCATCATGCTTTCTATTATTGATTTGGCATTCCTGGCAGCACTCTATCAATAGGAAATGGAGCTGAATTTTTCAGCTGAAGATAAGTGTGACTAATTGCCATCTTCAAATAGCTCTTGCACTGAATTAATCCTTGCACTGAGACACCATGTTTTATTAATGCTGGGATCCAATCTGCTGTAAAGGCTGTAAAGTGTGTAAGAGTGACAACATTTACCACTGACTGCACAACCAGCTCCTGACAGCTCTGGGGCACTTCTCAGACACCAGTTAGGGTAACCCAATAAACTGTGCTGAGTCCTGAGCTGCAGAGCTCACTGCAGTCATCTCAGTTCCTTTTGTGCAGAGAGCAGAAGGCAATGGGAGCTGATTGCTGGAGTTCTGGATAATCCCTGCTAAGTGGCTGTCAGAACTTGCTGCAGTTGCTGTGTACTGGAGATGCAGCTCATGGTAATTTCTGAAAGGCTTTCATAAATACCACTGTGGAGCACTTTCACCTCTGGAGCAGTTTGGTAAAGAACTCTCCAGCAAAGCCACAGAGGCTGCTACAAAAGAAGGATGGGAGAGAGCCACTCACCGAGCCTTGAGGCTGCAGTTTTTGGAACATGAGTGGGAGGTGGAAGGGAGTGACAAAATAACCTGTCTGGAACACAGGTCAGTGGGTCAGAACTGCTTATTCCAGCTTACAGCTGGTTTGGAAAATGATCTTGTTCTTGGATTGCAAGTTTATTTTGCACTGTTTTGTGGGATACATAATGCAATGGTGCTGCAGAATGCAAGTTGGGCGAGAGAACAACTTGGAAGCCAAAGAACAGAAAATTAACAAACACTCTCATTCTTAGCATGACCTGACTGTGCTCTATAGACCCTTTAAAGCACGTAGATTGCTCTGTAAATGGGAATTGCAGGAGGATATCTGGGATCTCTGCCCTCCTGAGGGCACATTGTACCTCAGTGTCCTCGAGAAGGTGGAAAATGCTCATCCAGTGGTGTCCTTACAGCAGTGCCAGCACCAGCCCAGAGGAGAGGCTAGTGCCTTCCCTCTCCATCCTGGTGGGAAGGCTGAAGTGTCTCCAGAGCTCAGGACAGCTCGGTGGGCAGCAGGGAGAGCAGCACAGTGTGATGTGTAACACTGCAAGAGCTCCATTATTGATGCTCCTGCCTGTTAGCCTGAGTTTCACTGCCCTGCTGCTCAGCCAGGCTTTCCCAACATGTGATGACACTGCTAAAACAGACCTGCTGAGAAAGATCAGCAGCTCGCCATGCAAACAGGTTAGTAAATCATTTTAAGGTTGAAAGAAGCTTTTATATTAATGAAATGGCTTTGTATTACAAACCTAATCTGGATAACCTGTTTAATTCCTTGTCATCTTAATTCATGAATTTACATTAGGAATTCCCAGAGGTCTGGAACACTTGCCTGAAAGATTTAATTCCTTTCAAAATCATGCATCTCAATCAGAAATCAAAATACTGTGTACCAAATATTTCTTAAACAAATGGAACCTGAAAGTAAATATCTCTTAAAAATATTTTATGTATTTTCCTACTGAGGATCCTTGTAAATATTAAATATATCACTTTAGTCTGCAATTTAGTTAAACAGATTTATACTACTTAGCAATTCACACATAGATTTTTTTCGACTGGAATTTGAAAACACAGATAATCCTCACAACATGTTCACGAATGCCATTTAAGTCTCATAATGTTCTTACAAGGCAGTGTGGAAGGCTTTTCTCCTTCAGTAGAAATATCTCGGGAATGGCAAGCAAACCTGGGAATCAGCAGAAATCACAGAATGGATGTTTTCAGTTCCCAAACCCCACAGCCATCCCAGCTGGGTACCCCTAGGACAGTTTTCTTATAACCACTTTTGCTCTTCCAGACCTGGGAATGCAGCTGTCAGATTCCACCCACCTCCAACCACAGCCACGGTGAACTCAAACCCATCAAGAGCTCAAAACCACCCCGAGTTAATTTTCCTTCCCCGTGCCATGGAAAGGTTCTCAAAGGGACAGTATTGATCCCCTCAATTCCCTCAGCAAAATGGACTTTGGCATACTCACAAGGATCCTCCTTTATTTGGAAAGTTAATCATTCTAAGGTGACACAATTCGGTGGGTTTTTATGGCTTATTGCCGTCAGGCAATGTTGTCCCACACCACTGAGGCTATCAGAGCTTGCAAATGCAATTTTTATTTGTCTTTGTTCTTGCTGTACAGCCGACACACATAATACCTCAATACTTTCCTCAGCCAGCACCAACAGAGAGCTGGCTCGTTTAAACAATCCTTGAATTGGATCCAATTTGGCTGCAAGGCTGGATTTTTCATAGCACAGCACAGGGCAGATAAAGACCGATTTTTACCATGGGTTTCTATTCCCTCCCCGTTCTCTCTCACACCTGTATGTCAATATATCATTTGGGTTATTGCTCAAAGCATCACATGCCAGTTGCACTTTTATATTTCCTGGGATGCTGCTGCAGTTTCAGGTGTGAAGTGCCTAATGCTGAAGCGCTGGCAGTGACATGCACAGGGTTGCTCCAGGCTTGGCAAGGAGGAGGCTGAGGTAACCAACCTATTTCTACAGTGCAAGACCTCAGAAAGACACCTCTCCCCAGGGGGAGAGCCTAGAATAACCCACTAGGGTGGCACAGAGCACAAGCCTCCTGCACAGTCAGAAAATATTTTGCATGTTGTTTTCCCACTGTATAGGAGACACAACTTTGCAAATTGGTGCAACAGGTGAAATTTGAACCATAGGGAATAAGTAGTTGATGATGCTTAATGTTGTGACTTTAATTGAACTTTCTAGGAGGCAGATTATTCCACTTTTCAAAATTGGTTTCCCAAGACACTTTGGTCTAAAAATACTTCAGTTATTGTGCTCACTTTTCTTGTCAGGCTTTTAAATTTACTGTTTAGTTGCACAGCAAAACCATCCTAATAGGCACAACCTCTTCCAATCCAGGAGCAGCCTGTCTGTCACACCCTGGGATGGGAAGGAGAGAACACAGGAGGACAGAAGTCTGCAGATTTCACTCCAGGCAGTCACAGAGAACTGACTTTTCCTTAGGTGAGCTGAGAGCCATGAGTGCATTTTCAGAATGGATAAGCTCATTTTCATGGAGTCGTGCACCCCATGCAGGCAATCCCACAGGAGCTGGCATTTGGTCTCTCTAGAACTGTTTGACTTCAGCTTGGCAGCAGATTTTGGCTCTCAGAGCCTCCTCTCTGCTCAGCAGTTGAGGCAACTCTTCCATGTCCCTTCTAAGCCCCACTGGCTCATGAAGAAAACTCTGAAACTTGGCTGAGGCAGCAGCCAGGTGAGAACACATCAAACCACAGATGAGCCATTGTTCCATTATCCATATATTTCAGTAGGAAATATATTTTCTCTTTTCTTTTTTATTTTTTTTTTCTGTCACTGTGCGAGGTGACAGCTCTCCTCAAAGATAAACTGATCAGGTTTAGGAGATTTTAAGGGAAACATGCACAACAACAATTTTTTATCTTCAAACCTGTAATATCCTAACACCAACCCAGCTCTAAAATAAATTCAAGGCATCAGAACAACAGCCATGGAACGAAATACAGACTCTGTAATGCAGATGTGTGTAAAATAATCCCTTAATTACAAAGCTGTAGCTCCAGCAGTATTTTGCCACACTATAAAATGACATAGCATGTAATATGGAGAAGCAGTTCTGTGTACAGATTACTGATTTTGTGCTGCCTGCCTCTCCTGTAGCTGATTCCAGTAGCAGGGCACTAATTCAAAGTGCAGGAATTGAATTGGCCTTCCCAGAGTACACAGTGGGCTGTTTAAATCTGACAAGGTTTTTGCCTCCCTTTCCTCCAGCCACCCCCCAGCCTCCCCACATAATCACAGAACATCGTTTAGACAAATTTCTTCAAAGCTGCCTTCCCATTTCTTTTTTTCTTTTCATTTTTTTTTATTTGGTGAGTGTGAATTTATGAGGGCACTCAGATCCACCACAGCCCAGGAGCTAAACTAACATCCTACTTATGCACATGCTTTATTCAGCATCACCTCCGGGAGATTTCCTGCTTCTCAGCTATTGTGCAAACAGCCTTTGGTTCAGAGCAGCAGAAATCTCTTTTGTCAACATTAGCATTTCGTGTTTGGATTTATTACAGATCGCGAAAACAATAATCATGTTTTCCTTCTTTAAAAACACCAACCCATTACATAATTTGTGTCATGGAGTCTCTCTAGAGCAAAGGGATTTCCCACTCCTCAGGTGGGGAACGTGAGGCAAAATGGGGTTTTCACAGCCACCCCTCAGCCCAGAGAGAACAGAACCTCTCTTTCCTCAACAGAACCCCTCTTTTCTCAACCAAACCACTCTTTCCTCAGCTGAACCCCTCTTTTCTCAGCTGAACCCCTCTTTTCTCAGCTGAACCCCTCTTTTCTCAACCAAACCACTCTTTCCTCAACTGAACCCCTCTTTTCTCAGCTGAACCCCTCTTTCCTCAGCTGAACCCCTCTTTTCTCAGCTGAACCCCTCTTTTCTCAACCAAACCACTCTTTCCTCAACTGAACCCCTCTTTCCTCAGCAGTGACCTTGTGCTCCAACAACAGACCCCTTTGTGTCAAGCTGAGATCCCCCAGGACAAGCAGCAGCTCCTCAGCAGCAGTCAGCTCTCAGGCATTGGTAATTAGTCCTGTCAGGAATTGTTATTAATTGATCACTTCCTCTCCTTAATCCCCATGTTCTTGTCCACATCAAACAACAACATCCTCCACAAAAACCTCTCTGCTCACAGAGTGCAGGGGAAAGCAGGGGAAGGTAATCATAGCATGGCCTCTGTACTTGAGCCTTTGACCCCAATAAATAAATCTCCCTGCCATCTCCCTTTCAAATTCTGGACTATTTCCTTCAGGAATGAATGTTAGCAGGCCATGGCCAAGACCTACTTACAGTTTTTCCTTTATTTCCCAATATATACCACAAAACCAGTGATCCTCTTTGGTGTAATTTTCTTTCCCTCCATTTGCTGCTTTGTAACTTCAGCCTCTTGTAAATCACATTAAAAGGACTCGCTTTCTAATAGTTTTTTTATTGACTAATATATTTCATTTGGCACCTGTTACCTTGGTGGAGATTTCTTCTTGCAGTAATTTACTATATGTGCCACAGTCCCCTGAGCACTGGGCAAAGGGAATCAGCACAGTTAAACAGGAGATTTACTTCATGCTCCTTGGGCTTGGGATTGAAAAAAAAAGAACTTTTTCCTGTTCTGCAAAGCCATCAGCATCCTTGGTTCTGCACAGAGAGGATTTGCCACCCTGAGTATTTACACCAAGCAGCTGACATGATGGATTATTTCATACAAGTCATTTAGGCATGCTGTGCCCATTTATCTGTTTAAAATATGAAATAACTCTTGCCTAATACTAAAGTGTTTAGTGAGACTTAATGAGCTGCTCATGTGTTTATTACAGAGATTCCCGAGAACCAAATGGCAGAATGTTGCTTTAGATATGAAAAATGATTAAAACATCTTGTGAAGTATCAATTTGAAAGTAAAAAGGGTTCCAGCAATGAAACCACATGTGCTATTACACTCCAGAGGACATGCCATAATGCCTGTATATTTTCAGAATATTTGTTTAATTTTAGTACAATGTTTGTTTATGACCACAGTTTATTTTTATATTAGGGATTTAAGCACTACAAGCTCCTGTGAGGTTGGGTTGGTTTTCACATATTCTGTCTGTTGAGCTGCATTTGCTCACTAAGAGAGTCAAGGGCAGTGTGAGCTGCATGACCATCTTTGCTTCCCCAAGTGCTGCTTGGTGCCTTTGTATCATCCTGAGCAAGAGAGAAGTGTCCAAACTGTCCCACTCCCCCAGATACATAAAGCAAGGTTGTAGGAATCTATTCCATTATGCTCTGAAACATCTAAAGACTTCCAAATAGTCGCATAAATAGCTGGCTCTCAAAGTACAGTGAGGCTTCTGAGAAGAAAGGAAAAATACCACAATCAAAGCAAAGAGCTGCCCACAGTGGAAGGGAAAGGCTAAAAGAATGTGTATTTGGAGATGTTCTCTTTAACCAAGTTTTCTTCTCACAAAATTTTATGACCTCCCGAGTAAATGACTTCCATAAGCTGATCATAAATTCAACAAATCCATGTTGATGTTTGTTCCAAATGAACATTTCGTTCCACCAGAAGAGCAGCCAGCTTATAAAAAGGGCTCCATGGCTTAGCAAAGCTTGTGAGCTGAGGGTGGTAATGAGCAGGGTTTGATGATGGAGGATTACTCCAGGTGTTCCTCCAAAGCTGCCTCACCAGCTGCCCTGCTGAATCTCTCACATCCAATGCTTTCTGAGGCACGTTGTAAAGAATACAATGGAAATGAAAAACTTGGAGGCTAAGACAAAAGTGCTGCCTCCTCCAGCATTGTCTGAGATTTTTACTATTGTCCTGGTCATGATCTGTGAAGTCAAGAATGGCAAGGAGAAATAAAGGGAGAAAAACGAGCTCATGAAAAAAGAGACTTTTATTACATCCATGCAGGAATGTTATTAAAGTGAAAGAAACCTGAGGGAACGAGAGCTTTGAGCTATGATATTCTTTTCTGTAGAGCTGATGAAAAGAGACTATGAAAGGTCAAACAATTCTAATTCTCCCCCCTGAAGTTAGTCATTCTTCCTGTTGTCAATGTTCCTCTGTAGTGTACTTAGCCAAGGCAGGATTGCATCAGTTCACAGCAGCAGCAAGGATGAATTAAACAGAGCAATGGATGCATTTGAGCTTTTCCATTTCCCTGAAATGCTGCCAGCCTGAAAGCCACACCTCACAGCCTCACATCAAGATTTCTCTTGACAAAGGAAATGCCAAATGTGAGAAGGAGCTTGTGATGTCCTAGATCAGCTAGGTACAAAGGGTTAAAAATAAATATTTATACAGGGAAGGAAGAAATGTTTATTATTAGTGTCTTTAATGAGTTTTATGTCTCCCACAGATATAATTTGTGAAAGAGCTTAACATTTCAGTGTCACAGGCATGTGACTGAGTTTTCTTTTTATGGAACATGAAATTATGGCTAGACAGTTGGAGAAGAAAATACAATCTTGCTTCCTTTCCATATTCATGACAATATTTTTCATAATAATTTAGTTTTGTTTCAGTAACAGGAACGTTGGTGTTTCTCCATCTCCTCAATGCATTTCCATTTTCACACTTCCCCATCTAATATTAAATATACTGAAAATGCTGCCAAAATATTCAACAACATTGAAAAAGCAGAGGAGAAATAAAATTACAGTCACAGATTTCATTTCACTCCTTTTTCTAAATTAATAAATATTTCATTTTCTTATCTGAAGAACTAGCAATGCACCCCAATGAACTTCCACTCCCAAATCCAAGCATGAAAATCTGACAAGTTGAACTTAAAAAGAATGGTTTATGGAGCAGACTGTCTTGAAGATGAAACCATGGAATCATCCCCACAAGAGAAAAAAAATTTAGATTTTGTCACATGATCCTACCATTAAAATGACTCCAGAGTGAAAGGTTTAAGAAATAATTTCAGGTCACCTTGTCCATGCAAACACAGGGAGAGTGGAGCTCAGGGTCACTGACTCGAGACAGAGGTGTGAAAAACCACATTCCTAGTCAGGATTAGGGCTTTTCCCCCTTTCCTGTGCAAAACTCACATTCTCTTCTCTGCTGCTGAATAGCAAAGCCCATAGTGACACTTGCTGGTGCAGCAAGGAGTGTGAAACAAAATGCTGAAGGAAGCAGAGCCAAGCAGAGTTGGGTTTTTATTCATCTCTTCCCTTGGGGATAAATGCTCTGAGGGTTTTGGTTCCTGCTTGGCGGCAGAGAGAATGTCCAACACTTAGAGGGAATTACTCTGCTCCTGATCTCCAGTGGCAGCACTGAAACAGCAGCCTGGGCTCCACAGGAGAGAACTTGTTGAACTAACTTCCCTCAGTCTGCTCCTTTTCCCCTTTTTCAAAGACACCTGAAGAAGAAAAGGACTCAAAAACACTCTCCCCTTTGCCCTCCACCTCTCTTGCCTGTCTCCCTAAATACCCCTGTCCTCCTCAAATACCCCTGGCTTGTGAAAAGCTCTCCTTTCAACGAAAAGGGATTGGAAAAGTCTCTCTCCTGCTGTGTGGGGTATTTCTCAAGCCCCACTCCTGGCTTTGCCCAGCTCCCAGAAGAGCAGTGCATGGCACTGGTTCGGCAAGGAGAGCCAGAGCCTCAGGATGTGCTTCAAACCATGGGAGCTGGAGTGCCTTATGCTGCTTGTCCCAGCAGGTTCTCCACCACAAAGGGCATTGGGAGACAGAGCTGACCTTATCTGAGGGAGGGGCAAGTGGTTCTGCAGTTATAAAATCCAATTTTTTTAAGCCACTTGGCGTGCAAATGAATATACTCTTTAAAAACCCCAACTTTGTGACAATATTAAAATATTCCAGCTGGGAAAACTCGTATTTGTGCAAGAGTAGGAGCAAGTGTTAGTCCTAAATTCCTCTACAAAAGAAACACAGGGTGGGAGATTTAAATAGCTGCATGCAATTTAAAAAGAGTGAGAGAAAATGATACTTCACCAAAAAAAAACCAACAAACCAGGCTTCAGATATTGCTATATTTCTTCTGGGAAAAGCATGAAAGAAAGCAAGCCTGAGCTACTGCTTAGGTGATACTTCAGGAATGCAAGTGGAGTCCCAGAAGAATTTCTCAAGTTGCTGTCAATTTATTCAGAAGAAATACAACTTAGAAAAAGCCATCAGCACAACAAGCCTCTATTTACCCACTCCAGTGTTTTGATCTGCCCACTTTAAGCACAATCCTAAGGAGAATCTCTGTTTGCTGTGGTTCAGGATGGCTGATCTTGGCTCTTTTTTAAACAATCAGGCTTGGACAGACACAAGGCTGTGTAAAGTCCAAATGCCCTGGCTTGCAGCACTCCAGCCAGACAACCACAACATGGAAACTTGCTTTTCCAAGTCTCAAGCATCACCTTATCCGTGAACATCCAATGGCAAAACCAACCCAAAAATGTGTTTCTTGTACATTTTAAGGCCTAAAGCACTTACATCCTATATCTAAGAGGCAAATAATTGTGCTTGGAAGCACAATTTGTATTTTTGAGGGTTTTGTAGAGCAAGTGTTAGAGGCAAGGGGTTTATATCCACTGTCCTCGGTCTGTAAGCTTCTCACAATTCATCAGAACCAGAAACTTAAATAAATAAGGCAGGAGCTGAAAACACAGGGAGCACAGGGAGCCCTGCAGCTGCTGGGGCAGGATCTGCTTGTTTCCCCACCTGATGCCACAGGGCTGCTGAGCTGTGACAACAGGACGTGTCACAGGAGATGGAAAGTGTCCCTCTCCATCCCAGGGGCAGATCCTTCACCTTTGGAACCAAATGCTTAAAAAAAAAAGGACAGAAAGCAGCCTTGCAACTCACCAGGAGGAGGGTGGCTCTCCTGGCTCCCCCTCGTGCTGCTGGGGATGGGATCTGTCACCACTGCTGTCACCACTGCTGTCACCACTGCTGTCCCCACTGCCCTCGGCCAGCAGAATGGGCCATTCCAGAGAGCACCTGGAGCTGGGAAATGAAGGAACTCATGAGAGCAGGAAATGAACAGTGAGCAGAATGCCTGTGCTGAGGCCTTTTCCTTTCCATATGGGGCACACAGCATGTAGGGAACCACTTTCCCTATAAGTCTATAATTGTGTATTTTCATCCACAATCCCACCCGAAATACTGACAAACAAAACCTTAGGATGGACACAGCCCACAGTACTTGTAATACTTTGAAATACAGAATTCTAGCAAAACCAGAAAAGGAATCTTCCCTTGCAAAATGCTCATGAGAAAGACAAACACTGATCTTGGGATTACATATTAGGGAATGTAGAACAAATTAAGTTCTCAGTGTAATGACGTTTAGGTTGCAGAGAGCATGAATAGAGGTGAATTTGATGTTAAAGAGTTTAAATAATTTGCTCAAGGTCACAATGCAGTTTTCTGTCTGCCCTGAGATTAGAAGCCAGGAGCTATTAAATTCTTTCTCTTGTTCCCAGACTGCCAGACTGGGGAATAAAGCTCCCTGCAGGGAGGAATATTTTAAAAAAGAAAGGAAGAATGAAGAAGACTTATTTACTCAGCACAAGCCGTAGAGTAAGACTACATATGTAGTGTCACCAGTGCTCCTCTGTCCCTCCTGTATCCTCCCTGACCTCCCCTGACTGACAGAAGCACTGACAGCTTCTCAGGAGCCATCTGTTCCAAACGGAGGGTTACAGCTCCTGAGGCTTGGGAGAAGGGACTGCAGGGTGGCTTTACAACCCCAAGTGTGAGAAATAACCTCACCCCTGCCCCTCAGGCATGCTGGGCAGCTGTCCCTGCTAGCAGTGGTGTTAGATCCACCGAGAGCTTGACAAAGGCAATAGCAAAACAGGGCTCTTCCTCCCAGCCATCAGATGAAGAGAGAAAATAGGTCACCAAATCCTGAAGTGCTCCAGCCTCCCACACGGCGGCAGTGGGAGGCGGAAGACTGTGACACATTTCAGTCTAGGCCCTGATTGCTGCACAGAGCTGTCAACACTTCCGAGCAAACACCTGCAGGATTTTCCCCAGCCTTTGCCTGCGCCGTGATTCGCTGTGCTGATGCTCTCCTTCATGGGAAGAACATGCTAGCATGTGATTTGCATCCTTTCTGAAAAGCTCTCCCTGAGTTCCACAGATATCAGGAAAGGATTCATCATCACCTGGTTATCAGGATAACCTCCCACTCCCTCCAGGGCTTGTGGAAAATGCTCTGCTTTGAGGACTTGGAGGGATTCACTCTGGGGCAGATGCTGGGCAGTCAGAGGGACTCCTCAAATGCAGCCCAAGAGAAGGAAGAAGCAGTGAATCCCACCTGGACCAGTAAATCCATCTGGACCAGTAAATCCCATCTGGACCAGTAAATCCCACCTGGACCAGTAAATCCCATCTGGACCAGTAAATCCCACCTGGACCAGTAAATCCCATCTGGACCAGTAAATCCTATCTGGACCAGTAAATCCTATCTGGACCAGTAAATCCCACCTGGACCAGTAAATCCCATCTGGACCAGTAAATCCTATCTGGACCAGTAAATCCCATCTGGACCAGTAAATCCCACCTGGACCAGTAAATCCCATCTGGACCAGTAAATCCCACCTGGACCAGTGTCACTGTTGAACTGCCAGCAGAGAGGAGAAGTCCAGGTTTTCAGTGTGGCATAAAGAGATATTTTATTAATTAATTCCAACTTATATAGACTTTCAAAGGTCACCCAGATTGGTCAGTCAGAAACCTCCCCCTAGGCCTGACTGGCCAGGCCTGAACTGTCCACATCTCGAGAAACTGTTTTTAATAACATCCAAACTTTATCTTTGTTTATAAAAACATAGGAAGAAGAGAGAAAGAATTCTCATGGGGAAGGTCTGTGCTCGCTACAGACCAGTAAATCCATCTGGACCGGTAAATCCATCTGGACCAGTAAATCCCATCTAGACCTATCTTCACTCCACACAGCCCAGTAGCACCAAGAACATCACAAACCAACTAACAAGTACCACAGGGAAGAGCACCAGTTTTTCAGTAATGGCTATGTTTACACAGATTAACAATATTTCTTATCAAGCTTATCATGAAATCTTTTGGAATAAAGACAGGTTTTTTGCTATATTTGAGCAATTCTTACCCAACCACTGTGCAGATTTGGCCATTCACTGGGCCCCCAGTGTACTGCAGTGCAATTCAAAAACTACTGATTACCCATTCAATTTTCTCATCATTATTGCCCAACACTTAAATGGCACAACTGAAAATGATAGATGTATGAGGGAATGAAATGCAAATACAAATAAAATTTGAGATTAAATCAGCTGGGGTGAGATGGCAACACAAACCTCCACATTTCAGGACTGAGCTGATCAATGCCTGTGAACAGGAGGAGGTTTTAGTCAGGCTAACATAAAGAATATCCCTACACACCTTTCAACACCTGCAATTCAACACCACACCACCTCCTCCTGCAGCTCCTGCTCACTCTGCTTTTCTTGCTCATATTCAGGTGACTCTCAGATGCTGCAGAGAGGGATCAGTAACTCCTGCAGTTTGTCTGTATGCAAACAGGTTTGACTCTGTCCTGCTGTAAAGGAATTGAGCATTTTCACTTTCTCCTCTCAGCACTTTAGCTGAATTTTGGAATTCAGGCTGAACAGACTCCCAGTTTGTTTGGTGTGTTAATGCTCAGGGTCCTACAAAAACAGCCCCAATTTTCCCCTTCAAATGGGCCTTTTCAGGAATTATTAGGCTTATATGTATTAACTAAAGAACCCAATGATCAAGTTCATGTTATTAGCTTTTAACCATGCAAACACAGTCCAAATAAAACTGGGGTTTACAATGGCATCATCACATTGACTCTCACCTGGTCATTTATTCTGCCATAAAAAGTCAATTAAAAACACTGTCTGTGCTTGGAGCATGACTAGCTTCCTAATAAAAACTTTACCTCAGTTCTTTGGATTTTTTTTTTGTTTGTTTTTGCTGACAAAGGAGGAACAGCTGATTAACAAATACATTGCTCTTTTTATAGCAGAGGTTTTTTTTCCATACTGTAATGATTGAGAACAGAACACCTAAAATTTGTCAAAACAAAGTTTCTTTGGAATCAAGCCACAAAAGAGCAAATGAAGTTGCCACTGAAAATTAATTAATACAAAGCACCAACTGATAGGAGGAATAAATCCTTGGACCTGAAAAAAACCAATGCAATACCAAGCTGAGAGGTTATTTTTAGTCCTACTTTTAACAAGAATACCTCAGTATGTTTAATAATAACAAATTGGATCTCCAGGGCAAGATACTGAGAGAAATTGTTTACAGCAAGCACTTCCAAATCTCAAGGATTTACCTTAACAGATTTTAAGTTGTTGTTAAGCTTTTGCTGTTTTTTAAAAGAAATGGCTTTAAACCATTTTTCCATTATATGCTTTTATTATTGGTTATAGCAAGTGAGGTTTCTATGTAACCAAAAATCATTACAGCACAGGCAGTTTCAATGCCTGAGTCTCCATGCAAACCTGTTTTCTGGAATGTAATTGTGAAACGTGGAAACACACAAAAAAAAAAGCTTCTCATGTAAAGAAAAGGATGTACTTTGAAATTAATTCAGAGCTCAATTAAAAATCTTTCATCTTTCCTTTGTAATAAATAGCGCCCTATGATGAAGTAGATGGCAAAAATTAAATCTTCTGAGCTTTTTAAAAAAAAATCTATATCCAATTCCTAAAAATCTATATCCAATTCTAAACACATTAGACCACAGGAGCCTTGTCCTGGCTGAACCAGTCAGAGGGCAAAGTCTCATCTGCTGAGCCGTAAGAGTTTTAACTTTCTCTCCTTGGGAATTGGATGAAGCTGGATATACTTTCAAGGTTCTTAATATATCCCTCAGCAGCAGCTAACAAACCCAAAGCTGTGCACAGTGAAATCCACCCTGTGCCAGGGCTCTGTGGTTGTGTCCCCTGAGGACTTTCAAACCAGGGTGAAAAGACATCTCTATCCATGTCTATCCATGACTATCCACCTCTATCCACCTCTTATCCACCTCTATCCATCCCTATCCACCTCTATCCATGTCTATCCATCTCTATCCACCTCTATCCATCTCTATCCACCTCTATCCATCTCTATCCACCTCTATCCATCTCTATCCACCTCGATCCATCTCTATGCACCTCTATCCACCTCTATCCACCTCTATCCACCTCTGTCCATCTCTATCCATCTCTATCCACTTCTATCCATCTCTATCCACTTCTATCCACCTCTATCCATCTCTATCCACATCTATCCATCCCTATCCACCTCTATCCATACCTATCCACCTCTATCCATCTCTATCCATCTCTATCCACCTCTATCCATGTCTATCCACCTCTATCCACCTCTTATCCACCTCTATCCATCCCTATCCACCTCTAATCATCTCTATCCATCTCTATCCATCTCTATCCACCTCTATCCACCTCTACCCACCTCTATCCATCTCTATCCATCTCTATAGACACATGAGGGTTTTTCCCCCTGGATCCCAAGCTGGCAGGTCAGAAAGCCCCCAAGGAACATCCCTCAACCCAGTGGAGTTGAGGACTTCACCCCACCCTGTTTTTTTGGCTCCACTCCCTGTGCTCCTTCCACAGAGAGGAAATGTTCCTCCTCAGCTCCCAGACCAGAGCTGACCCCCTATCTGCACCTCTTGAGCATCAAAGGGGGTTTTGCTGCCATAATCTCAGCTGAATTCACTTGCAAGATGTCGTGGACTTGCAAGAAAGAAAGTTTTTAAAGAAAAAAACAAACCTTGCAGTCTAAATATATGGTGCTCAAGTGAATGTCCAAGCACTGGGAGATAAATGGATTTACACTGGCAGTAGTTACAAACATTCATTCAAATAAAACATCCCTGTTTATCCACTACTGACCCACAAGCTGAAGTGGACACATGGGTTAACTGAATAATTTTCCAGAATTTTATTTTTTTTTACTTCCTCAAGTAAATGGTGTTCACCAATGACTAAAATTACTCTTTAACATGAAGAACACATGTCAGCAAGTTCATTAGTATTCAGGAAGATACATGCATGCTGGAGGCATTTCTTCTAAGAATATTTTGGAGACTATTAGGCATCTTAGAACGAAAAAATGACATAAATGTGCTGTGAATGTTACTGTGTCACAATGTTAAGTGGGAATAAGTTCAATGTCCTTCCTGCTGGAGGTGCAGTGCCTTCTTGGAAGAGGGAACTCTGCAAAAGATGGGAAGATAGAGGGAGATGGGACACTTAATAAAAGGTTTGGATGTGTCGTTTCTGCTTACCAAAGAAAATTGGACAGAAAACACTCTGGCTGCTTAATGAATTGTTCAAATGCTCATTAGCATCAATCAGATTTATTTGAACAGATAATTATCCCCATATTGTGCTTTCATCACTGGAATTGTTTATGTTAAACTGTCAAGCAGCCGTTTTCAAATTTTACTCCTTGATGTGTTGAAGTTCCTTTTACGGTAAGAAAAACAAAGAAGGATTTATGATTTTTCCCGCCTCAGCTTCGTTTTAACCCTATTTGAAGTTTTTCATGAGGCTTTTAAGTCTACAGGAGCACTGAGTCTCTTCCATTTCAGATGCTCTGGATGTACAGGTCTCCCTACATTGGCAATTTATGTGTCCTTTCAATTTTCTGTATATTTCTATTCGACAAACTGCTCATTCACAATAAAAGTCAATCTTGCCAGCCAGTAAAAATATGTTTTCAATGGTGAATGACTAACTTTTGACAGTATTCCACAATATAAGGTCTTTAAAAATGAATTTTTAAAATTGCTTTCCCACCCTTTTACCTCCCACAGCAATCAGCAGAAATTCTTTAAAGGTATCTCCCAGGACGATTTGCAAGTATTCCCACAGAGAACCACTACAGAAAAATCAAAGAAACAAACAAAACCAAAGCCAAAACAAAAATCCCAAAAAAGTTTTCATAATGCCTTGAAAGGTAAATAATCCTAAATAAAGCCAAAATTTCTAGTTTGCCAGTTCTCTAACTCTAGCTATGTGTACTCCTACAGAATTTCACATGGAGAGCTATGACAAATGGGTAAATGGCAATTTTGATTCATAACTCCTCATCAATAAGGAACAGAGAACTCTTATCAATGCTTTCACACAATTCTCAGCCTGCAAATTTAACAGCAAATAGGAAAAAATTGTTGACCAAACCTTGCCCATCAAGCAAGGAAGGACAAACTCCCCTGTGCTCCCTGTCTTTTATCCTCATAAAACCCCATTAAGCATTTTTCAGTAGAAATCTTCAGTCCTGGGTTTAAACTCCCCCTGGTGTTGCCCAGCTGTCCTGGGGAATCTCAGCACCTCTGTAGCTGTTCAGGCTTTACATCCTCTCTGTTTGCTGTGCAAATACCTCACCTTCATCATAATGGCTTTTCATTTTAGAGCAGAAGGGAAAGTTGAGGAAACAAGGAAAGCCACACTAGAATTTTACAAAGATTTTTGTCATTTTGTGTCCTCAGCAAGAAATCTTTAAGCTCTGGGAGATGCCAGTGGCTGCTGGCCCCAGAACAATCCATGCTGGCACCAGCCATCAGACTGGGACACAGCCACACACAAAGGCTGGGCTCTTGCAGGGGGATGTAACTGCAGCTCTGCTCAAAGGTCAGCCACAGGAAGTTGTGCTCCTCCAGGGAAATAAATCAGGTGGTGTAACTCCATGGAGGAGAGGAACTTGCTTTATTAACTGTTGTTTTCGAGACTGCACAGGCAAGGCTTGAAAAATGAAGTGAGGATGGCGCCTGTGTTTTGCATTATAATTCAATTTCGAAATACCACACACACACAGAGCTTTATTGCTAATGGATGCACCAAGCAGACCTGACTGCTCTGCATCAACAGCAAAACAAAGAGCTCCACATCAGCAGCAGACTCTCATTAGCAGTAATGTTATTCCAAAGCGTGGTGTATCTGTCAGGCAAATGTAACTGCCTCTGACATCCACCACGGGTCTATTTCCCTGGCCGAGATGATATGTTTCAAATTGAGGAACATCTGTTTCGGGCATGTGATGAATCATCTTCAACTATATTTCCTATTTCCTGCTATCCTGTGAGATCAGATAGTGGAAAGAAGCTACATAACATTATGATTGTGTTGTTTTTCAGCACTTCTGAAATTTTAGATTTTTGTTTTTCTGATCTATGGCTCATTTAATGGTTTAAAAAAAAATAAATAAAAGAGTTCGCTGAGAGAGGATATTTCCATTTCTAGACTAGGAAGAAGTTGAAATAAAAATGTTATGGACATCCTGCCTTTCCTGCTGATAGTAAGTTGGCTGAAGGGGCTCACCTATCCCAAAATAACAGTTATAGACAGATAAACAATACTTTTGCCAGTGTCCCCTTCAGCTGAGAAATTGTCTCATTGAATGATTAGAATTGTAGCTGCTTGAAGGCAGTGGGAGAGTAAGCAAGAAACAAGGTAAAGTATAAATTTATATAAAACATAAAAAGAACACTGTGAGAGCTTTGGTCATAGAGAAATTTGGCAATGAAAAATAAGAGCCTTTGATTGAAATGTAAAATTTTGCACATCAAAAAAGGGATTATTATTCAGGCAATGGGACCTGACAGCATATCAGCACAGCACATGTAGAAAATTTAATGTAGCTCTAGTGTGCATGTCTGCTGCATTTAAAGTGAAAATCAAGAGCTATTGAGGAGAATAAGGATGTTTTAAATGTGCTGGATTGTGAGCAGCAATATGAACACCTTCATGCATGAGAAAGCACAATGTGCAGCCCTCTGAAGGGATCCCTGTGTGTTTAGCTGCTACACCTGCTGATATCCCACTCCTTGTTTCTCAGGCTCTATTCAGTGCCTTTACAGAGAAGCTTTTGGACTACTTGCCCAGCTAGCAGAAGGCAGCAAGTTGTGCAGCGTTTGGAATTCACTTTGGTTTCTGGACACATTACATCAGCCTGAGTCACAGCAGATGATTCAGAGCCAGGTGATTCCAAATGTGGATTCCCAGTTTCCCTGAAATTCATTGGAATCTGAAGGCAGGAATGTAATCTGGGCTCCCCTCTGGTTCGGGAGAGCTCTGTCCCTGCTCAGTACAGAGCAGACAATGGTTTATTCAGCTCCCCAAAGGGAGTGCCTCCCAGCTGACCATGAGCATTGCTCCAAAAGCAAACTGCCACCTCAGCAGGGCATCCAAAGCAGCTCGAGCAGCTGGTGCCTCTCAGTGGTTTTCTCACTCAGGAAGTGTTGCAGATAAAGAAGTGAGCACACACAAATTAGCACAGTGTGAAGCACTCGTGTCCTGCCATTCCCACTACTCTGTCCCAACTCTCACAAAAAAACAAATGATGCCATTTGTCTCTTCCCCTGTGATCCCACAGTTGTCCACACCTGATGAATTTAGGGTTTGCTTTGCTTCCAAAAGGAGGCTGATTTATGTCTTTTTGCCTACAATCAAACTGGGGCTGCTTGAGGAAGATCAGAAAACTGTGAAACTGCCTGTGCAAACCAGTTTTTGATTCTTTTTTTTGATCAGTCTGTACCAGGTACTTCTGGAGAAGCTCCCTGTCACCCACTGTCACCCTTGGCTATTTCCACAGGTGCACCTGCAGCCCCTGTGCTCTCGGAATATAAAGAAGTATTTTCCTCAAAGATGCACATCTGAAATGCAGATCCTAGTGAGCTGGGCATTAGACAATGCCAAGGAAATAACTCCTCAGGTCCCAGGCAGACCAATGACCTTGGAAAGTGAGTTCAGTTCTTGATTCCTCTCTACCTGCTACAGTATTCTGCTTTATTAAGTGTCTGAATTATCCCATCTAATGGGGATTAGCCTATAAATAAATGTGTATATATATGTATTATATATATATGGACAACAACTTTATCTCTTTCTAAATGAGTGTCTCCTGTGACTGAACTCTCAGGGAATGCTGCTCTTGAAATTAATCTTGAATGCTCTAATTAGAATGGTAGTGGTTACAAAATTCTCTAATGGCTACTTTGAAGAAACAATTAGTGTCTTTATTATGATAACCCCCCAGATGAGATACTACAGTTGACAAAAGATTATTAAACAAGTTATTATTCAGTCACTGACTCACTTAGGCAATAGCTTGTGCATGTAATGATGAAAGCCAACATACCAGCACTTAAAAGTGTTGTAATATGGTGCCCAACTTTTTAATACTTTTTGCAGAGCATGATATTGCAATAGATTGGGGCTTTTTTTAGTAAATCGATGGTAATTCCACTATAATTAGATCTTCATAAGGTTGCATAAGGTGTGATTAGCATACAGAATTTTAAACCTTTTATTTCACTTCTCTCAGAAATTAGTGCAGAAGGTCAGAATCTGAGACAATGGGTATTATTTCTGAGTGAAGAATTGACTTAATCCAATTTGTGTCTCCTTATATCCATAGCCATCAGTCAATCAGAAATGGGACTTCAGGATAAACAATGTCAAGACTATGATAAAGTCTAAAAAAAAATCAGAGGGAAAAATTAAATGTAGCACTGAAAGCAGTGTTATTTGGGCTAAAGTAATTTTTATTTCTACAATCCCTGGGTTGTATCTACTTGTAAAATATCTTGGCAAGAAAGGCATTGCAGGAATGCAAAGATATTATCATAAAACTACGTATAACCACTTTGCTCAATTATTCTCCCTAGAGATGGCTGTTTGAATAAGTGAGTAGTCATTGAGATTTTGAATTAGTCTTGTGTATTGTAACTTCACTGCATAGCTCATATTCCTCTGCTAGGGATAACACAAAGATCCTTTCTAAAAAGACAGCACACCAAGTTTTCTAATCAGATTCTTATACCCTGGTGACTCTGTAGACCATTTTCTAATAGAATTGAGGCATGGGCTATGAAGCCAAAATAGAACAGGCTATTAAAAATGTTATCTCTAAGGAAGCTTATAATAACAATACTAAAACAATTCCATGATAGAGAAGAACCCACTTGGAAAAATGATGCATTAATTCAGAGTTGCTGCCACTCACAAAAAGCTTCCAGTGAGAGAGAGATCTACAGAAGGAAGGTCTTGTATCAAGGAAAACAGCTGCATCTAGAATGGCATAATTCAGTATATTAGACAACAGCTTTTTTTTAAAAAATCATGCAATAATGACTAAATCACTGGTGATTGTTTTATCTGATCTCAGATTGGCTGTATAATAGTCATGCTTGGGATTCTCTAAATACGAGCATACATATGAGCAAAGACTTAAAGTATGCAAGTAATAACATAACAAGTCGAAAAAGTAGTTTTCTGCATTTTGATGTCCTTCGATTCTCTTTCCATTCACTTGTGCCATGTGCTGTGCTGGCAAATCTCCATCCAAGTGCTCCATGGTACCACCAGCCTGGGCTGGATCCTCAGCAGGAGAACATGAGAGAGCAGCTGCATTTCTCATCTGGCACTGCAGGGCACTAGTGCATGTCAGCACCACGAGGCTGCAGTTCAGGGTGTGCTGCTGGCAGGGCTAAACTGAAAAGGACTCTGTTGATCCCCTGCAAGGTGTGATGGCAACACAAAGTGAGGGATTTTTACCACAGATTGCTTCAAAGTGCCTCAGTTCATCTCTGTAGTCTGATAAACAGTTCTCCAGAGAGATTTCTTTCTCTTCAAATAACACTATTTGCCTCTTTCTAGTTGGAGGTATTTGTGAATACATCATAATAAAATAAATATAAAATTAAAATAACAATGCTTTGCCAAAATGACTCACTGAACACCCACATCCACTGATCCTTCTATTGCCATCATCTAAATTTTGGGGAGGTGCTCACAACAATCTTTTAGTTTCACTGATGTCATAGTTACTTTAAAATATGTGGTGAATGAGAAAAAACCCCTTAAAAAACGTGAAGTATCTAGGACAGACTAAATCCGTGTGCCCAGCAATCCATACTCGCACATCAGCGCTGGGCTACCAGCAGCCCTGGCTCTGGAACTGTTTCTCTCTCAGAGATCTGATTAAAAATGCAGAGCCCATCTCGCTCCATCAGTATTAGAAAGGCTCGCCGCGGCTCGGGGATGTTTCCCTTCCCAAGGTCATGTCCTTACAGCAGGGTCAAGCCCAGGGTGCTCGGTTCCCGAGGCAGGAATTTGGCAGAGCTCCCTCGGGTAGCTGGGGAACAGCTCCTGGGTAACCACCGCCAGCCCTTCGAGATGTTCGGCCGGAGGAGGAGCAGCTCTGCGAAAAGGCTCATTAAAAGGGTTTCAAATCACACTTACTTAATAGCGAAGCATTGTTTGTTCAGTCATTCGCAGAAACAAAGCTTGCGGGCCCAGGTGTTAATACAAAAAATAATGGTTTTCTTTTATATGCGTGTTCAGTCTGAGCTTGCACAGTCTATAATTCACACAAATCCAGATTAGGCTCTCCCAGGAGGAAAAACTCCATCGCTTGCAGCACATTCTTCCCGTCTGTGAGTCTTCCCAGCCTGTCAGCTCTGTAAGTGACACATTCTGGGAAGCCTGTCCTGGCTCACCCCAGGCTGCCTCCCTTTTGTAGCTCTTTGAGGTTTTAGGCTCCTTTGATCCCGCACTTAGCCCTGGGAAGAGCACCATTCCAGCCGGGATGGAGCCAGCTCATTAGCTCTCCTCCCAGTGATGACCCAGCCATTATCACCCCGAGCACTTTGAAGCCACCTATCTGAAGTTATTCTTATCTGTGTCATTGTCTTACATTTCCTCTTTGCTCCTCTAACAACTTGATAGTCTGCTTTGATTTAACTCCCTCCGTGCCGGCAGGAAGCGATACTGAGTTGGACATGGAAACAGGAATGAGAAATGTGTTCCTGAGGAGGAAAATGGGTTTTCTTTTTTCCCAACGCCTGTTTCGTCGTCCCTCTGTCGTTATGGAATCAGAGAGGTAAGAGGGAGTGCCGAATGATTTCCATGAGGTCTGATCTAACAGAGATGTGTGCAGAGGAGCTGAAAGACCAGAATAAGATCTTTTGTTTGCTTTTCTCTGCATACAAATAAGTCTTGTCAAATTCTGTGGTACCTCCTGAAATATTCTTGTAAGGATCTTGAGAGATTCTTCCACTTGAGCTGTTGAAAGATTCTTATAAACCCACAACCATATACAAATCATCAATTAACAAATTTCCTCCAAGTACCCCAATAGTTCTGTTAAATCAGGATCAGGGATTTACTGAATCGTTGTCTTGGACTCAGTTGTGAGGATTGTGTGCAGTCCTTCCCCAGGCAAGCTGCTCACACTGAAACTCAAGTGGGTCAGCCAACAGCCCAGAGAACACCCGATTGGAAAGAGCAAAAATAATGTCCGAGTTTTAAAAGATCTGAGCATCACCTGCCTTCTCTACCTCCTTAAAATCAACTACAACCAACTCCATTCCAACAACTCCATGGAAGAAAGTGAAAGAAAATATTCAGGCATTCTGAAAACACCAACCAAAATCTCTAAGCAGCTACAGCAATTTGCAATTACCTTTAGGTGTGAAGAAGGAATTATGGTATCTCTAACAAAATAAGGTACTTTGTCACTGCTGTTTTTCTAGGTAATTTAATTACAAGAAACGAAGTAATTTCCACAGATTTGGCCTGATTAAAATTAAAAATGAGCCAGATGCTTTGTAAATATTTTGAAAGTGTAAGTTATTGGTGTAAAAATGTGCAAAAGTCACGGGTAGGATGTGCTCCTGTGTAAGGAAGTTTGAGACACAAGACTGTGGAACTTTTGTAATGAGGTTCATGAAGAATAATTTTACAGAGTCAATCATTCTCCCACAGGTGAAATTCACTTGTGGTTTGGGGAAAAGTACAAAAGAGCTGGATCTCTCCTGCCTTGAGAATAATGTTATTACTCAAACAATAAAATATAAATGAAAAAAGGTATCCAGTCATCCTTACCAATTGCCAATTTTCAGGTTTTCTTGTGAGATCTATTCAATATATTTCAGTTAAAGGGATTAAAGAATTTCTGTTATTCTGGTTAGGTTTGCCTTTTACGGGTTACTGTGGAGTTTTTGGTTATGGAACTCAGGATTTTATTATTTGCAATTTTTTTGCCAGTGCCTTCAGCAAATGCAGGATCAGTCCCCTTTCTGGAAGTTTTAGATATGCTTTTATGCCTCTACTTCAAGGCTCATTGATTTTTTGTGGCTGCCACAGTGGAAAATTAAACATTCACTAATTATTATACAAGTGGGTGTGACTATATTGCACCACAATGTTAAAACACTCCATCAAGTGTGCAACATGGCATGAACTGATTAAACATGTTCCTTCTTTGATAAATGTGTCCTTCCCTGTCCATCAGGCTGGGACAGGACGCTGAGTGAATGACAAATTACTGTCATCCTCACGGAGCTTAGCCAGCAAGGAAATGGCTTTTTGATTTCACTAATTTACTTTCCCCTACAGTTTTGGTTTATCAAACCATCTGAGGTCTGACATGTTCTCTTCCCTCTATGGATTGAGCACATTTGTTATGCAGCAACTGTCTGAAAGTTCTCCAGTGCTTGAGTTCAGCATTCAGGAGCCTCTGGGGTTGGGTAAAGATGACAGAACATGGATTTGCCACTGTGAGTAACTCCAGCAGAACATCTCTCTTACAGAGATGGCTTCAGAAAAAAAAAAAAAGTAATGTATTTTACTGGCTGAGGAAAAGGAAATCACCAGGATTTTTAACAGAGATCTACCTCAAGTGTATAAAACACTCTTAACCTGCCCTGGGCCTCATGCCCCTCCAAGACAGATAACACTCTGCAGGGTTCTATCTTCTCCAAAATAGCCTTTCTAGGCTTGTTGGCATTCTACCTATACCCAACTGATGACTCTTCTCAGCTGGATTTCCCTCTAATGTTCTTTGTTCTGAGGTTGGATCAGAAATATGTCAGGGATTAGCAAATCACAGGGCAAGTTTAGAGTATGCAGCCAAAAGGTCTCATTTCACCAGGCACTACATAACTTCTGCAGTATTCTCCCCATTTTGGGACAAGTGTGAACTTTGTTTACAAGACTAATTTCCTGTTCCAGGTAGTATCTACAGATAACTTTACATTAATGGTATGTAAATACATTCCTGGGTCCATTAGCTGATATAAACCAACATTTTTTTCCCAGATTTCTGTGGTCCATGACTGGAAAGGATGAGGGCTAGAACAGCTGAAATGTGACATTCAGTTATTTCGCTTGAGACACTGTAAGAATTTACTTCACTGTTGTCATGGTGGTGGTTATATAAGGCCCTGCAGGAAAGAAAATAGAACACAAGGCATACAAGCATTTCCAAAGTGCAAACATTTAAATAGCAGCTTCTGTTTGGTTTGTAGGGTTTTCTCACCTCCTCACTTCAGTTACAGCTCTCCCACTTTTAATTAGCTCCCTCCAAATGGATACCAGATCACGTCATACCTAATGCAGGGTCTCTATCAGATGTTCTACCTCTAGCTCTGCCTCCAGCAAATATCTACTTGTTTTAATTATGGATGGCACTGGTGCAGTAATAGAAGAATGCAGAGTCCCTGGGAAACACAGATTTTCATAATTCAGAATAGAATTTTAAACACAGTATCCAAACCCCCAGTTTTAAATGTCTAAAAGGCTTCAGTGAAACGCCGATGGGAATAAAATAATATTTGCAACTTCCAACCATCATCTCCAATGTTTTCTCCAACGTGTTAATGGCTCAGGCAATTTAATTTCCATACAAAAGCACAGAGTGGGCAGCAGTTTCCTTTGAACACCTGTAGTACTTTCTCTGGATATATGAGGGTATATTGCAAGTGCTTCAAATGAAGAGATACAGGGAACGTACCAGCCAGAGTTCATTAACTTCTTTTACTAAATGCCAAACAATCGTGTTTAACTTGAAGGTTTTCATGTTCAAAGAGATCCTACTTTTATCTGCTAAGTCTCTAAAGAAGGCTGTGGGAGAAAAGGCTCAAGCAATGTACTTTTCCTTCACTTGAAGGACAGACATCTGAATCCTTGCAGACAAAGCTCCTTTCCCTTCTTTCTTTCTTCTAGAGAAAGAATATGCATATTTCATCACACTTTCTCCTTAAATTCTTTCACACCTACCAGAAGATGTCTGTACTCCATCCAAATGTGGTCTATTAACTAAAAGATACAGACTATATCTAGCTGACTTCCATAACAAAAAACCTCAACAAATTAAATAAACACTGATTTGGGAACTGCTGATACCTGAATTCACGCTTAGAATTGTATGTCCAGGGCTCTGCACATGAACTCATTTCTGTGGAAATTGTGACTTTTTCAATTTGACCTGTTGTTTAGAATTCAGTTAAAAGACATTTTGAAACAGTATGAGCCCACATTTTTTGTTTGATCTTTTAACATATTCATATTTGAAAGAGGCTAAACTAATTCCAAGATAAACTAATTGAGAAAAGCTTTAAATCTCTGAAGATTTTAGGAGCTGGGCCTAGAAAATGGTATTGGTCTATTAATAAATATCAAGGACATTTTTTGCCAGCTCTGTTAAATGCTTCCATCAGCTGAAAGCGTATTATTTTGCAGTCAGAAGGGTGTTAACCTTTTAGTTATATAGGAACAATAATAAATCCATCCCCTTCTATTGTGGATTATCAGGTAATGATGATACTTTAATAAATAACAATGAGCTCTTTATTCAACAGTACATAAAACATAACTAGAATTTTGTTTAATGACTCATAACACTAATTCCTTATTTTGCTGCTTTTTTTCTTCTTCTTTTTTTTCTTTTTTTCTTTTTTTTTTTGGCAATTCCCTGACCTATTGTCCCTGGTATCCATAAGATACTCCTGTGTAATCCTTAAGAAGTGAGATTTATCACCATGCCTTTGAAGTACAAAGGATCACAAGCCTCACTCCTGATGGCTAAGATATATTTTTCAAGTCAGAGCACCATTTTTAAGTGTTTCTTTTCTTGTTCACATACCAGCAATGTCATTGTACTCTGCACACAATGATTTACCAGGGCTCCCATCTGTGGACAGCTGTAGCAGTGGAGAAGCAGGCAAGGGAGGTCTTTTAATTTGTACTGTCAGTGATTGCCTGAGCTGTTGGCTTGTGAGCTCTCAGTGTGTGAGCTAAATAACTCTGTGCTCTGTCTGACATCCCAGACATTATCCATGTCTGACTTTTTTAAAAGGCAATTTCTGCATTAGAAAATTAGATGTCTTTTCTAGGGTGACTAGAAGCTTCATGTAATACCAGACCTGTGATATCTCTAAAGCATTTCTAAGTGCAAAAGCACTTCCAGAGGTAATACAGAGGTCAGAAACATTTCCTGGCTATATGGAATCATCTGGAAATATCAGGTTTCCAGGAAACTGATTCAAGATCCATGTAGTACAATAAAAGAAAGTATTTTTTGATTGTGATGAACTTTGGGCAAGCACTGCTGACCTAGAAAGAGTGTCCTCATCAGAAAAACCATATTGAGGAACTGGCAATAAAGGTACCAGGCTTAAAAAGGAAGGACTGAAGGAAGAGAGTATTTGTTTGCTTCACTTACAAGAGATCCTTTGGATCCTTCCCATATCCAGTACTGAAGCTGGGAAAGAAAGGGAACAGCCATGGCCCAAGGCAAGCAAAGGGCTGCTGATGGATATTTGTTCTCAGAAACCAATAAAGCTTTAGCTTGAGAAAAATGGGGAAAGGATGTTCATGCTGGTTTTACCAGTCTCTCCTTCTCTAGAGATTGTCAGAGGAATCTGATCCACTGCTGTTCTTGTTAGTGGAAGATACAAGGGAAGAAAATGAGTAAAATGGGCATCCACAGTGATGTTTTGGAAATCACTGTTCTTATGTTATCTGATTGCTGAATTCTTCTGGCCTCCCTGCAGCTGTAGTTCTGTATGAAAGCAGTGAAGCTGCAATGTTATGAGCAAAGGTTTAACAAATAATAGCCTGGAATCTATTTATTTCCATCTGCAAATTTATACATGTTGCTATTCAAATTTGCATAATGAAAAGTGTATTAGAATCCAGATGCTCATTGACTTGGATGCACAGCCACTTTATTGGAGGGATGAGTTTGGATGCCTCAGTTACAGACCTGAGCCACTTGGTTTGAAAGGCAATGCAAATTTGCACCATAACCAGCCATAGATCTTAACCTATTAGTGATCTCATTTTCTTAGATCCCAAACCAGCATCTTTAAAAGTGGAAAAGTATCAGTATAAAGATTTTAAATAACTTCTCAATGCAACGATGAAATTGTTTTTGTCCTTTTCCTCAGTAGCCAAAGACTGTAATGAATCACTCAATTTTTCATGAGGTCTAACACTCACTATGTCAAAAATATATTTAATATAACAAGGGAAACTTCCTTTTTACTTTGTCCCATAGTAGCAGAATACCAGCACCAGTGTTTTCAGATTGTTTGACTTGCTCTGGGGGCAAAAACTCTTTGGATGCCATCTGATATGTGCATTTGTGAGAACAGTTTTTGTTTTGGTAGCTGTTCCAGCCCAGTTTTATTTGTCACTGTTACCCCAAAATCTGATCTCTTTGTATCTTTTTTTAGCTGGGGTAAGATGGAACAACATCACATTCTGATTTTGTAACACCCTGTATGTTCTCCATGGGTGTAAAAGATTACATTAATTATTACAGAAACTGTTGCTTGTTAGAATACCCTCAGTCAGAAAATATCATTTGTAATGAATTTGAGTACAATAAACCTGCATTTGCTCATCATTTTGCTAATGGCTGGTGCCTCCAACATGACAGAAAACGACTGCATATTGACAAATACAAGCAAGCTTAAAATAACTCAGCGAGGCTCAGAAAATGAATGGTGCTTTCCAAATCCCATTCTTTATCTGGAGCTGTACGACAGGGCCCTCTGCCGAGCGAGTCCTGCTAGCAATGCCACAAACAGCTGGGCAGGAATATCCTCCTCCCAGCAGTGCTGCCGTGGAGCTGCAGAATCGATGTGTTTGGGTTTCGCTGGGGTTTGCAAACCTCTTTCGGAGCGAGTGGGCATTATTTGTCACTCAGCCTGGGCGCCCAGCGAGGTCAGACGCATCTCCTAACCCTGTCAGGTGGCAAAGCCATCTGGCCGAGCTGGGGCTGAGCTGATTTCTGTTTCATCAACTCAACTCCCCAGGCCCTTGAAAGAGACACAATGGCCTTTTCAATGGCCGCAGCTCTCTCACCCTTTGTCGCTCTGTTTGAAGAGTGTATGTCTCTTGACCTTGTAAATGTGGCCATTCACAGCGGCTGTGCTGCTGGAATGTGCTGCTCACAATGCTCCGAGGCTCCTTGACATGATCTAAGGCAAATGTTTGTTTATGAAAGTTGAAGGAAAACATTCACAGCATCAAAAGAGGAATGAGCAGCACTTGGGATGCACAGTAAAAAGATCCATCCTAAGAGGAAACTTCTCTTGCTTCAGCTACTGTCCTGAGTCCGGTTAGGACAGATGAAAATATTTCTTTCACTTAATTCTGAAGTTAGAAAAAGAACAGGAACAAAAAAAAGTCTTTTGCTGCACCCCCAGCAACCAATCTGTTGCTAAAGACAGTTCCCTGTCCAGGGAAGATCTGCGATTTTCCTTTCCCACTTCAAAATATTGCCCTGTGCGGTCCCTGAGTCAATGCACCAAAATTCTTCCTCTTTCTTCCACTCTATTTTCTGCCAATTAGAGCCAATTAAAAATGTGACCTAGAAGAAAGTCCTTGCCCACCATGGAGCCTGCATAGCTTCTCACTCAGAATTGCCATTAAGCTTGTTAATAAGGCACTCCAGATAATATTAACCTCAGCTGCAATGTCTTCAAAGGCACAGACACTTTGCACTACCATCAGTTAGACCAAACAAAAATCTCCTTTCTCTCATATGCCTGTTTTATGGGATTGCTGTTATTTATATTAACCACCAATCTAATGCTCAGACTACATATTGATAGCTTATGCAGGGGATTTTTTTCTCATCTTTTGACACCAAATGCATTCATTTTCTCACTGAAATACAGTTCTGGTATTCCTGGCACTTCAGGTTGAACCTGCATTAAAGAAAACTCTTGCTTCATACCATGACTGAGCTGTGGTCTTGGAACAACACATGTGCAGAACTTTGAAATTACTCTCTCTAGTTCTGACAGTGTCTAAGGCTGAGAAATGAAACTGGAAGATTGAAGGTAATCATGGTCTGTTCTGCTCTTCCTTTCTGTGAAATTCAGAGCTAGCCTTAGCTGCTCTAGTACCTACAAGCTTCATGAATCCCTGCAGTACCTGACAGGACCAGGAAAAGCTACTTCCTGTGATGTAAAGAGCTGTTTCACTGAGAAATTTCAGTCCAAGTTCTTTTAATTTGGTACTCAAATGGAACTGAGGCGCTAAAATGTATTTTGAGGTTTTCTTTTTTATCAAACCTTTCACATTAACAGGAACTGGGTAAACTAAGAATGGTGGGCAAATCAATCAACCAGCAAGATCAAGTCTGGTTTAGTTGGCTCATCCAAGAAGTGAGCACAGGACATTGAGCTGAACGTGATGTTAAAATCATTGTCCATCAGAGGGAAAGAACAATGCAAGCTTTTGTGAAATAAATGACAAATGTCTGCCAGCTGACATTCTAGAAGATGGTGAACACTTCAGACTGTACTTGCAAGGCAGGAGGTGGGTTTTATAGATGTTTTTGAGAACAAGGTTGAGACTGTAACGTTCCTAGGAGAAAGGAAGGGGCATCAAAAACATCTACTGACTGTTCTGGCAAGAAAAATCATCCCACAGAACAGAGAGAGCAAGTCCTGCACAAAAGCCATGGGCATGTTTTTTATAGACAGCTTGGGAGTATGCAGTTATTTGTTTCCTCTGGATGAAAGTCATTGTGTTTCGCAGAAGAAAACGCAGTTGATATTCGAAATCAGAACAATGATTGTTTTGAAAGAACAGCACAAGCCTTCTTAGCAGAAAATGACAGAGAAGTCCAATTCCTGCACGGCTGATTGTGAGCTTTTGTATCCAGACTTATCAGAGACAGTTTGTACCCTGCCTTGGACAAACACGGCGTGTCAGCCTGGAGGTGCCAATGCAATTTAATGATTTAATAATAAAAGACTGCTAAAATAATGTCTAATAATATAACCTATGATAAATATGATCATAAATACTCTAGAGAATAAAAATGACAGTCACAATACGTTCTTAAAAAAAATGTTTCCATTGTATTGACACTAAAATCAAAGTATTCTCACAGGCTGTCACATGTAGCTTTAAATGAAGCCTCATCATAAAATTAGAAATGAGTAGCAAAAGCTCTCATCTTCAACCCTTTTAGAAGCAGTTGTAGTAAGCAATCCAGATTAATGCAGTGTGTTGTTACAAGATCATTTCCCCTGAAATAAAGTTCCTTAATTTATTTGGTTAAAAGGTGGTTAATACTCTGATGAATGAGGGCTTTTAAATGTTCTGAAAATGCTACTGTTGTAATTTCAGACGTTGTCAGTATAAATTTCCCATACTTTTTTAACACTACTGATCACTTCCACTGCTGGTATCTCTGGTAAAGAGTTCCACAGACATTGCCTCTAATCATAAGGTCAATTTAAAATTGCTGTATTGCAATTAAGTTGAATATCTCTTTGGCCTTACATTAATTTAAAAATTAATTAAATTCTTGATTTACCTTTACATTATTGTTCATTATTTATGCCATTTAATCATCTCTACTGAGAGCAATAATTTAACTGTTAACTGTTCTTACCCTGTCCTTATGGCAAAGTAGGCAAAATTCAAGGCTGTCTTCACTGAGCACTTTTGCTTTAGGTTAGGAAATGTTTGAATGCAGTTGTGGAAATCTGGACAATCCCTCCCTTTCTACCTTTCAATTTGGCAGGGCAAGGGAGGAACAGCACTCCTGATATTATAAAAATCATGATGTCAGCCTTAAGGCTAAATTTGTAAGTGCAGTAAAATCAAGGAAACTCAGAAAAGCTCATCTATGAGTCTTTCTAAAGCTGTTTTTTGTGTTAGCAGACAAAAATGACTTCATGTACAATCTATTCCTGGCACTAAATGTGTGAGCCATCATTCAATAGAAAGATAACTCTCAGCCTAAAATGCCAAGTTTCCATCTTGGTGCTACAGACAAAAGTCCTCCTGTTCTGATAGTGTGATTTATCTTTGACAGTCAAGAGTTAAACAAGTCTGTCTGCTTCCCATATGGGCCCTATTAAACTATTGGTTAGAAGGCTTAAAATTTGTGGAATGAATCATAGATTGGTTTGGATTGGAAGGACCTTAAAGCCTGTCCAGTGTCACTCCTGCCATGGCAGGGACACCTTCCACTGTTCCAGGCTGCTCCAAGCCCTGTCCAGCCTGGCCTTGGACATTCCAGGGATCCAGGGGCACCACAGCTTCTCTGGGCACCCTGTGCCAGGGCCTGCCCACCCTCCCAGGGATGGATTTTTCCTAATGTCTAATCTAAATCTGCCCTCTTTCCGTTTCACTCTATTCCCTCTCGTCCTGTCACTCCAGGATTTGTAAACAGTCTCTATGTTTCTTGTCAGCTCCTTCAGGTACTGCAGGGCTGCAATTAGGTCACCCCAAAACTTCTCCACTCCAGGCTGAACAATCCCAGCTCTCCCAGCCTTTCCTCCCAGCAGAGCTGCTCCATCCCTCTGCTCATCCCGGTGCTTCCTCTGGTCTCTCTCCAGCAGCTCCACGTCATTCCTGCGCTGATCCCCAGGGCTGGAGGTCTGAGCAGGGCAGATTCCCCTCCCTGGGTCTTTTCCCACACTGTTTTTGGGGGAGCTCAGGACACAGTTGCCTTCCTGGGCTGTGAGCACATGATGGAGCCCAGAGAATCAAAGATTATCCACAGAGCTACAGGTTCAGTCTATTTCTTTTTTGGGGGCATCTTGAAGTTCCTCTTCTACTAACTTCTGTTGGCAAAGATGTTCAAGAAAGCAGCAAGCACTAACAGAACAGTTCTGTGGAGAGCTTTCTGCCTTGATCTGTTCAATCTAAATAAAACACATTGCTTCAGGAAACAGAGCTGCTTTTTGTAACCACAAAACCTGCTGCATGTTCCTAAGGAGGAAAGAGCAGGCAGACTTACACACCCCCTCAGGAGTTCCTGTAGATCCCTGGGGATGTTATAAAGTGTACACCATCACTCTGGGCATGCCAGAGCCTGCCAAACTGTGGTCTTCAGACCACAAATATTTAATGGGAACATAATAAATATTCTGTGGCTCATCTGTAGAGTCATCCTGCCTTTCATTTCTAATTAAAATTCTCATTACGCTAACAGTGATGGTGGTTTCTGCAAGAAATGTTCAGGGCTGACTGCTGTCCATTGATCCAAGAAACTGCTTCTCTAAAGCTTCTTGCCTTGAGTTTGTCCCTCACTTTAACATCCTACCCTCACTGCCAGTGATTTCTGTAGGATTGGTGACACTGGGAAATCAAAATACATCCAGGTTACTTCTGTTTGTACTTCATGTTATTTCATGTAAATTAGTCTGGAGATATATTTATGGAGAGTTCAGCATGGACAGTTAGCACCCTTTTCTTTTTCTTCTTCTCCTCCTCATAATGTCATTTAGTGATTTTCATTCTGGTTCACATAAAGAATAGAACTGCAGAGTATTTTAGATTGAAAGAGACCTCTGGAGGCCATCTAACACAAGCCTGGAGACATTAAGTTGTATCTGGGGTGATTCCAGCCTTTCTGCTGAGAAGCTGAATGCCCTGGTAGAACTTTGTAGCCTATTTCAGGGCTACTAACTAATTAATGTATAACAAAATGCCTGAGCACTGAACACTGCATAGTGAACTGAGGTTTCAAATTTTTTATTCTCTGGAGACAGTCATAAGGTATGGCTTAGTTCTGCAAATGCTTCCTTTTATGATTTGTGTTAGGCACTTGGTGGAAGTTTTTTAAAGTCAATAGGTAAATCCCAATATTTGAGACCTTCAGAAGAGCCAAGAGGCTGCAACAAAACAGTTTCTGCAGCATATGCATATGTTTCTCAAAACATGTTTAGATGGCTATCCTAACCCATTAGATGTTTAAATGGTTTTTTAAATACTTATCTAGTTCTCTTTGTTTGCGTGTTTTTTTGTTGTTGATTTTGTTTGGTTTTTTTTTCATCTGCTGTAACACAGGCAAGAGTCAGCATTCTTATTAAAAGTCAGCTGTATCTAAAGTGCCATTTAAAACCTGTTTGTTGCAAATTTCCTTCATTAGATTGGGGAAAAAAATAAAAATGGGCAGAAGTAACATCTAAAATTTCCTACTCCTTGCTAGGCTATTATTAATTTCTAACTAGGACTATTTAATTGCATCTTCCCCTATTTACAACAGTTATTGGCCACAGTAATCAAACAGCTATTAAAGCAATTTGAAGCATTATACTCTTGTAAGACTGTATTTGTTTTGCAAGGTCTTCTTTATAAATAATATGCATTAGTTTGTAACATTATCCTCATCAGCCCAGAGGGCTGCTGAAAAGCAGCAGTTACGTGAATGATTGAATTGCAGCATTTCAGGTCCTATTATGCCGGGTAATTAAATGAGAGCCTCTTCTAATTGTGGTGCATCAAAGGCCGACAATGCCTCGGAAGAAGCGGCATGTTCCATTCGCTAAGCAGGGATAATGCGCTCGTTCGGACCAAATAATCCATCAGGATCGGGGCGGGGGTGCGGAGCTGCGCGGCGGTGCCGCCCGGAGCGGACACAGTACTCCCGGAGCGGGCACGGCGCTCCCGGAGCTGACACGGGGAGCGGACACGGTGCTCCCGGAGCGGACACGGTGCTCCCGGAGCGGACACTGCTCCCGGAGCGGACACGGTGCTCCCGGAGCGGACACGGTGCTCCCGGAGCGGACACTGCTCTCGGAGCGGACACGGGGAGCGGACACGGGGAGCGGACACGGGGAGCGGACACGGGGAGCGGACACGGCGCTCCCGGAGCCGACACAGCCCTCCCGGAGCGGACACAGTGCTCCCGGAGCGCTCCCGCGGCAAAAGGCGCTCCGGCAGCGCCAGGGGGAGCTGCGAGCGCTGCCAAGTCAGCCCGGGAACAGCGTTCGTCCCGGGAGCAAGCGAACATCCCGGGAACAGAACCCGTCCCGGGAACAGCACCCATCCCGGGAACAACATCTATCCCGAGAACAACATCTATCCCGGGAACAGCGAACATCCCGGGAACAGCACCCATCCGGGGAACAACATCTATCCCGAGAACAACATCCATCCCGGGAACAGCGAACATCCCGGGAACAGCACCCATCCCGGGAACAACATCTATCCCGGGAACAGCATCTATCCCGGGAACAACATCCATCCCGGGAACAGCATCTATCCCGGGAACAGCGTCCATCCCGGGAACAACACCTATCCTGGGAACAGAACCCATCCCGGGAACAGCACTCATCCCGGGAGCCGCGTCCATCCAGGAACCCAGCCCCGCCCGGGAAGCTCCCGGCAACCCGAACTTCCCAGCAGCTCATGGCTTCAATCCGCCTCCAAGGAGGTTTCTCCTCGCTCCCGGCCGCCGGCTGTCCCTCGCTGCTGGTTATCCTAGGGTCCAGGACTGATACGACCCTTCCCAGATGCGGGATGCTCGATGCAGCTCCAGGGACCAGTAATTGTGTTCAAAGCACTGCTCCAACTCCAGCTCAGTGTCAGGGGCTCACCCGGATTAGCAATTTATCCTGGGCACAGAACTTTAAAGGGCTCTCCTTTTTCAGAGACGTGGGATTCGAGTATTCCAAAGCTTTGCAAGCAAATTCAAATAGGCAGTAGGGAAGCGACAAACACCTTTGCAAATATCTGACAGCTATTTTGTTTTTCAACTTAGTATGTATGAAGACAACCGTCTTAAAAGTGGAACCAGGACACTAATTCACATTGCAGAAAACATTCTAGAGTGCTTCATGGTGTTCATACTTAAAGCTTACAAAGAGATCTTAATGTATTTTAACATATGTAAACAAGAAGAGAAGGAGTGAAAGGGACCAGAAACACTTACGGGTGAATTGTTCCAAAGGTTATTCATACATATAAATACTATGAAATATACACACGAAAAATGCTGTATAAGGCACTGACTTAGTGGATTATGGAATTCCATTGCAATAGAATCTAGAGCTCATAATTATTCCAGCATGGTCCTTCCCATGTGTATGTAGTCCCAGGTTATAATACCTGGATGAAATAAAGAAACAAAGATAGCCAGTCCTCGTTAAAAACATTTGTCAGCCAAAGAGATGACAATGCCAAGCCCTGTGGTGGAAAAACCCATTTCAGATGTACTGAATACAAAGCCAGGCCATGCTGTCTGCATGCAGCACGAGTGAGTAACTGAGAGAGATACAAGTTATATCTCTATTACAAGGATAGATGCTGACACTGGAGTATAATAAAATCACTTTAAATGGCAATACTCCTAACTGCAAACAAAGCACAGAAGGCAGAAGAGAGATGATAATGCACCCAGGTACAGGGATGGCATAAAAAAGAATGTTGAGTGTTTTTTCACTCTATTCCTTTATGTGACTTCAGATCTCTGGCAGAATTTGGGGTGCACCCCTCTCCCGTTCTTTCTGTTGGAATCCTGTATGCATGGGACAATACAAAATACAATTTCTGGATGGACACTTGCAGTGAACTGGCCACAGTCACATCCCAAGGATTTAAAATTCTATCTTTAAAGAGAACAAGTTAGGAAAATTCTAATTACAATAATTACATGAGTGAGCAGAGAGGCACACAGTAAATGAGACTGATACATATTCACCTAGCCCTCCCAATTTAAAGAATAGCAGAATATATGTGTAGCTTTTCCTCTATGCATTCATACACAAACCACATGGTGACATGAGCACGTTTCACATCTAAGGACACTTGTTTAAGGTCACACTAAAAGACAGAGTCATTTGGATGACGCAGTGCCAGGAGAACAATCCATGGCAAGCTCACACTGAGAAGCACTTCCATGGGCCTTGGAGGAGCAGACAGTGAGTGCTGAATGGTCACATCCAAACCCACTCACGTGGATCCAGGGCAATCTGCAGCCCTGCCTAAATTACAGAGCTGTGAGCAAAGATTACTGCACATTACAGAGTCATTAAATTCAAGATTACAGACTGCAATGTCTATTATACTCAGGTATGTCGAGAGTGCTAAACTGCTGGGAACATCACAAACCCAACACCTGCTTTCTAAAGTTCTATCAGGTTATTCCTTCTGATACACTTTTGCTGCCAGTCCAGTCTTAGGGCTGCTTGACAGGTTTCTGATTTTCTTTTAATATTGAAAGTCTACATAGCACAAATTTTAGCAATTTTTTGCCTTAAACCCCTCCCCATGTTTTCATATTAAGAAAAATGCGAACAATCTTATACTTCAACTGTTTTCCATTTTATGATGAATATTATCCATCCCACAGACAGAACAAGATAACTTTATAGCTTTTGCATTCCCTAACAAAAAAATAGCAATTTGGATAGCTGTAGCACCTGTTGTAATGCTCAATCACCTACACAAAATGCTGCTTCTCAAAGTATATGATCATGTTTTCACCTGAGAAATGCTGGTGAGATATATTTGATGCACAGAACTTCTGCATGGATGCAATAGGTGCATTGAAAAAATACAAATTGTACAAAACACCCCAATGCCTGCACAAGGGTTGGAGAGTTCCTCTGGCAATCGCTACCTGCACACAGAAATAGGAGCTTTGATTTGATGGATTTTTCTTTCTGCTTTCATTTTTTAGCGTTGGGTCAGTGAATTGGCATGTGATTTCCACACTGTGGCTGGCAAAATATAGAGAGGGAGCTGAGAGACCTCAAAGGCTGCATTTTCAGCCTAAAGTACATTATATGGTACATTTGAACATTTTTAGAGGATGACTGAGTTTAAGAAGACAACTTTGGCGCACTGTCACTCTCCTTGCCTCTGAGCTTGTTCCTTATTTCCTTACAGTTTTTGCAGGGAATATGCTACATGTAAGACTGAAAATTTTGGTTTTGCCTGTTAAAAGTCATGAGAGCCCTTAGACTTCAAAACTGAAACTCCTGAGATTCTGATGTTCTACAGTTTCTGCAAACTAACCTTCTTCTACATAATCTGAGGAGCACCACAATAATCACCATGAATAAAATGTCAGAATCTAACTTTAAACATACAAATCTTCTCTGAAACAATCAAACATCACAAAAATCCAAACATATTCAGGGTTCCAAATAACTTAAATGGCTTTGATTCATGTTTAGAGACATAATTTGGACTGTATCCAAGGTAGGTAATGACATTTTCTGTTTTATTTAGTCCCAGTGTTACAATTTCCTTTTTCAGGACTCCTTATATATTCTCCCCTGCCTTCAGACACACTTCTCTGTTTTCCTGCTTGGTGCTAACTGTGCTGTTGTCATAAATTGTTCACAGCAACCCATATTTTCATTATAAATGCATTAAGGGAGAAATTAATCTGGGTTCTTTGAATCTGAGTGTGATTTGTGTACTTAACTCCTTCAGTTCCCTTTGAAAATGGAAGCCTAAACAAATCATCAGAGGCAGAGCTTGTACTGAAAACTCTGCTACTGAACCTAGAACGACGAGAAATCAAATTTCAAAGGAATAAGAATAGCTGTAGCAAATTCTATTCTGTCCAGGCTTCTCTACCATTTTATCACCTTGTTATTTGACTTCTACCTCTTAACCATGACAGTCTCTGCCAATGGACTCAACGTGCAACTCCCAAAACTTTGCTCTCTTATGCAAGTAAAGCATAGATTCCAGTTCAGACTTGATAAATAGGACCTCTGCTATCTGTCAGTACTTCTGAATAATCTCGTGTTCCATCTAATTTACATCAGACTGAATTTTTTTTTCACAATTCAAAGAAGACAGATGTTGGTAGTTTATGAATTACGATAGGATTTGGTTTTGGTCCCTTAGTGAAAGATGCCTTGGAAAGAAATAGCATTTCTTGTCACTGTGTCTGCTTTTTCTTATAAATGAGATGAATTGTCTACATTATCTACAAATTCAAGTGCAGGACATAAATGTTTGATAGCTGCTGTGTTTTACTGTCAACTGCTGGATTCTTATATTTAAACTCATCCAACAAGTATTTGTAGTGTCTAGCAAAATCTACAATCAAGCAGAAGAGACTGAATGTTACACATTTTTGAATGAGTTTTTCAATGAGAAATGCTTCTTCACATTCTTGTGGGAAAAATTACGTTGAAATTGCATCCATATGATATCCTCTCTCTGCTTTTTCCACATTGGAATTAGCTGCTACTGGCAATAAAATCATGTAAACCATGACAGTACAAAGCATACTTCTGACAAAGTTCTCTGCAGTTCCTCCCTGGAAATCTCTGTGCCAAGGTACTCTTTCCTGACTTGGCTTATCAAACTAGGGATAACGTCTTGCATGAACAACAGGCTCTTTAGAATCTGCCAAAATCTGCTTTACTCATTTTGTTTGGGGTAATATCTAATAATAGACTTTGACACCTTTCTCAGGAGCTGACTACAGGTAGAACCTCGCTGATTTGGGTTGATCAGCCTGCTGCAGAGGACTGGCTGTATTTGCCTGAGGGATCAGAGCCTGATTTCTCAGGATAAAACCAGCAGATTGTAAAATAAGCCACCACTTTAAGGTGTTATTTTGTCACAGAGTGTGTGTGGAGTTGTTGTTTCCCTGCTTAGGTGACTTCCGCCCTCAGTACCTCTTAGACTAAAACATTTCAAATACTCTACTTCTTACTAACCTGCCCTTGCTTGCTGTGTGCCACAACTGCAGTAAATATTATTAAAAGCGTGTTTACTGCTGGGCCACAAATATTTACACTTTTTTTGCCACAAGAAGGAGGAAGAGATGCCAGCCATCCAGCACACCCAGGGGAAAGCATCACATTAAAGGGCTAGGGATGAAACAGCTGCCTGTGAATTATGTTTAGAAGATGGGACTGAGAACGTGTCCGAAAGGCAAACCGTGAGGGTGAGGAGGAGGTGGTGGGCCGAGGAGGTTTCCCTCAGCCTGCAGGGGAAGGCGCCCAGGGCACTCTGCTGTTTTGACAGGGCTCTTTTCTCTCGGTTTTGTGTTTTTACCGTGCAAGGAGGGCAGGCAGCGGTGAGGCCGGCAGGAAAGGCAGCGCTCCTCTCCGGCCGAGCCGTCCATGCTCCGCTCCGCTCCGCCGCGGGCTCCCCTCGCTGCCATGGCCGCTGCCCGCTGCCCGCAGCCCCTCACGCCCCTCGCAGCCCTTCGCCGTGTCTCACCGCATCGGCCGCCCGGCGGGGCTCGGGCACAGGCACGGTCCCGCTCCGCCACTCCGCCGCTCCCTCAGCCCGAGCCGCCGTCCCCTCACGCCCCCGAGGGTGGGGCTGGCGCTGCCCCCTCCCTCCCTCCATCCCTCCTCCTCCTCCTCCTCGCAGGGAAAAGTGTGTGAGCGCGGCGGCCGCGGCCCCTCAGAGCGGCGCGGAGAGCGGCGGAGGGCGCTCGGGGCCAGCGGGCCGGCCAGCGGATGGCCGTGGGGATGCGCTAGCCGCGCCGCCGCACGCACCTTCCCTCCCTGCGCTCAGCCGCCGCAAAAGTTTAGTGCAGGGAGCGGCAGCGGTGCCGGCCGGGGTGCCCGCCATGGGCGCTGCCCGTGCCCGCCGGGGGTAGCGCGGAGCGGAGCGGAGCCATGGCGCGGGCGGAGAGCTAACGGCGGAGGAGCCCGCGGAGCGCCGGGCCGGGCGGGACGAGGCTCGCAGCCCCTCGGCATGGCGCGGGCGGCCGGGCTGCTGCTCGGAGCGCTGCTGTGCGGAGGTGAGGCGCGGGGGCGGCGGGCGCGGCGCGGAGCGCGGGCACCAGTTGATCGCTCGGGCGGCTGCAGCTCCTTCCGAGCCCACAGTGCTCTTGTCCGCCGTGTGAACTGAACTACCCCTTGCCCTTTTCCCGCTGCCTTTTGCTATAAATCCCGCCGCTGTCTCTCTCTGCTGCTGTTTTCTCTCCCCTGTTGGTGTGAATGGTGGGAAACCTGGCGAGCTTGCAATTGACTAGGATGAGAAACAGGGGAAGTTTACTTTCTCTCGTCCTCATTGATGGAGATCCTTACAAACGCATCTTAATCACTGCGTTGTATTAAAGGATCTCCTCCGTGGGAGGGGTGGTGTCCCAGTCCCGGTGTGGAGGGGAATTTGGCAGCGGTGGGAGCTCCGGGAGCGGCACGGTGACACTGTTAGCACTAGTGTCCTTTAAATCGCACCGAACTGTGCGTTCTGAGCTCGGCAGCGGGATGGGATGCTGTCACCTGGGCTGGACAGCGTGCTTGTTATCTTGGTTAAAGCGACAGCTGAGGAACACGTTTGGCTCAGCACAGAGGTCATTCGGATGATCTGCTGGTTTTTCTCATGGCTGAACTTGTGTGATGAGAGAGTTCCTTTGACAAAGGCAAATCTCTGGAGTGATTCGGGGATGCCAACAGTGCGTGATCCCGAGGGGGATTTCTGTGCAGAATAGCGGGTGACTGCCGTGTCTCAGCACTTCTTGTTTTCTTGCTCAGACCAAACATGCTGCTTGTGGATGCTTTATTAACCCCCTCGGGGTGCGGAGCTGGGAGGGTGTGCAAACTTATTATCTGCAGTGCCTGCTGTTGTCGCCATTCCTAAGAATGAAAAACAAAAATTGCGTTTTATCCTGCTGGTATTAGTGGTGCTCTTTGACTGTGGTAAGAAGATTACTCCTAAAAGACTCTTCATTGTTTAGTTTAGCCCAGTCCTGCCAGGCTCTCTGCCGGGGTAGTTGATTGTAGAGCAGCCGTGAGAGACACGGAAGTATCTCAAGGGTGAAGCAAGAGCGGAATCAGTAGCAATTCATAAAGGGACTTTTCCCACCCCGGTCGGCAGGAGAAACAAAGTACTTGGCAGAAAATTGCATGGCCTCTTAATGCCGGTCATTTGAACGTGCATTAAAATTAATGGACGTCCCGGTGGCTTGACATGCTCTGAAAGTGCTGCTGTAAAGGATCTGAAATGAAGGTTGCTGTTTTGATGGCTGTAGCCCGGGGGTGAGAATTATATCAGCCTCATGCTCACCTTCAGAGACTGCACGGGATTGAGGTTTGTAAAGAGTGTCTGCTGTTTTCTGGGGCTGCTCTGACAATCACAGATCATCCTCTCCAGCGAGCTTTTGCATTAGACTTAATATGCTGAGCTAGGCACCAATGTATGGGCATTTTCTCTCTGAAAATATTTACCCAACAGAAATAGGAGGTCACGATTCTTCTTGAAGGTGGGAGAAAGTGCTGCATTGAGAATTTGTAAACAACCCAGCTCCTGAAGCCATTTCTCCCGGCTGGAACCTGGCTGGGTTGGCTCAGCCATGCAGGAGAGAAGGCAGTTCTGCCCCAGCCAGGCACTGCCAGCAGCTGCTGGGGGCTCTGGGGCTGTGCTCGGCGAGAATCAAACACAAAATATTGCTTTCCTTCGGGGAAGAAAAGCAGAGGTTCCGAGCGAGGAATTGGCCTCTCAGCATTGTTGGGCACACTGTATGATTTAGAAAAGAGCCACTTAATTAAACTTATTTAATAAGGTGTTTGTATAGTTTCCTAGCGGAGCCTTAATGAGCATTTCATTTGCGCTCCCCTCGTGTATTTGCACTCTCTTTGTTGGCGTGTGAGGATAGTGATTGTTCTTGAGAGCTGAAGTCCAACTAAATGAAAGTCACTTTATAGCTCGCAAGCAAAAACGTTTGTAAATGTGCTGAGAAACTTACTGTTATAGACAAGTTGTCGTTTGCTATTTAAAGAGCTATATTTACTTCTCTAAACTCATTAGCATCTCCTATCAGGCTTGAATTTCTAAGAAAATGCTCCCGAAATGTTGCCTTAGGCCTCAGTGTGCCATTATGCTGGGGTTATTATCTGGCCAATAATGTTAATTCATTCAATCTCAAGAAAGAAGCTTGGCATTTAATTTAAGCCATGCCTCTAGTCAGCCCAGGATGTCTAAAAGTCAGCGTGCAAAAGTGCTCTTGTATTTAGGTACAGGCACATGTTTTACATGGCAATTATTGGATGCCTGTTCCCTAGGTGGGGAGTATGTGTGTGAAATTGTATTTACATAAGTAAATCTCAAGTGTATATATATTCCTTTCAGGAAATGACCTCTTTTCAGCAAAGTGCTAATGCATGTGCTTAAGCCCCTTTATAGCCTATAGGAGGTATTCATGAGCTTGAAGTAAGATTATTTATTTATTTTAGTAGCTTTTCTCAGGCAAAGCGTCAATGTGAACACAAATGCACAGATTTAATTCATTTTGTAATGTATAGATGAGTGGAGATTGTCAGTTTCTTATTAGCAATGAACTGGATTGAGGATCACAGAAACTGCAAGTGCAGTAAAAAGGCATTTCAGGATGCACAGCTAGAGAGCTGATTTGTCTGGACAAGCACCTCTGTGTGCAAGAAAGTGTTGAAGAGGAGCAGATGTTCAAGGTGCATGGAGCTAGCAGGATTTGGGTGCAGAAGCAGTGTTTGAGCACAAATGCAAACACAGCTGTGCATCCATGGGTTGGTGCAGCACCTGCCATGGTTCTGCTCTGCTCTTCTTCATCCCACAATCCTGCAGTGCCTCCATGCTTCGGTTACATGCAGGGGACACTGATTGAGGCTCTTTATTTTGTGCCTTGTTTCATTCTGATTTTAAATTAATCAAGCAGTGAGGCTTTTTTAATGTCTTATTTTGAAAGTTCAGTAGCATGGCGTTCCCTACTGTTATGGAAAAGTTCCTAAATTTCCTTTTTCTCAGTTTCATCACGTCAGTGCCAGCCAAGAACACAACAGGAACTTGCATTATGTTAAATTATAGCAGCATGGAGTTTTTATAAGTGGCTAATCTCTCTTCTGGATACAACCCTTTCAGCATAGAGATAGTGCTATTAATATTCCACTTCACTTTGTTTTCATATTTGGTAGTAGATCAAAGTTTATTAGACACTGTACTTACCTAGTAAAACACCCAGCAGTTGTACTACAAATGGCTGTTCAAACCTGCTTCTAAGTGCATGGCTGTGTCATATAAAATCTCATCCCTGTAATCGCTTTTCTAATGCATAAATGTGTGTCTGGCTCTTGTATGGCAGAGCTAAGTGTTTGAAATTAAGTAGTAAGGAACACAATGTTCGGTTTTCTTAAATGGCCAAATATTAGTAAGTATTGACAAACCCTGTTCATTGGGATGAAAGGATGGGGGTTTTGTTGGGAATTGGGATTAAATTCTGTATTTTTAAACTCTAATGACAAAGCAGATGTTCAGCACTACTAAAAAGGTGGCTTGTAAGGAATAGCCAGAAACTCTATGAATAATGGCAAATTTGCCAAAAGCATTGGAATACAAACTTTCCTGGTTAGAGTTTTCAAGGTAATGCCCCTCTGCTCTCTCAGAGCTTTTATTCCTAAGTGGGGTTAAGGTTGTGTCTATTTAAGACAGTTAAGTGACAAATAAGTAAATTAAAGCCTGAAATCTTCAGGGTATGATCATGCCATTGAAGATGTGTCAGAGATTTCTTGTGCTGAATCCCAGTTTTCTCTAGGGCTTTGGTAAACTCTTTAATTTACTCATAAGCTGCCTGCAAGTTTGTGCTGCCACACTGAGATTTTGGCAGTGGTTCATATCTGGCAGACTCCACTAGATGTGTCCCAGCTATTCCCAGAGAGACAAAAAGCATGTTATGATAAAAGATGTAAAATGGCAATAAGTTGGGAGAAGTGGTGTGTTGAGACAGTAATGGAAAACCATCTAATACAGATGTTAAATTTAAACTGAGGATGTTAGGGAGAGCAAATCATGTTGGGGGTGACTTGAAATCATCCCTGTCCATCGGTTTGAAGGAGACATTTACATTTTTGTCAATCATTTCCTTCATTCTCTCTGCCTCTTATGCACTGTGATTGTCACTTTGCTGGTGAAAGATTTGATCCTGGCTTGGCCACTTAGTCCCCTGGGACTTTTTGATTTGTTTAGTATCTAAACACTCCAGTGATACAAATGCAGACAGTAATTTGTGATGCTATAAGGTGTTATCTTAAGGTATTTGGCTGCAATTTGACTTGTCTGTCCTTCATAGTCATTAGCAATAACTTTCTGGCCAGAAAAGTTGTTTTTTGTCTACTTCAAACTCTTGTCCTGACTTGCTCTTAGAGGCCTGAGTCCTTTATATTTCATTCAGCCTTCCTTACAGACTCAGTACCCTGGCAAAACAGTTTCACAGTGTTCAGCTCTTCAAGCAGTTGTACTGTTTTGTGTTCTGTGGACTGGCTCAGGCTCTAGTGACAGATGTGACCCCTTTGAAACAGGGACGGACAAATGGTGCATTCAAAGTTCATAGCTTCTGCAGTCTCCTCACTCAGAGGTATCTGGAAAAAGCCTGCGGATGCATCTTGCTTTGGAAATAATTTCAGCCCAGTAGTGCCTGTGTTTTAGTTAGCAAATGGAAATACTCTCTCTTTATCTATTTGTTCACTTTTTTTTTGGGTCAATACACAGCCTCAGGTCACCATTTCTCTTTTCAACTCCAGTGAAATGACCCAGTGAGTGTACTCTTCTATTTTCACTGCCAGTCTAAAGCATATTAATCTGTTGAGCTTGAATTCCATAAACAAAGTGTCATCCCCATCACTAAAATTACTGGCAGCTTTGCAGCACTGCTCAATTAAGGGAACTTTTCGTCAGGGAAGTGTATTTTGACTAAGTGGTTCTTTGCCACTACACTTAAGAAATGTGCTAATGTCTTCCTATTGCAACACTGGCATCCTGGGTCAGTAACTTTGTGCTTGGAGACAGCCTTTTTTGGCTTTTTTTTTGCTTGAATAACAGAGATCATGCTAATTGTAGTTCCACTGTCATTACCAAAAGCCTTCTCTTACAACCATGCAGTTTTAGGGGTTTGACAGATGTAAGCAGCCAGACAAAGCCCCTTAAGTGGACACTTTTATTATACACTGCTGCAGGAATTGAACCTGATTTTGCCATCCTCTGGTGTTAAGTGTCATGGGTAAGGTCAAACGTCTTTTTTTGTTTAATCGTTTCTTCTCACATCCTATTTTTCCTATTCTCCAATTGTTATAAAATTTCTATAATTTTGTAGAAAGGCAGTGGGAAATTTTAGATATTTGCATCTTAATTATGTTAATGGCTGTTGGCAGAATTTCTGTGTTTGGTGCTTTTAGTTGTGTATTTCTCTTTAAGACCACCAACCTGCTGTAAGTGATTTTCCCTTTCCAATACCATGAAGCCAACACTAAGCCCCAAAACAGTGGTTAGGAATTCACCATTTATATGAAAACTTTTACCTTCTTAGTTGCCTTCAAGCTTGGGAAAGTTGCTTATTTATGACAAAAAAGACTTAGAAAAAAAGTTTATGCTTTTGAATGGAAAAAAATACTTAATTGTTTCCTGAGCAGATTTAAAAATCGGTTTTTCCGTGCCCAGAGAGGAAATCTTACATAAATAAAAGGTAAGCTGATCTCCCCTGATGCTGATACAACAGAGAGGTTGGACCACTGGGTTCTGCTCATTACCTGCAGCGAGCAGTCACAGGGTGCAGATGTTGAAATATCCCCAGCACTGTGTCTGATGTTGTATTACTTAGGTAACTGCTGTATTTTTCTGCTTGGTACCATTTTTCAACTGGGCAGTCCTTCATTTGGAAATACTTTTGAAACTGATATAATTTACAAACCAGTTTGCTTTTAAAATTGGGCTTGCGTCCCAAATTTGCTTAGATGATGCTCTATTTTTGGTGAACTGTTTCACATAAAGTTACCATTTTGACTTCAAGCAGATGTATTCAGATACAAACAGATAATAGCATAGCCATTCTATTACTGTTTTTCTGTGATATTGTATTGCTATTACAAAAAATGAACTGTCTCACTGCTATGAAAAGGTCTGTCATTCCAAATGACTTTTGGAAATCATTGTAACTTTATGTAACCATTTAATTTTTCCTTCTGATTAGGAATGAAAGTTAACTTTTAAAACGTTCCTTTCTGTCCTTGTGAAATTCCATTTTCCAACCAGTTGTATTGCCTGAGGGTGCTGTTCCTTCCCAGCCTGAGCCAATGTAAATTGATGCTGCCAGGTTTCTGCCCTCTCCCAAACTGAGCCACCCTCTTCTTGTGCCAGCACTCTAATTCCTCTGGAAACTGCTTCAGGGAGATAAAGCACAGAAAATACACTTAAAAAAAAAAATTAAAAAAAAAGGCTGAGTTTGTATCACCTTGGGATCACTTACTGCTTGAATAAGCAAGCAGGGTCTGGTGGGGGAAGGAGAGCAGAGCCCAGCAGTTACATGGTATGGCTTTAATTTGTCCGTGGGACAGCCTAGTAAAAAAGGATTGTTCTGGGAGTTGCTTACATCATATACCCACTGCAGGATATTAAACACGGAGAGGTTAGAGGCACTCAGTGAATGATGCAGCTTTGATTTCTGGATGGGGTGGGGTTTGTTCTCTTTTTGCTGATTCTGTATCTGTATTTAACTCGTGTTAAACAAATCAAAGTGAGGCTTACATTGATGTACTGCCATTTCCTCATGCAGGTACATTGTGCCTTTTGATGCTTAAGATAAAACTATTTTCCTGAACTCAAACCAAACACACAAACCATCATCAACAAACCAAAAAAAGCCCCAAACCCTGAGTTTCTTGCAGTGTTATTACAAACAGGATTGGTAGCCTTACTTATTAGAGTTGTCATTAGGAGAGTTTGGTTTTAGTTTCTTATAAATTCCCCAACCATTAACTGTTTCAGCTAAAATATTCCATGCCAAGCATCTGCCTCAGATGGAATAAATTTTTTTATTTTCCAGAACTTCAGCCAAGAATTCAGTGGTTTACAAGAACAGAGCTTGTGGAGGGGGGTGGGGGAAACTCTGGATTTTCCTTTGTGTAAAAATAGTTGCTGACCTCTTGTTTGAGAAGCACTGGCACCGTGCTAAACATGCCAGGAGGAGACGAGTGAGATTGCTGAGGAAACAGTCCATGGGTGATTTGATGGGATGTCAAGTTAGCAACATTTGAAAGGATAATTTTGCTTATGACAGGCAAAGAGCTGATGTGTCCTTCGAGCTCAAACCTGTGAGAATTGCTGTGCTCTGGGCATGTCAGGGTGAGCTCTGCCCTCCCTGCAGTGACAGATGTTCTCTGGGCAAAGCATGGGAGCTGTGGGCAGGACAGTGTCCATCCTCATGCTGTCCACTCTCTGTCCCTGCAGGGTGCTTTCTGCAGTGCTGATAGAGGAGAAGCAGCTGGACAGGTGGGCTCAGGATGTTTGCTGCTCCATTGGCACCAGGTGGAATCTCCCTCTTGCCATCAGTGGCTATGGAGTCTATCAGGCCCTGCTGCTTTGTGATTTAATTACCAATTTAATTCCAGCTGTCTGCAGCTGGATTGCTCTGTCAGTCATTGTACAAAGCCATCAGACTCGTTTGGAGACACTGAACCTGACCAGTGTATTTCTGTGTATTTCTGACTGTATTTCCTAGGCTGCTCAAGCACAAATTCTCCATACTCTCATTTCCAGCTGGTGTTGGATGTGCTGCTGGAGACAGTAATTGTGCCTTATCCATCTTTATTCTTCTCAATCTGATTCATTTTTGCACGACTTGAAGTGGTGTTTTTTTACCTTCTAATTTCATCTCTCTCTAGAAACAGCCAGAATGTTTGATTTTTGCACTGTAGAATCAGATGACCTATCGCTCTGCTGGCACGAAATAAAGAGTAGCAAACAGAATAAATAACTACTGTGGGGAAGGTAATATAGTATTGACTTCTCAATAGCTGTTAATTTTCACTGATCAGAACATCAGGGAAGAGGGAGATTGAATTTGGCTGCCCCTTAGTGAGGGTGGATACCTACCTGTGAATATTATCATCCTAAAAACTCATGAGGGTTTCCATTTTGCTAAAGATTTATGTAAAATCTTGTAGAGGATCAATTCGTATTGCAGTTTTATCATACTTCCTGGTTTACTTTCTGTTGCTATTCCTTGCATTTCCATATTTTTCATGGTGAATTTAATCTAGGATTTCTTTTTCTTGACTGGGTCTCTTGTGTTTATCCTGGTATGTATTCATTGTGTGCCTTCAGATCTTTGTCTTTTATGTAGCTAAGCTTACCATTAAAAATAATAAGTTGTGTTTTATTTGGCAGACTAATTTTGAGGTTTTCCACCTTTTATAGGTGCTCAAAAAACAGTCTTTTATGACAGATTTTATTGAGCTCGTACTGTTTTAAACACCTTTGTGCTTCTCTTGTTCATAATTATCCCATTGGCAATTTCAGAAGGAAATCTATTAAAGGAATTCAGAAATAGAGAACTCTCTTCCCATATATATATGTTGAACATGCTCCCTTGTCATTCCCTCACAGTGAGAAAAGGGAATTCTAAGGAAATTCTTAGCAAGGAATTCTAAGTGGTGTTCCCTGTTTTCTGTGCTTCTCTCCCAGCTGTATGTGCAGATGGGAATGCTGAGCTAACCTGTCAGATTCCTTTTGTTCATCTGTAAAATGGGAATGACTGTAGCACTTCTGTTATCATAATTTGGATAGAAAAATATTTTGTCCTTTGGGGCAAATTGCAAGTTCTTTTCACATCAGTACCTGCAGCAGATTAGGGAGCACTGTGAATTATTGCTGTTCCATTTTTCCTGAGGGATAACCCCACTCAGCTAGAAGATCAGATCCCATGATAGTGCTCAACAATTCACTGCCAGTGCCCATTAGTTACATTTTCTCATTGATTCCATAAGGTGCTGGGTTGTGCTCTTGAACGTCAGCAAGCTGGTAAAAGGAATTTTTCCAATGGTGTGTGTGACGTAATGGAATTAGTATATTCTGCTTTTCCCTCTGGAGATGAAAGGAGGGTGCAGGCTGGTCTTGAAAGACAAATGTGGAAACACCTACAGTGCAAGGTCCATCTGGAAGGTCTTTATTGCATTATATCCTCATTCAAAGCACCAGGGATTGGTGGTGTTGCCTTGGCTATTTCACGGATTAAAGTTGGATATTGCTGTATTTCAAGCTCAAAGCTTCACAAGTCCTCAAAGCTTCAGGCTTCCATTGAACTTTAGTCTTGGTTTTGAAAATTCATTTAGAATGAAATTAGCTGTGGTGATGAAACTGTGGCACTTTAATAGGAATCATCAGATGACATTTAAACGTGATCCTGTAGTGCAGTAATGTCAGAACTGGTTTGAGGTAACAAAAATCATGCCTTTAGGCAGCAGTATTCAGGAAAGTCACAAAATGCAAATGGTTTCTTTGAGCAGTATTTCTATTGATTTGTTTTTGTTTTGTTTGGGAAGAGGAAAAGGATCCCTCTTTGTCAGTTGCTGAGATGTGTAAATTGCAGTTGAATCTACAGTTCTGAGTGCCTCTAAAATGTGGGTCTCGATCTAGACCCTGAAATGCATCTCTCAGCTTTCTGTATCAAATCAACTCAGCAGTGCTTCCAAACCCATTTAGACCTTAGCAATGTTCTGACCTTTTTTTTTGTACTTTGTGGCTCTTGCACCTCCTCCCTTCGTTTACCCTTTAATAAGAGTATCTCAGATTGAAGCCTTGGGTCACCAGGGCTTACTAGTTGCTCCTGACTTTTCCTAGTTCGTTATTTTAGGACTGTGGACTTCTATAAAATTCAAGATTGGATTTTAGTGTTAAACCTGTACATGAGGAGTTGCCAAGACACTGGCACAAGTGTCAGCTGATAGAGTTTATTTATCTAACAAGTCATGGTTGCCTGGTAAAGTGTCTTCAGCCTTCCTTGTTTTCCATGCAATTTCCCTTCCAATGAAGAGAACTGGATTTGATGTGTCAGACATTCATAGTGTTATTCACAGAAAAAGAATAGTTTACTATGAATTACCTTTTGTTTTCCCCCTCCCAGCATTTAAATATTCCTTTGTTGGAAGAGGGGAGCTAGCTCAGGATGCCAGGTATAATTTGGCACTGCTAGACCCTAGCAGAGTTGAAGTGATTTTGGCAATTTCTCTCTTTTCCTGGTAATTACTGCCTTTATGAGTGATAGGTGCAGTTCAAATAGAACTATTTTACCATCCTTCATGGGAGGATGTTTGAAACAATTCATCTGAGTCCATTTGTTCAGCTAATTTAAAGTACATTTAATCCAAATTATTTGGCTGTTAAATGTAGAGGCATTTAAAACGTGTTTATCCTTGATTACTTATTTAGGTTTCATCTCTAAAGAAATCAAATGTAGCTATAATTTTCATTGCTCTGCCCTGTGTCATACAGTAGCCCTGCACAGTTTCTGGAGGCAGAGAGAAGCTCAGTTTTGGTGTAATTTTGGTCTGGAGTTTTATGAACGTAGCAGTTACTCATTTCATCTATGACTTTCTCAGATAATAGTTCATGTAGTGGTTTCTGGCTTCATCTAATGCTGAGAACTCCTGAATATATCAGTGTTCTTTCCACTTCATTCAGCACAGTGATACTCAGGGAGGGTGGAAGGAAAGCACAATATTTTCATTAGTGGACCACAGGGTTTGGGTGTTTTGGTTCTTACTGATAACTGGGGCTTAAAATTCATTTTTGGGTGTCAATAGAATGGCTCCAGTTCCTGGTGATCAGGTTAATGGCCTTTGTTCAGGAGGTCATTAGCATCACCAAATACCCACACCTCCTTTAGGGGAGGCAATTTGCTCTCTGGGCTTCCCTGGCAGTGTTTTCTCTGCTCAGACTGCGGCAGGAGCAGCGGTTGGGCTGAGCACAGGTGCTGATAATATAATCACATCAGTGCCAGCACAGGTGAGCTTCATTCACCCTAATTCCCTTCACTCAGCACAAAGGGCTTGTAGCCCCTCTGGAGTGCTCAGCATTGGGTGAAAGTCCTTTCCATTTGCACAACTTCTGTACTTGAGTTAATATCCTAAATTTCTCTCTGCTCCCATGAGCACTGAAGAGTAAGGAATGCTTCCAGAGGATGATTCCAGCTGATGTGATGCTTTGACTCCAAAAGGACATTTCTTCTTCCATCAACAAATATTGGGCAAGTAAGTTAGTGTTTGTGTGCATCAAATGTGGGTGAAAAGCTCTTCTATTACCTGTGCTGTATTGTGTGTTTAGTTATCCAAATTTTACTCAAATAGGTTATCCAACCATCTACCTTCTTACAAAGCAAGTTGTGAGTTGCCAACCTCTGGTTTTGTTAAATTTCTATTTGCTATTGAAGAGATACATTTGGATTTATATTGAAATTTATGTTTTATACTAAAATGGCACAAAAATAAATAGCACTTTACGTAAGGACTGGGTGAATATTCCACCCCCCCCACCTTATAATTTTAAATCTGTCTCACCACATTTCAGCTTTTAGCTCCACTTAACTGAAAATGAAATCAAACAGTGTGAGCTTTTTGGGAAAGTATTTTGAAGAACAGAAAATGCAAACCACATGGTACATTCACAATGTGAAGATTTAGTGGAGAAATCTTTCTTCATTGGAAAAACAAACTCTGCTGGGTTTACTAAGTGACATTTCAAAGCAGTTGGAGATGAAAGGACTGTGGTCTAATTCATTGCATATGTGATATTTCCTAATGGATAGGTGTTACATTGAGAAAGAAGTCAGGGAAGTGCAGTAAAACCAAGGGGGTTTTTGCTCTGAATTGATAGTTTAAAAATGAATCCAATCACATTTTTTTATCGAAAAAGTGACAGATATCCATAATCAGAAAGTCCCAGCTAGAGTAACTGTTCAACACTTGGCACTATAATGCTTTTAAAATGGGACTTCCTCAAGCTGCAGCAGTTTCAGCTGAGGTTTTTCATGCTGTGTGTTTTCTGACTGATTCAGAAAAGTCTCTGTGAAGTGGTTCTGTTGTTTCTGAGAACAAAGGCAGCTAGAGAATCCTGAGTTCTAGCCAGCTAGAATCGTTTCCAGGAGCAGCACTAGTTGGGTTAAATCCTGTGATTTTTCACTTTTGGAGGCAAAGATAGATGGTGTTTTCCTTAATCTCTCTTTCTGAAGTGATGATGATGTATGAATGCTAGCATTCATTTTTACTAAGTAAGATTCATGACTGCAGATAACTCCTGCAAACATGTCCCTGCATCACAAAAAGGCACATAAAAAGGGGGATGAAAATATTTTCAAGCTTTTGGTCTAATTCCATGAAAAATCTATTCAAAGTTGCCAGACTTGTCGAGTCTGAAAATTGGGTTTAGTCTCCTCGTAATGCAGAATTGAGCTGGTGGCAGCAGCATTATTGTGAGAGTCTTTGGGGAGCGGGATGGCAGAGCTGTGAGTGGATTTTCTGGGGTTTTGTCGCTGTTTAGGTGTCCTGAGCCATGGTGGCCCCATTTTGAGGGTGAGAGCAGCAGAGTGTCTGTTCCTCAGGAGGAGGAAGCAGTCTGGGGCATGGCAGGGGTTAAGGAACAGGTGGTTATCTCCAGGCCTGCTGTCTTGTTTCACACAGGATGGATAGCTTCCTGGGAAAAAATCCCAGCCCTTGGACTGAAGGAGGGCATTGTCTGTGGGCTTCTGCTTCGTTTGTCACAGAAGCTGGAAGGTGTGTGGATGGAACAGGCTCAGCATGGGATCTGACAGAGGGCAGCTCTGGTGGTTTTGGGAATAATGTGGCTGTTGCTGTTTGTCCTGCTTGGTGTTGCTGACAGCATCCTAGAAACACGATTTTATTACCCTTCAAAGACCACAACCTTGTTGTCACGACCCGAATGCAAACTAGAGAAGGAAGATAGGCAGAGGATATCTGTTCTAGGATCTTATATTTCCTCCCAGAAATTTCCCTTGACGTTCAGGACTCCATTTTCTGAATCCTTCTTTTATCATGCCCTGCTGGAGCCAAACGTGCTGGATAAGTTTGCAGGTTAACTTGTGTCTCGTGGAAAGATTGTGGAAGGATAAAGAGAAGTTTAGTAACACTGGGGAATTATATTCTCTTCGTGTTCCTGCTCCCCAGCACTGTGCTGGGGGGGGAAAAAGGCACATTTCTGTTAGGCTTTGATATTTTTTATAGCTGTCCTTAATGTAAGCAAGAGATTTGATCAGAACTTGCACTAACACTGAATCCTTCAGAAAATCAGGCCACAGGTTTTCTAAATGAGGCATCTGTATTAGCAGATGCTTCTGAGAGTGTAGCTGCTAATTTTGCTGTGCTGCAGCTCAGCCTTTTAAAATCATGGAAAATTCTGTTCGAGCAAAGGGCTGTGCGAGTAAATGTATTAATATTTCTGAAGTGTGCTGTATAGTACCATGATAAGCTGCCTAAAAAGTTTATCAGGATTTTCATAATTCAGTGCAACCCTTGAATATTGTGTCTTGAATTACTGCATGGGGTTATACATAATGATAAAGAAATGGTGAGCAGCTGTCTGTTCTGTCAGCCTTACTCAGAAATACTCTGGAAGAAATAAATTGTCATTAAAGGCTGTATCTTAATGCATATGTATGTGGGGATGAATTAAGTTTAAGTCTGGATTTCCTTATTACTTTTTTAGTGCTTTCCTTGGCAAACTTCACATTCTTTTTTTGTGAAGGAACCTTCTGGCTCATTGTAGGCTATTCCTGCTGCTTTTAATATCCTTTGAGATTGATTCATGAAGTGCCAACATCTTGAGCTGTGGAAAAAGGGTAAGAATCCTAAAGAAAGACCCTGGATACATGAGAATAAATTTGAACTCAGACTCTTTCTGTGCCACTTTGATCTGAAAGAGACATCTTGTGATTCAAAGGAGCTTTGCTGTTAACTAAGACCATGAATTCAGTCAGTTCCATTTTGATTAAAAACTGATAGCATTAGCAAAATGTATAAAGACAACATCTGGTTCGGGTTTATTGGAATGATATTTTAGAAAACTAAAAGAGCTAAGTCTGGTAATTTTTGAGTGTGTCTCTATGAGATAACTGCTTAGAGGAAAAGAAAATCTCTGTGGCTGGATGAGCTCAAGAAGGTTTTTATATTGGTGATGTTCAGGTGATTATGGGCTGGAATAGGACAGGCTGGTGTTGTTTCCATTCCACTGACAGTTCAGCACAGGAGGGTGAAGTTGTGAGGCAGAAAAAGACAGTGGAAGTGGATTTTCCATGGAAGGATGTTGGGATAGCTGGCAGACCTGGGGAGGTGGTGGTGAACCCAAATGCAAGCAGCTTAGAACAGGCATGTTTTGAAAATTAACCAACAATACAGGTCATGGGAGGGAAAACCTGAGGCTTTTTGACTTCTTTAGGTCTCTGAACAGAGGGCAGGAGAAAACCAATCTCCAAGCAACGTTTTCCTGTAACTTAAGCAGTGGCCATGTTTGACTAGCTGGCTGTGCTCTGAGCTGTGTCAGAAGGATCTGGATTCCCTTGGGACACACTGCATGCACAAGGAATATTTTCTCCCCACAGATCTCAGATGCTCTAGAATCCCCTAAAAGCTCTTTGCAGCTGTAAAGGCATGAGGAGTCAACACACTGCAGGAAAGGCTGAGCATGTTGAAGGTCAAGAATGGTATTGACTTCTGTGATTGATAAAAATATTACATGAACCTCCCCCAGTTTTTAATCTGATGCATATTTTAGGTTTGAATTTAATGTTTTTCTGAGCTTCAACAACAGAAGTTAAAACTTCCTTTAGGATCTGTATAAATATTCCTGCTAATGAAGCTATTGACAGTGAAGCTGAGAAAATCTTAGAGATTTTTTTGAGTGTAGTGGTTAATGCTCTGAGAATTACTTTGTCTGTTGTATGAAGTTCCTTACTATCAACTTGCAGAGTGAAACTTCATTTGAATGTCAAAGTGGTAATTTCCTTCAGCAAGCAGCAGAAATAGGCTTAAGACACTGCATTAATTAATTTTAAAGGAAGGGAAATACTAAGTGTTTAGAGAGAAAGAAAACCAGAAGTGTCCTCTTTTAAAGTCTCACAGAAGTCTGTTCAATGGCTCTGGAGCTCCTTGATGCTTCCTAGAGTGCCTTACCTGATTATATTTTTATCTGTTTACTTACACATCCCCACTGAACTACAGTGCAGGAGGTTCTTTGGCTGATAAATCAAGCTTTTATCCTCATATCCTTCTTGCAAATGGGCTTACTTGAAAGAAAAATAAATATTTTGCAGGTTCTTTTCTTTTACTGGGTGAACGAGGACCAGTTATTTGTAGTTCTGAGGGCTTTCTTCTGGGACCTGTTTTGGTTTCCTCAGGAAACGTACCTTATTCTCTTTTTTTCCTCCTATAAATGTCATATATTAAAAAAAAAATCTAAGGAAATGGTGGTGTTCAAATAATTGTAACTGAGAAGAGAAATGTTTGATTTAGACAGCACAGCAGAACAGTCTGTGTTTCAGAAACCTTCCTTTAATAAGCAGGAGTGACCTGGAGGGTTTCTCATAAGTTTAAGTGGTGTGATAGCACAGAGTAGGATAAAACCCAGGCTGCAATCCAGATTTTTCAGGCAGACAGGGAGGCCAGAAGCTCTGCTCCATTCAGGTCTGGGATGTGCACAGACACAGCTCAGTGCATCCCCAGGCAGCTCCTGAGCTTCTCCAAACTCTGCACACACAGCCAGGGAGCTCACAAGGCAAATCCACCAATTCCATGCCAGGTGAAGATTTGAGCTCTGGCCAGATTGTCCTTGACAGGGCAAAGTTGGTTGTATATTTTGATTTTTGGATGTGGCCATTAGGTTGGCCAAGCTCCCATAATAAATTATTTTTATGTAACAAATTCATCCTCAGTGAAACAGACTAATCCATTAAGGATTCTGCATTATTCTGTGTTCTTGTGGTGTATGACATCAGTAGAATGCCACAAGTTAATTACATTCTTAATTACAGCTTTGTATTGAATTAGGGACCGATTATACATAGAATAATTGAAAACCTGCTGAGATCACATCTGGTAACATCTAATTGTATCCCATGTTTTTTTTTCCCCCTAAACTTTAAATAAAAACTGGCATTTCATTTAGCATGGTTTTAATTAATTGACATGAGAAATGTAATTAGAGCTGAGGCAACAGACCAACTATCTTTAAAAAAAATCACTCAGCAATTAATGATATTTTGGGGAACAATTAACAGTTTCCAGAGCAGGCGCTATTCTCCTGCATTTCTGGAGAAACCTTGCTCAGGCACAGTTGAAGAGAGGACTTGCTGCTATTAGAGAAGAAGGATTTGAATGTTCAGAGGCATTCTCAGTGCTCTTTCAACTTGAGGAAACTCGATCTGCTTGCAGCTTCAGGCACAAGAAACCTAAGAATAGCCCAGGAAGAGAAGGGAGATGCAATGATTTTCCTAAGTGTTGAGGAGGACAGGGCATGGCTGTGTGGTACCACGAGCAGCAGAGCTTCCTGGTGGTCAGAAGGGCAGAGAATTTCTTTCCCAGCTTTTATTGCCTCCAGGGGAATTACCTTCTACCTGCCAAGAGCTGAGGAGTTTCACCTCAAATCAGTGAGAACTGCTGGTGAGTTGCACTTGTTTCCCTTTCTGCCTTTGCCAGCCCTGTGGCTGAGTTTGTTGGGAAGCTGCTTTGCACTATTTCAGGTAACAGGAAAAAGCTTTAATTACTCTTTGCGTGCTTTCTGCACTTTTCTTTAGCTGGTTCTCACCCTGAACTTCAGGGCTGTGGGTAGCTGAGTTAGGCAGGAGGTAGTAGTGAGCATGGTGGTCAGTGAGTTGGCCAAAACACTGGGCATCTTCTCTCCTGCTGTTTGATAGAAAACTGTTTTGGGGTCTTAACACTCACTGGACTTTTAAGAAGTCAGCTGAGAAGGAAATGCAAAGTGTGTTCAGTGGTGGAATTGCTGAGCTTGACTTCTATCAGAAGCTTTGTGTCGGTCCTTTTTCACTTTCCTTTTGTAGAAGCCTTGGAAATTGTTTGGGTTTGTGTTTTAACAAATTGATTTTTTTTTTTCTATTGGTATTTTTCCATAGAGACAAAGCCTTTCATTTAAATCAACCTCCAACAAAGCTTTAATTCCAGGGTGAAGAATAATGTCCTTTGGCTGTTTGCAGAAAGATTTATTTGTTTCAGGACATCCAGTTATTTCCTGTGCATAACCTCACTTAGAGGATCCGATATTTTTCTGTTTGATATCTCTAAAATTAACATGCACCTATTTAGACCTGCCTACCCATAAATATGCATATGCTTTGTTTCTAAAGGGAGAGCATGGGCAGGTCTGAGAGATCTCGCTGTGCTTGGACACCAGCAGAAAAACCCTGGCTGCATCCACTGAAAACTGGCTGGCAGCCACAGCACACAGAATGGAGGGAATGTTTGCTAAAAGACTAGATTGTGTCAGCCGTGACTAAGCAGGAATTTTAGCTAAAATGCATTAGCAAATTGAATGCTCAGAGCAAAATAGGAACGTTCGTGCTCTTATCTTTGTTCGCTCGAGACTGGGTTTGGATTTTAATATGAAAATCAGTGGAGGGAGGGAAGGGAAGTTCTGCAGAGTGTTCCTTGATTTTTAGGAATGCTGCTCTAGGTGACTGCTGACTATTTTGCCATGGCTGTGTTTACATTCCTGCTGGAATATGCATGCCCTTTAGCAGCCTGTGGCTCGCGGGGCACTGGGCTGTCAGTCAGGTAGTAAAATACTTTAATTACCCACTGCACCAGACAGAGCCAGAGAGAAAGGGTGGGAGGGGATGAAAGGAGTTCACTTCAAGCTTACTTTCTGACTGTCAGAAGAACGATAAACCGTAAGTCGTGGCTGTTATTATCCTTCCTTTCTCCATTCCTGATGGAAAGAGGTGTTGGGGTAGATGTACTCTTTAGGTCCTGCTCTGAGTGTCTGAGGGTATGGGAATGGCCACAGCAGAGTGATGGCTTTGTGCACTGCTATCCAGCATTTCAGATAAACCAGAGCTGAGAGGGGAAGAGATCTCCTCCCCCTGCTGCAGGACCTTTGTGTGTTTATGGTGGACAATGATGGCATTTTTCTTCTTTTCCTCCCTTCAAAGTCCTAATTTCCTTTTTTTTTTTCTTGACACAAAAATTCTTCCTCCCAAGTAGAAATGTTGAGCAGTTAAATTGTGCTCACCTGGAATAAATGGGAACCCCTGTTGCTACAAGGTTCCTGAAAAGCTGTCTCCATTAATTAATAAACAGCTAGGAAACTTTGCTGAAATACATGACCCTGCCTGCTCAATCTTTTAGTCACTTTTTTTTCTGGCCTGCTGTGTTCTTTGTTCATTACTTTTCTATATGATTATGTATGCAAGTCGATGAGCAAATCACCATATTCATATTTGTCATCTACCTGGCCTTAGCATGTAAAACACTGCTGCTCTGGCAAGGTTCAGGGAACTCCTGAAATGTGAGAACAAGGCAGCTGGAGGCTCACAAACCAGTCAGAAGGTAATTCTTCTACAGCTTTGTTCCACCACTGTATCCCCATGTTCTTGGGAATATAGGGAAGAGAGGATTTAATAATGGAGCAGATAGGCTGTGATTAAAAAAAGAAAAAGGGCTATGGGAGGTAGAAAGCGTTGCCTGGCACTGAGGGAGTGCACTCAGCCCAGCCTGGAGTGTCCATCATGTCACTTTGGGGACCTGGGGCTGAGCTGGAGAACTCCTCTGTGCTGGGAATGGCACTGGAGCAGTGCTGCAGGAGTCACCTGTGGGCGCTGATGGTAGAAACTTTACACAAAGCCTCCATGCTGGACTCACATTTCCAGAAAGTGCTCACCTTGTTTTCTGGGCTCAGGGAATACATCACTGGGGTTATGCACAGAAAATTCCTCCTGGAGATTGTCTGCATCCAGGCTGTTTGTTCTGAATTGGTGCTGGGATAAGCTTTTGGGGGCAAAAAATGGGATCCAACAGTCGGAATTGGTGAATTTAGTCAACTTGATTTTCCTTGCTGTGGTTTCTGGCAGATCCCTGTCTCCTGAAGGCTGGAGAAGTGAGCACAGGAGATGAACTGACAGCAATGGGCAAACGTCTGTCTTCTCATCTCCCTCCAGTGCTGCCTAAGCCTCCCATTTTTCAGTGATAATGCTAAATGAAGTACGAGCTTGGACAGCAGCCAGGTGTCAGCACATGGCAGAAGGTTTTAATTCTGCTTTTAGAAACTAGATAAGTGGTGTGCTAATATAAGCTAATAAAAGCACAACCTCTCTTCTCAGTTGGACAGCTTGAGAGCGAAGATGATCATGACATTGCCGTGTTGTGGAGTTTTGTGTTGGAGGTTGTTAAAGCTCTAATTATTACAGCTGTCTGTGCAACACGCTGGCTCACCATTATAACATCTATTTGATTATATGCAATGACAGAGCAACCAGATACATTAATTCCCTGGGAGGCTTTTTGTCTCTTGATTATGTACTTTTTTCACAGTTGTGCTCAGACTCAGACACTGCTCAGGGTTTGTCACTGCTGTTGTCCTTTTCCATCCCCCTCCCAGTTCCAATGCTGAGAGCTGTGTTTGTGAGCAATCATCAGGTTATTGCATTGAGCTGCTTCCTCTCTGAGAGTCCCCAGATCTTTGGATGCACTGTGGCCACAAAGTGTGCTGGAGTTGGTGCTCAGGACAGGCTGATTAAGCTGGAGTCTCTGCATTCTGATGATCACTGGAGACATCTGGTTCCACTGAAGAAATTCAAACCAGAATGCCTCTGAATGCACAACTGGACTGAAATTAGTGTTTTAAACGTCAACAGCAGTAGTGCTGTTTAGCCTTTTTTCTCTCATTCTCCACAGATTTTAACCCTTTCCACTCTTCAGCAGATCTGTGCTTGAGTTTATGTATAATCCTCTGTAGCATAGGGGAGAGGCTGCTTTAATTTCGTGGCTTTCAACTTTTTTTTTTGGCTTTTTATTTAAAGATTACTTTAAATTGTTTTAGAGAGATCAGTGAAAAGAAAGTGACCATCTCTCCCTTTGTGAGACTGGCCCTGTTGCAGAAGGTGAGGATTTCTGCTCTACAAAATGCCAATTACAGAGGAGCTTGTTGTTTGACACATTATTGGTATCGAGAAATTTAGGATCTGAGTCTGGATTTGCAGATGAGAGTGCTGTTTTGAATGCATCAGAAAACTGCATCTGGCTTCTGCAGTGCTGGGTGGATGCATTTAAAACGTGCAGCTCCTCTCCTGTTTCACTGGTGTGATTTGGGACAAAGCTGTGACAGCACACTCGGAAGTGCTCTCCGTGGCTCCTTTGCCAGGCTGCTGTTTGCCAGCTGAATTTAGCATTCTCCTTCCCCTGATCAATGAATAGATTTTTTTCCTCAGATCCTCTTTTATTTTTCGGTTTCCTCTGCAGCTTTTTTTCCCCCGTGGAAGATGAAATCTGTCACAGAGGCTTAGATTTATGAACTGCTGCCTGAGTCGCTTTGTGTGATGTCAGGGCGGGAGAGGAACTGATTGCATCCTTAGAACTGGCTTAACAGAAAGGCTTTGGATAATTCTGCAGATTTTTAAGATGTTGTGTTGGCTTAAGTGATTAGTGTGAAAGCTTCAAAGAAGACTAAATATTTAAGGCTTTATTCTGCCCTTACTTCTACCCATGCATAGCTCTGGATTTTCGCATTTGAATGAAAAAGTAACTCTTCCTCTCCCTTCCAGCCCTTCCCTTTCTCACCTCTCCCCCGTTCAGATGGCACAGAGTTGGTGTTCTGTGTTCCAGCAGTTGGTGAGCAGTGATGGAACCCTGCCAGGTACGTGGCAGTGGGGGAAGGCAGTGTGCAAGTGGGAGGAGTGGATGCAGGACATCATTCCCTGTCTTCAGAAATGCCTGCTGAATGCTGCTCTTCTCATGATCCCATTTGCCATCTGTGACAGTGCTGTAACTAGGAACTCTTCATCCAGTCAAGGTGAGGAGCTCCCTCAGCCTGGGGTTAACTTCTTGCAGTCCCATGGGGTGTTGTGTGTCAGGGAAGTCAGGATTTGGGGTGGGAAGGACTGACTCGATCCACTCTGTTCCCTTGGAGTATTTCATTAGGGCTTTTCACAGCTCCACGTGTAGCTAGGCAGTGGATTTTGGCTTTGCTGGGTGGATTCTGGTTATTCCACTGAGCTTCAGCTCCTCTTTCTGAGGGCTGTGCATGAAGGAGTGTGCAGTTCCAAGGGAATTGTGCATTCCTAGTTTTTCAGCAGCATTGCTGTATATTGGGGTACCCAGGACTGGGCTGGGCAGCACAGCTGGCAGATCCTGCCAGCCCAGACAAGGTGTCTATCAGTCATTGCTAGTGAGAGCTGTTGAATTGATCACTATTTTCCCTCCTGGCCCTTTCTCTCAGTGCCTGGGGGGCTGAGGCAGTTGTGTGAATTACCTCAGGCTAATTGCATTAGCAGTAGCCAGCCAGGGCACCTATTTGCCTTTTGCCCCCAGCCAGCCCTGCTGATGGATGTTTTCCTGCATGGCTTTGTATCCTGCTAGGTTTGGAAGTGTGAGCTAGAGACTGACTGTGCAGCTCTCCCCAAATCCCAAAGTGCAGCAATCCCTCCCAGGAGCACTCCTGGAATTGTTTGTAAGGACTCTTTGGGCACACCCAGTGTGGAGATGCTCTCACCCCAATGGACTGCTCAGCTGTGGAGCTGATGTGTGCTGTGCTCTCTGGGAGGAGTCTCAAATGTCACTTGCAGGAAAATTAATCTAATAACTGTAGCCCTGAGCAGGTTATGAGCTGAGCCTCTCGTTAGCCATGTGTTTTGTGGTGACCTCTGCCAGCCACAGCGAGCAAACAGGGCCACTGGTGTGCAGGGGATGGAGGAGGATGGTGATTGTTCAGGATGTTCAGGGAGTTCTACCCCTGGAAAAAAGCCTAGAGGACTTTTTGTATAGCTTTGAAGGGCAGAGCATTTGCTGTGATGATTCACTACTTCTGCCAATTTGTAGTTGAAAGGTGGGCTCCCTTCATTGAAAGGGATTGATGGTTCTGAAGAAAGCAAATTTAAGTTGGTTTTTAATCCTTTTCTTCTTAAGAGTATTGCTTTTCTCCCAGCTGTGCAGAAAGTGAATCTGATTGCTTTCCGTTGTTCCTTCATGGAATTCACTTATGTTCCCTCACAGTAACTGAGGAAGTGACTGACTTTTTCATTATACTTCTGTTAGTACAGATTGGCATGGAATGGCCCTCTTGATCTTTTATGAAATGGAATCATGGGATTCAGGAGAAGGAGGGAAGAGGGAAAATCTTTATAAACTTCTCCCTCTCCCCTGCACAAGAGAGAGGGAGAAGTTTAAAAGGTTTTTTTTTTATCATTCTTTTGCAATTAAATATTTGCTACTGCTTAGTAAAATCACTTGGAATTCATCACCAAGGTGGCAAATGGTAAAGCTTGAGAAGCTGATGATGAGTCTGTGGAGCTTTGGAGTTGATACTGGGAGGCTGTGAGCTCCAAGGAGGGTCTGACCTCAGGAATCCTGGATCCCAGAGAGCAGCAGCAGAACACTTGGGTCTGTGGGTGAGGGGCTAGATTCAGCTGATGCTTTGGAGTAAGATTTATTATAATCTGGCTGTTCCTCACCTGGTACTTGAAAATAAAGTAAAACCTAAACTGAAAACGGAGCATTCTGTTAGTGTGCCATTGGAGTGGGTAGTTTTGCTATAGAAGTCATTATTCTTTCCTTTTATAAGAGGATGAACCTTCCTTTTACCTCTGCAGTAATCAAGGTGCAACATGTCAGAAAAACCAGTGCATTCATTTAGCTGTTTACTGAGGTACTTTTTCATGCTTAAAATTCATACTCAAACTGTGTTCCTGACTTTCCCTGGAGAAAAAGAGAAAAGTGTGTGTGTAAATACTTGTAAAATTATTGTGATGAATAATTTTCTCTGCTTCTCTGTTGCCTTACACTTGGTGTGCACACATCTGAGTGCTGAGAGGTGGCAGGGATGGGAGCTGGGGTTTGTTTGCTTCACCATGCTCTGCTTTATAACCAGTGGCCATGAGGAATGGCAAGGTTGCTTTTAAAGCTCTGTGACAAATTGCCAGGGGAACCAGGGCTCCAGAGCCATTCGTTTGGCTGTGCTCTGGGGAGAGCAGCCAGCCAGCCATCCATCCATCCATCCATCCTTCCAGCTAGCCAGCCACTTAGAAAATGTGCTAGCTGCTTCTGGGGATTGATTGGGTTAATCAAATTAGTTTAGCAAGTTTAGAGAAGAGAACTGACCGAGTGGTCACTAAAGCAGCCCATGTAGAGGAGAGGCAAGGACAATAACTGGTATTTTTTGTGAGAATGTAATTTCATATTATAAACATTCAGCAGTGTATTTCTTCATCCCCATTGCCCATTAATACCTCTTTGTAGCTCACTTTGGAAGACTTCAGACAAAGTCTTTTTTGGTGGTTTTGAGTCCATTTCTTCCCAGTTCTTCCCATACTGCTTTCTTTCATATAATTTTCTTTACTTCAACCATCCCTCATCAATTTCCCCCTTCTCACCTTCTTGAAAGGCTCATGAGCTGAAAGAAAAGTGATTCTTTCACATGTGAATCATGGAAACACCTGGATTTGTATCCCTTAACACTTTTTATCCTGCTTTTGTCAGCGAGGACCAGGCCAGCTCACATTACAGTCAGCAGGGAGCAGGAGCTGGGTGGGAATTTGCAAGCTCAGAAATGAGCTTATGAGCTCACTGGAAAAGGAATTGCAAACAGTGGGTTCTCAGCAGCATCAAAAACCTGACTTAGTTCTTTTCAGAAGGAAGTGGAGAATGAGAGATGTATGTTATTGAGACACTGCCTCGCTTATCTGTATCTTCTGTAAAATCTGGAGTTTAATTAAAATGCCACAAAAGTTTAGCTGGAGGAAAGAAATATGGAATCTCTGTTAATATTGAAGAAGCCCTTTGACTTATGCCAGTTGAGAATGTGATGTTGAAGAAAGACTGTTAATAAGGGAGATGCTTCAAAGCTGGGTATTTAAAATGTATTTCTAAGTGGACGAAGCTTTTCTTCATTGATGGTATTAAAATACTGTAATTGACTTTAAATTGTAGTTAAGAAAATGGAGACATTCACACAGTTATGTTCTCCAGTCCTGGTGACTTGAGCCTATTTTCAGTAAGAACTCTTCAATGCATGTGAATTTGCAAAATAAGTTTGGAGCATTCTTCATTATACTGAAAAGCATATTTCACAACAAGGGTTTCAGTAGAAATCAATATAGGATGTGATACTTATTAGAAATATTGTAACAGCATTCTGTTAATACTAAAGAAGCTCCCCTTTTCCCCCAAGATCTTTGGGTTGCTTACCTTCATTTACTTGCTTTGTGACATCTTTTTTACCTTCATCCTGTAGGAGACTAACTGCACGAGCTCAGTTATTTTGGTTTTTGAGGAATTAGCCATTAAATAGCAATGACTTAAAATCTTCTTTGATTGATTACATGTAACTGTCTGAATTGCAGCAGTAATTCGATGTAGCAACCCTTGCTTATGAGGTGTAAAGTAATTTATCCTGCTAATAAACCATCATTGTATGCTTGCTAAGAGAAAATATTAAATTAATCCCTATTACTCTGTATTTTTATATCTTGATTCTGTTCAAATTTCTGCTGGAATATGAAAAAAATATTCAATCACTTCTTGTCAGGAAGATGACTTTAAAATCCTTTGCAGTGGAAAAAAAAAATCAAGACAAAGAATTGCCAAAGAGGAGTTGTATTCTGTGCATGTAAATAGGTTCTGCACCGTAATTAGTGATTTTCCAGGGCTGGACCGGAGGCCTGTATTTCCATGGGAAAATACGTTTGATGTGTACCATCCCTAATTTCTGCAGTCCTGAATAAGCAGCTCTGATTCTGCTGTAATGAAGCATGTGTTAATGTTACAGCCTTCTGTCCAGCCAGAAGCCAAAACACCATGTCTGACTTTGTCATGAATCTTGCAGTCGTCTTGTTGCCTCCCTGGGTAGGCTTTTGTTCCAAAAGTGCCTTCAGATAGTGCAAGTTCTCATTGAAACCTACAGTGCTTCCTCCACTCGGGCTTGGCTTTGCTCGATTTCCCGACTTTCCTGGAAAGTGTGAATGGTTCAAAGCACTGAGGGAATTGTTTGTTTGTTTGTTAGTTTTGGGACAGTGGGGTTTCAAACAGTCGGTGGGACTGACTGGAACTGTTGCTATTTCAGTTACGTTTCAGCTGTTTATGTTTCCATTTTGTTTTCTTTCCTTTTTTTAAGCTGTGAGTCACGCAGAACAGAGATAAGGGTTTGCTGTGTGTCTCAAGGTGGAAGGTTTTGTTCTTGCAGCCCTCGGTTTCTCAGTGTCATTTAATAATGAGCACTTGTTCTCTGTTGTTATCAGACACTTTTGCATGTGGGTTATTAGTTGTTTTCTTTTTCCTCAAATGATTTTCTGCTACAAAGTTGGTGGTTTTTTTGTTTTTTCACTGGAGCTGCGATTTGAGATCTTGGGAACAGAACACACAGTTCAGCACGGGTACAGTCAGAGCCAGGGAGATACCGACTGACTTCAGGGACTGTTTGGTACTGAGGGTGACTTGTTCAAATCCCAATCAAATGCACAGAGCCCAAGTGAGTGGAATTCCTCCTTCCCTGTAGGAAAAGCCTGTGAGACCAATTCTGTTGCAGTTGTTGTGCAGCAAATCCCACAATGGCCAGAGCAGTGTTCTCCAAGCAGTGTCCTTCAGCCAGCAGGGCTCTGTGCTCAGTTTTGGTGGGATGGATGAGTTGGGATCCCATTGACATCACATCCTCGTGGCCAGGAGAGACCTTGCACCCAAAGCTTTGCGTTATGCTTTAGAGGTTACACACCCATGCAAAGTTTGCTCTCAGTTCAGAAGTGTTCCTTCTGACTCCCACAGGATGCAGGTAAAGAACATGCAAGTATAATAAACTAATGTCTGCTGTAAATGCTGGGCTGGGAGGTAGGTTTCTGCTGAGTTTTGTTGATTTTCAGGCATGTCTACGGCACGGTAAGTTTGCATATAGAGTCTCACCCAATTCAAGTGAGCACTTGTATTCTTTGTCTGCACAGCTCCTCCACATTAGCATAGTTGTTACTCCTGAGAGTATGTGTTCATTCATCGCATCTCAGTGTGACAGTCAAAGAATTAATTACTCTGAGAAGGGACAGGCCTCTTCTAAAGAGTTTCACAACTTCAGCTTTTAATGGATCTGTGTCCCCTGCTGGGGCTGCAGCGCAGCTTGTCAAAGCATTGGCGGCGGCTGCACGGGTCAGTGGCTCCCAAAGCAGGGACACTGTCACAGGAACCATGACACTGCTTCCTAAGGCTGATTTACTCGCAGCTCCAGCGACTGAGGGGACAGGCAGAAGGGAAATTGTAAGCCTTCTAGTCATTGTTCACAGGGAAGAGATTTTGAAATTCTCATTAAAAACAAGTAGTACTTTATTTAAGGTGGTGTTGCTCGCACGCTCAAGCGCTCACCTCGCTGGTTGCTCCCGAAGCTGATTGCCTAAATGGCCTGGCTGCAGTGCTGCTGGATGTTTGTTTCATTATCTAATGTCCCTTATTGATTTTCATTAAAAACATGTCAGCATTGATTTTTCTAAAGCACCCTCGGAAATGCATTCTGACCCTTTTTCATGTTGAATCCGCTGCACAGTCTCCCACTGAATTGGTCTAAAGCAGGATTATTTTCTGCCTAAGAAATGTTGATTAAATATTTTGATGTACGAGTGGTTGAGGCCGCTTTAAGAACAAAGCGTGCCGTGGGGAAATGAACTGAGACAAGGGGGAGGCTGAAAGGGAGGATGCTGTAAACCAGGCACTTTGTCCATTCATGCATTGTTATTTAAAGTTAGCGATGGAAATAAGCTGAAGGCCTGGTGCTGTGTGTGAGCATCACTTCCCACTCCAGATTGTATTGATGTGATGCTGATAGGAGAAAGGAGATATTATTTTGAAATGTAGTTAAACCTGAGTGCAGAGAAGTATTGCTTTTTCTCTTATTACAGTGACTTTTTAGGGAGCCTGGCGTGTTTGTTCTGTAAGTTTTAAAATGCTGACAGTCACAGAACTTAAATCAATCAGCTCATTTTGTCACATGCCTGTGTTATTATTTTCCTGCTCTCCTCCTCTGGCTCGTTGTGCTGATTTCTCTTATCTGAGAAATCAGTTCTTAGCCACGTGTGGTGATGTGCAGTGACATGAGTGACACGCTGGGGTCCCTTAGAGTGACTCCAGCACAGCTGTAGGACACTGAGCTCTCTGCTCCCAGACTTGTGCTCATATTCCTGCATTAGCTAACGTTCACAGAATTGACACACAGCTGAAGTTCAGTGACTGGAAAGTTCTGGTGCTGCTGAATTGACTATTGAATTTCAAGCAGTGCCGTGGTTGGGGTGATAGTATGCCACAGAAATCCAAATTCATGTGTGAAAAGAGGGAAGGGCTTTCAAAGTCAGCTTTGTGTCTGTCTCTTCCTAAAGACAGACTAACTGGTTTCCCTATAATTCGAATTGTTCCTCCCACCCCATAATCTGGACTTTGAGTAAATGATTTTCTTTGGTTTTCTTCTAGTTTTTTATATTTCTGATGCCGAAAATGTGATGGTAAATGTCTGTACAGCAGATTCTAGTCTTTCAGAGAAACAACACTTTACATTCATTAGGTAATTAATAGCCTTGTTTGCCTGGCTGTTGCATCTGTTATATTTTTACACTGCATGGGGATGTGTTGCTTGAACAGTAATGCCATCAGCAAACCTGGTGAGGCAGAGGGAGTGTGTTTGCAGCTGATGGGAGCAACTGGTGTGTTGCTGGAATATAACTCTGGCACTGCTTAGTTAGTAAAGTGTTTCATGTTCAGTTATACAATTTTTTGGAAGAAAAATAGTATATTAATAGAAAAGAATATCAAGAAACTCAGTATAGATAAATCACTTGGTGTATGGAAGTTTCCAACTCTCAGATTCTTGCCCTGTCCTAATATTCCCTCTTTGTAGGAAAAGAGTGTAGAGGAAAAGTACAATTTGAGTGTCTTGGTGGGTATTTTTATGCTTAAAAACAGCTGCCCAGGTGTGCCTTGTGTCATGTGCACAGGTGAGGCTCAGGACTCTGCTCAGGGCTATGTGTGACACATCTTGTGCCATGGTGTCTGTTGCAGTGCCTCTTGACCTTTTGGTCACAGATACACAAACCCCAAGGGCCAAACCTCTGAGTGTCTCTGCATGTCCTCCCTGGATGCCTCTGCAACCTCTCCACCTGGAGCTCTCCTTTCCTCAGTGCATATTAAGCTCTCAGCCTTTTCTTCATTCTTCTTTTAATTGGTATTTGTTGTACTCTTAGCTGTTAGCCACGCTCACTGTTTCCAGCACAGCAGATTTTTGGGATAGGCACCCTTCAAATCTTTGCTGTGCTCCCTGTGGGTTTGAGAATTGATCTTTTCAAATGGGACCAGCAGTACACATCACTGCTCACCCCTCACTGTCACCCTGCACCCCAGCAGGTAAGCAGGTCTCCAAAGGCAGGCAAACCCCAGCAGGTAAGGAGGTCTCCAAAGGCAGACAGACCCCACAGTAAGGAGGTCTCCAAAGGCAGACAGACCCCACAGTAAGGAGGTCTCCAAAGGCAGACAGACCCCACAGTAAGGAGGTCTCCAAAGGCAGACAGACCCCACAGTAAGGAGGTCTCCAAAGGCAGACAGACCCCACAGTAAGGAGGTCTCCAAAGGCAGACAGACCCCACAGTAAGGAGGTCTCCAAAGGCAGACAGACAGACCCCACAGGTAAGGAGGTCTCCAAAGGCAGGCAGACCCCACAGGTAAGGAGGTCTCCAAAGGCAGGCAGACCCCACAGGTAAGGAGGTCTCCAAAGGCAGACAGACCCCACAGTAAGGAGGTCTCCAAAGGCAGACAAACCCCACAGTAAGGAGGTCTCCAAAGGCAGACAAACCCCACAGGTAAGGAGGTCTCCAGAGGCAGACAGACCCCACAGGTAAGCAGGTCTCCAGAGGCAGACAGACCCCACAGGTAAGGAGGTCTCCAAAGGCAGACAGACCCCACAGGTAAGGAGGTCTCCAAAGGCAGGCAGACCCCACAGGTAAGGAGGTCTCCAAAGGAAGACAGACCCCAGCAGTTCCCTTTCTAACACGTCTGGCTTCCACAAAACCACCAATTCCTGAGCTCTCCATGCAAACACAGCTGGTGCTGGGCAGAGCTGGGCTGGAGCAGCTCAGAGCTGCACGGGGCACAGTGTCCCCTCTCCAGAGGCACAGTGTCCCCTCTCTGGAGGTGGCCGTTCCACATGGCCACAGGAATGCACTGAGAGCCCCCAACGTGCAGCCAGTTGTGCAACCCTACACCAGCCAGGGCTTCTTCCTGACCCCCACCTGTCAGTCAGCTCAGCCCCAGAGGATAAGCTGGTCTTTTGAAGTCAAGGCTTAAAATTGTTGAGGCTGGAGGGCATTTCTAATAGGTTACTGGGTGAGCAGGGAAAGCAGCAGTGTGTGTATGGTATCAGCTTTGCTTTGATCACACTCTGTAGTGTTGTGCACACACACATGAATTTAATAGCTGCTGCTTAATGCTTACCTGCACTGTTTGTGCTCCTAAATCTGAGCCTGAGGATGGCTGATGCAGTGCTGCCCTTGAGCAGATAAATCCCAAGGCTTTTTTTCCAGAGCTGGTGGCTGAGGAAGCAGCTCCTTTCCCTGATAAAACAATGAGGGACAATGGATGGACCCTGACTTGTGGGATGTATATATGTATGTGTGTAAAATGCTGTGAGGCTGCCCCAACTTGGAGATTTCAATGCTATGAAATAAATAAAATTAAAAGCAGGCAGTGGCACAAACCTACCCAGAGCAATGCACTGAAAATACAACTTCTGAAGAGGGAAACACCTTCTTCGTCCCTCAACCAACCATACCATAAATTTTCTCCCTCTTTTGCTTTTAGTACTGTTGTAAAAAGCCCAGGCCTGCTTTAAAACCTGAAACTTTCTCTTACAAAGGCCGGGGCTGAGCTTTGAGGCACTGCCACAACTCATTGTCTGTGGAAGAACCCTTGCTGGGAAGGCTGTGATTTATATCAGCCTGCCTGTCATGGGGTGAAAGGAATGCCCGGTTTTTCATTTTGATCAAATGTTAGGTTTGAAAACCACCCACTGCTGTAAACTCAGTTGGAGTGGAGAGATGAGATGGAGCACATTGCATGCTTTGTTGCTGAGATAGTGTTTTAAGGCTGGCTGAATCTGTTTCCCATTGCTGAGCGCAGGGAGCAAAGATGTGGATTTAAAAAAGGGAAAACTAAACTGAGTGCTTTTTTTTTTTTTTTCTTTTTTTTTTTGGGTCTGCTTTCAGTGAAGTAGAAGATGGGGTGAGAGCAGTTCAGGAATATGCAGTGTCTTCAGTGCAGACACTAAAGCAGGAAAAATCTTTGGTGTAGATGAGCCTGTAGAGAAGGTGGGGGTGGAATTTATGGGGGTGGAATTTTCCAAAGGGACTAGCAGAGATAATCACCTAGTTCCCTCTGGAAACTGGTGGACCTGCCTTTATGCCTAAAACTGGGAGGGGAAGACAAAACAATTCTCAGCTGAAATTGAGTTTATCTTCTGAGATTTCTTCAGTTTTTCCCATCCACTCTTTTTTGGTTTTTTTTCTTTGTCTTCTGTTTAGCAACTTTCTCATGGCTTTCCTTTCTGAAAGTTTAGATGTTGATACAATTCTAAAACCATGATATTCTTTCTACTTAAAATGCTCAATAGTTACTGTGGCATTTTCTTCTCTTGACTGTTGGCAGCAGCACAGAGAGCTTTCCCTGGTTTTGAGTTTCATCACAAATTTCCAGCTTGGACTGCCCTTAAGGTACAAAAGCATCTGATCTGAGTTTGTGGCTTTGAATTGGTGACATTCAGTTTCTGATCTTTCTTAGGTTAATTCTCATTTTGGCTGAGTTTCATGATATAAAATAACGTTTTTGCCTCGTTAATAAAACTTACATCTACTTAGTCTTAATATGAGTATCAAAAAAATCAGAATCTGAGAATTTAAATTAGGAAGGATTGCTCCTGAGTCTATGACTGTATTAAGTAAAAGCTGTAAGAGGTTCCTTTGGGCTCCTGTGTTAAGAGCAGGAAGAATTCTGTGCTGTTGAGTGTCTGCAGACTCGTGATCACACTCTTTAGACAGTCAGTGTGATGCCTGTGAGCAATTTGTATGATTAAGGGTTGGCTACTATGAGTAAGAAAACCATTGTCTCTTCCTCTGCTGCCGTTCCATTTGCAAATGTAAAATTAGGAGGTGTAGATAATTTCCTGCTCTGCCACCCCAGGCTGCAGAACCTTGGGCAAACCATCTCTGTGTTCACCTGATACAAGAAGTGCTCATACAGCCTCACTGGGGTGCTTTGAAACTAAGCACGTTCAAGATTAAAATATTGTGGTGACAGTGGGGAAAAAATCCCCAGAGTGCTCCGAGCAGTGTATTTGATCAGCCCTTCGGGTCACAGGAGATTTAAAGGCCATCTGTGGTGTGACTCCATGACTTCTATAAACCAGCATCAAACGGGATTGATGCATTTGTGTGGTCTGACCCCTCGGAATTCTCTGGTCAAGTTGTGTTGGGAAGGGAGAGAAGCACTGAGCTTTGCTATCCATTTTTATGTGTGTCTTTACAGAAAACAAAACCGTGTCAACAGCTGATGGACGTTTTGCAGGTTTTTGTCACAGTTTTGGGGACATGAGTAGTGAGTTGAGATATGCCTTTCAAATTACACTGTAGAAAACCTCTGAATATTTTTGAGGCAGTTAATATGGGTGTTATAAAGTAAATTATTTTCACCCCCATGAAATAATTTAATACCAGAGCTGCTGGACTAGAACACTAGCTATTATTACTAGGAATACACTTTAAAACACTTGCTTTCCCATTTTTTTTTTAAGCCAGAGATTATACCTTTATTGGTTTTGTATTTCCACACATAAGGAGGGGAGTTACTCTGTGGCTGTGTAATTGTGTCCCAGCTGGGAATGGCCAAAAGGGCTGACTGATTACAGTACCTAACAGTGCTCTACAAAGGTGCTTTGCAAATCTAGGAAAAAATCCAAGGTTTGTTTCATCAGGGCATCAAAGGCTGAGGTTTTTTACCATCCTGCTAGGACTGATTCCCAGCTGGAATGTGTTAACTGCAGGCATTATTGTTAGAAATGGCAAACATCAGGTAACATTGCACTGTGGAGCTGGAAATGATTCTCAGACTTCTCTTGCAGCTCTTATTCTTGAAATCTATATCCTGTCTTTTCCTTCATAAGGTCCAGGTCTGGATTTCTTGCCTTTTGGTGTTACCTTTGTGCTTGTTCTGTTCCCCATGTGATTTAGCAGCGAGCAGAGTGCTAAATGTCAGTGTTTTGGAATGTTCTTGTCAGAGATGTGGGGTTAGGATAACATTTGGTTCTCTGTTACTTTGCTGGTGTGTCTGAAGCTGGAGAATCAAAGCAGGGCTGAGCTCTGACAGGTCTGACACTGTCTGTCTGAAACTGGATTGCAGATAAGGATTTCAGAGTTTAGCAGCCATTCAGCAAACTCTGCAGGGCTTCCAGCAGGGAGGTTTCTTGCTAGGGAGAGCAAAGGCCTTGTAACTATGGGCTGAAGCTGCTTCTGAGTAGCAGTGAGGTTACAATTGTCTCCCCAGCTTCTGTATTAAAAGTGCATCTTAGTGTACCATCAGCAAGATTTTTCCTAGTTATAAAAGGATATTATCAATTGAAAAATGCAGTGTAAGTTCATTTTAAATACTCCTTATTAAGTAAAATCAGAGATTTAGCATGTGTGCATTTTACCATGTATTCATATTTAATTGCTGCATTTCTATCACTTAGATCAATCATCTTTGTGTATGATCTGATTTGTTTCAGTTGTGGGCTTTCTGGAAGAGAGGTGAAATTCACAGCAAAAGCTGAAAATATGGGAAAAGCAAGTTCTATGTGGCAGAATATTTTTATAAATGTGAGTGTGAATTATTGCTTACTGTTAATATACCTACATAGATATTTGATTCCTTTTTACAAGGTTAAAATGTTAATGATAACTATTCCAGGATAATTGGTACTTCTGAGTCACAGAACTTACTACTGAGTGAGCAGCCAGTGTAAATTAGGGAGTTCTCTGGACCAATTCCACTGGGCCCTGAAAATTTGGGGAGCTCAGTATTTCATAGAAGGACTAAGCCACAGTTCTGTGATGGAGAGAGATCTGAAAATAGCTGGAGGGGTCAGCTCTGACCTCTCTTGTGAGGCTGGAATTTGTCCAGAGGAGTTCTTATCTATGAGTTTCCCTCCCACACCTCAGTTTTGTGCATTTTATTGCACACATTTCACCAAGCAGAAAAGGAGGGCTGCCGAAAGCTGCCGTAAAAACACAGACTCTGAAGGGGTCAGGGGGGGAAAAGAGGGCAAATTCTTTTTAATTCCCATTTGTACAAATAATTCTCAGATTAAGGATTTTGGCTGAGAAAGAGAGGCTCAAGTCTGCAATGCCTGGCCCCCATGTGGGCTTCACGGGGAGCAGCTGAACAGAATGCTTCATTTCCAAAAGGCACTGCACAGCTTCCCGCCCTGTTCTCAGGAGATGATGAAGAAGAAAAAAGACAGCGACTTTGCAGCTGATTAATCACTGGGAAACAGTAATCACTGCTGGTGTGTTTGGTGTCATTCAAGGACTTTCAGACAGAAATAAACCCAAGAACTCCAACAGTAGCTCTCTCTAATTGTTTTCTGTGCTCAGCCCTACTTTGTGTATTGAGCAAACCATTCCTCTTGTTGCAGTTTATACTCGGTGATCTCTGGGGCACAGATTGAAACCATCCTGGGCACTTCATGCTAGAAGCTCCATGGGACCAGATTTAGGTCTTTAGAGGAATCATAGAATTCTTTCAGGCTCTAAAACCATAGCTAAGGGTTTATAGCATATTTAAATGTACATTTCTGCTTGGAAAACACCTTGAGATGGATCTTTGTCGTGTGTAAATTGACACAGCCTCTCCAGAGCAGAGAGAAACTGAGTGGATTTCCACCCACTGAAGTTTGGACCCCTTTGATTTTTCTTTTCTCTTCCGTGTGTATAATGCACTGAGAAAGAAGACAACCCTCTCTAATCTGGGGAGAATTTAGACACTAATCAAGCACTAAAGAGGCACCATGCCGGGGCTGAGAGCTAAAATCCCAAGGATGAAATCAAGTAATTGCTTTATCTCTTTCTTTTCAGACATCTAGAGAGATGCTTAAAGGCAAAACTGAAAGTAAATGAATGAATGGAGCCAAGTGGATTTAGGGGTGGATGGATGTATTAAAGTTCCAGGGAAAACAGCAGCAAATAGGTGACATTCTGTGCAGCTCACAAAGGCTTGGCAGCAGCAGCAGCCAGGCTGAAATCATCTCACTGAAGGGAAAACGTGCTTAATAAAGGACAGAAAGTTTTATATATATATAAAACTTTATTTTTTAAAGTAGATTGTAATCAATTAACTACCATAAATATTGTTTTCAGCATTAACCATCTTCATGTCTGTAATTTCTCTGAGATTCCTATATTTGCCCAGGCCCTGAACAATTGCAGTAATGATTTAGTGATTTTTCTCGTGAATATAATTTGAGAGATTCATATTCCCAGAAAGGAGAAAGACAAAAAGCCTAGAGGAGGGAAGGCAGGGAAGAGTTGGGCACTATTTTTAAGTGAGCTATTGAATCTGTGTAACAACATGACCATTTTGTTACACATTCTGTTTAGCCAGTTTTTCATACTTTGCAATAGGTTGGGATCTGTTTATTGGTACTGGAGAGCTTTTTTTTTCCTTGGCTTTTTCTCATGTAGATAGTTTTATGCTTCTCATCTAGGTTAGGAACGAGAAATGCAAATTTTTTACCAGACTTGAATAAGCAAGCTGTTTCCAAGGAAAATAGTTTCAGGCTTGGATGTTAGATCTGGGCAAAGAATTTACAGTATTTTTGAGCTCACTTTGTCTAAACCAGTAAATGGATAGTGATACAGCAACCTTAGGTAAGGCTAGTAATAAAAAGGCTAAAAAAACCTATCAGATCTTTGTTTATAGCAAGGAAGCTCCTGCCACATCAGCTGCTTGTTCAGTTGGTGGGAAAACTCTTGACATCAACTTCCAGCTGTAAAACAGGGAGTTTACACTGCAGGTGGAATTTTACTCAAACCCCAGAGGTCAGATTTTCACAAGAGCTCAGCCTGCAAGCAAACATGGAAAGAAATGATCAAATTTCTGGAGCCCCAAAGAGTTGAGATTCAGAGTTGCTGCTCCCAGACTCCACATGGGGTAATGCAAGGTCAGCCTGCAAGACTGCACCCTAGATGTGCTGTAACTTTAATTTTGGCCCCTGAGAAGGCCAATGAACTCATACAGACCTAATGACAGCTCATCTGTACTTTAATTAGCCAGGGCTGTGATCACATTTAGTGCAGGAGCCATACTAAAATGCCACTCACATTTCACTTTAAGTGCTCTGTGTCAGACACCATCACCCAGCAATGAGCTGCTGCTATTAAATTTCATAAACAATCATTTGAAATAAAGAGTTGTCACAGGAGTAGACTTAAGCAGCATTTTAATGGAGCATCAAAGGCTCTGCTGTGCTGAGAATTACAAAAACTCTCCTGCAGTCAGGAAAGAAAGGTCATCAGGTCTTGGTCAGACTCACCTGAGTGACCAGGTATTCCTTGGGCCAAGGAGTTTATCTCTGTGGGATTTCTCTCTTCCTCCTGGAAGTCACAGATGTCATTTTGGAAATCATAAAGCCACCAGACCTCTCTTAGCATCTACCCTGGAAATAATTGCTCCAGCATGGCTGTAGAGCCTGGCAGAGGATGGAAATAATGAAAAACCCAGAAAGAAAGGAATTGATTCTGGAAAGCAGTTTGCAATAGTTCCTCTCTCTGTCTAGAAGAAGTGAAAAAGCTGCTGATTCAGTTTTAACATGTTAGGGCACTATGTAGGATTTTAACTTTGATGGCAGTCTAGCAGTTACGTCTTCAAAGATTTTTTAGTATATAGTGGCAAGGTTCTGCTCTCATTTACACTTCAGATATAAGGAAATAACACCTATTTTTCAGCACTTTGGGCAGAAAAATTGTAACAGAAATAAATATTATCCATTAGCAGAGTGCCTTAGTCAGCCTCACACTGAAAAAGGAGAGATGTGCTGCGTGTTCACTGTGTTTCATTTTTCCTGAAGCAATTGTCTTTTTGCTTTTTGAATCCTTTTCCCTTGCTCGAGTGCCATTTCTGGTGAGGTCTGACCCACCCAGTAATCCCTCTCATATCTGCAGTTGCAAAAACCTGGAGAAATCTAAACCTACCATGGAAACATGCTGGTTTAATCAGGATTTTTATCAACTGTTTTGCTTTGCTCCCCCAAGTGTTTCGGAGTGCTTTCACAGAACGTGCAAAGGAATTCTGGGAGATGGAAATAAGGATTTGTGTGTAAAATGTGGGATTTGAGGGGGTTTAGGAGGGAAGATTAACTGGGTGAAATGTTTAGATCTCACAATTTCCTGCAGAGAATGCATGTTTTTCAGAGGGGAAGGCTGCTCTGGAGGAATGGTCTCACATCTTTTCAGCCTGCTGAGCTGTGAGTGGAGCTGTGGCTGGGATGAGCAGGATGATTACCTCATATTAGCAGAAAATTGTTAATTGCTACATGTCATCCATTAAGAGTTTCATCCTACCTTGTATGAAGAATGTGATCCTGACTGCAAGGAGTTACTTCTTAAATGAGATTGCAAACCACCAGTATTTAGGATTTTAGTGAATAATCTAGAGATTGGGAATAGATTCTAGGTGTGCCAATTTCCATCTCACTTCTCTGACCATTAGCCCGTGCTCACCTTTAAAGATTTGTTTCAATTGGCAGCATCTCCAATGAGAAATGCAGCTTTAAAAGCCAAAAGAACATTTGTCTCCTTTAGTTCTTGAGGTGCTTTATTGTGAGGCCTGTTATGGTTCAGTTGAAGCTTTTTGAGTTGAGGACAGTGTTGAGGCTGGAAGGAAATGAATGGAAAATGCAAACCAGAAGGAGATTTGCCAGGACCAAGTTGTTCATGTGGTTATTTGGCAGTTACAGGAACTAAATGTGCTCAAGAAGTTCCCTCCTTGTATCATGCAAGTCATTCCCACCAACATCTAATACTAATATTCCATCAGTGAGGCTTATTTATGCTCTCGTTGTAATAACTTGAAAAACTCTCTGAAAAATCCTTTATTTACATTAATAATGCCACTAATATTTCCTGGATCTGTTGAAGTTATTGCTTTTTGCTGCTCAAGGAGATATGGTAATTCAAGTATATAAGCTTGAAGGAAGACGGTGAGAGTTGTTTCTCTGCAAGGAAATGAAGCTAAAACTCCTAGGAAATATTTCTAGCCCACATCAAATTCAAACATCTCCAACAGAGATATTTGCCAGGAAGTGTTCAGTGGGTCTGTTGCTGAGCACAAACATTATCTGAGGCAGCATTCAGGGTTTTTCTGTGCTCCAGATGGATGGCATGGCCAAGGAAGATGAATCATCTCTGCTGTGCATGGCTGAGCTTGGTGGAAACTCACAGAAAATATAGAATTCCAGTTTGTCTCGAAGTACTGGAGGCTTGCAGGGAGCTCTTGCAATTGCCATTAATCTTTTGGGAAGCAGGAGCATATTGGAGCAGTCAGTTCAGTAGGGATGGGCTGAGCAGAGAGCAGGACAGCTGGGACTCAGCAGCTCCTTGGGTTTGCTCTTAGGGCAGGGAATTTTAGTAATTATATATGGTATTGTTTGCTCTTAGGGCAGGGAATTTTAATAATTGTATATGGTATTGTTTGCTCTTAGGGCAGGGAATTTTAATAATTGTATATGGTATTGTTTGCTCTTAGGGCAGGGAATTTTAATAATTATATATGGTATTGTTTGCTCTTAGGGCAGAGGATTTTGATAATTGTATCTGGTGGTTCATTCAGCAAAAAGCAGTGTTCAGAGTGTTCAGAAAGCACCACAAACACTACTGCACAGCACTCAAAGTGCCTCTGAAGCCTTTAAATGTGAGATAAGGTTGGTGTGGTGGTGAAATGCTGAGCAGTAAATATTTTCCTTGTTTGCTTCTGCTTAAAATTGAATCTTGGAGGATTTACATGCAAATTCTATCAAGTACCAATCTTTGTTCAGCCCTTGTTACGTTTTGATTTTTTTTTTTCTCATTAATTTGAAGGCATTTGGGAAGGGAAAAGAGCCAGTGTTTTCTAATTGGCTAACATAAAGTGAAATTGCTAAATCCATATGTAGGCACCAGACTGTGCTTTGTTCCTTAATGGGGCTAATTTTGCTGAGACCTGAGGGACATGAGCATCACAAATCAGGTTGCCTGGGCAGGTATTTCAGTTTAAAGGGTTTCTCCCATTCTTAGCTGTAGGACCTACCATGAGTTGCATCTGCATACTTGGGGAAAACATTTAAATTACTGCTGGAATTCAGATTATTTTTTTTATGATAAGAACATGTAGCTTTATATATTGGAAAATTTAATTTATCTTGCCTGGATTTTCAGTTAGTCCCAAATAGCAAGAAGGAATAAGTCCATTGCTGTAACTGAGTTGGTATCATGTTTTTGTTTTTAAGACCTGTTGGATTTTGCCTTCTGTAAACATTATTGAGAAGGAAATTTCTCAACTCCTTGCAATTAGACTGGTATCAAATATCTAACAAAATTTTATATCTCCCATCACCTGTACTATTGCTGGTGTCTCTTGTCATGTGGAACTTTATGAATGAATAATGAAAATATGTTTAAATATACATATTCCCATTCCTTGAGTCAACCACTAATATGTTGATATACCTTAATATATTCTGGTTTTATACTTTAATAATATCACTTTCCACTACATAATCACCCTTTCAAAGACCCCAAGCCATTTGCTGAGCACTAGTTAAGGCCCCAGGCATTTCCTTCTGCAAAAGAATTTTTAGTTATTTTACTTTAGCTTCTACCTATGTAGAAATGAGTGGCCTAAGGTAATTCAGCAGCCCTAGGAGAATTACAGCTGTGGTGCCTCTATTGTGGGATTACCTTATTTTGGGTAACAAACCCTTCACCTGAATTCAGAGCTTTATCATCTTGGTGTAATTACAGTGAGGGGATATATGGTTTATTCTTGACCAGCTGATCTGAAATACTCTGGTTTTTCTTATCACCATTACTTCCACAAAGGATTCCTTAGCTCTTGATCTCTGCAGGTTTCTAACCTGCAGTTTTGGGAACCATGGTGCATTTTAAATAGTTAAAAGCCTATTTCCAGCTCTTTTGCATTTGAAATATCTTGATCCTGTAAGGATATTTTGTTAGCTCTCCTCTAGAGTTACCAGCATGAGAACTTGCAGAGGAGCAGAGCTGACAAAAGCTTTCCCTTGGAGCAGCAGGACTTTTGGCAGCTGTGAGCTCAGCATGCCTGGTGCTGTGCTAGGGGAGGCTGGAGCAGCGAGGCACCAACCTGAGCAAAAATATATTTGCTCTTTTACCTGTTCTGCTGTGGATTAAATGAGAACAGATTTTTGGCTCTGAGCATCTGTGCATAAATTCCGTCTGAATAGGAGGCGAGTTATGAAATGAGATCAGCTCTGAAAAGTAATTCTAACCACGGCTAATTTTTTTTTTTTTTTTAAAAAAGGAATATAAATTGCTACCTTTTGAGCAGCCAAAGAAAATTAGGGGCTTGTGTAGGCTCTGAGATTTTGCCAGATTTTTTATTGATTCGTGTTAAGTCTGGTTTGCCTGAAAGTGTTTCGAAGTGGGCGTGAGCTCTGCGTGGAGAGGATATTTGTGCAACAAGGTGGGATGGCTGCAGGTACAGAATGCTGTGGAACAGCACTGGTTTCATGCACATTGACAGCATTGAATGGGTTAATTTAACACCTCTGTGACCTGAGGAGACTTTGCTGACTGTTCTTGCTCCTTGAGTGTCTCCATGGACATTTTCTGCTGTGGGCACTGAGTGGCTGCTGGCATCTGTGGTGGGAGCATCAGGTTGGTGCAGCTCTCAGTTGCTGCCTGGCTGGAGCAGATTTGGGTCAGTCATGTGGAGGAGAGACTCTTTTTTTTGTTTTACTAAGTTTTCTGAGCGTGAGGATGACAGCAAAGGAGAGGAGAGCAAAAGTAAAGAATACCAATCATGTAAGGAGGAAAAAAAAGAAAGGTGAGACAACTCATGACAAATGAGGTGCTTTAAGGACAGTGCTTACTGCTCCATGGACAGCTCTGACCATGAGAGATGCCCTGAAAAGCTTTCCCAAAGGGTGCTGTGTACACTGCTGCTGGCTTGCAGGCCACTTCAAAGCGAAGCTCTGAGCAGGTCTGTGAGTCCAAGCAGGCGTGCAGATCTAAAGTACACAGCAGTGGCCTTTGAAATGGGCTGCAAAGGGTTCCCACAGCTCTGCCTGCTGCAGGGGGTGCCTGTGATGGCAGGAAATCCAGCTTGCTCTGCTGTGGGCTTTGTGTGATGTTGGACTCGTTTGTTCTGCCTGAATTATGGTCCCTTGGCTCCAAAATGAGGAGAGCAGCACACCTCTGCCTCCCAGGAGCTTTGGGGGATGAGAGCTGCAAGGTTCTGGGGCAGAGGGAGAAGGGATGCCTGATTGTTTCAGCCAGCCATGGGGTGCTGTGGCATTGCAGGGTGCTTATCCCAAGTCAGGACTGAGGTTCAGAGGCAGGGAATGTGTGATCTGCAGAGTGCCTCCACCAGAGCTGGTTCTAATTAGTCATTTTTATGAGCTCCAGAGTCAGACAAAAATGAGGAGCCCTCCCCTTGTGTAGTTTCCTGTTTGCTGGGTGCATGTAAAAGAGATCTGGCCCTGATGTATGTTAATAATGAGCTGATAATGTAAGCCAGCTGAGAGATGTGGAGTTAGTCTGGTGTGCTGCCAAGCAGGAGGTGAAAGTTCAGGAACTGACTCATGTTGCCAAGACCTGGTCCTGTGGAGAAGGTCTGCTCATTAATAGATTGAGTTTCTCATTAGGGCTACAGAGCATATGCTTCCAGCTTTTGGGTTGCAGGCTGAAACCCAATCCCAGTAAAAGCCTGCTGAACAGAGCGGCAGATTTACTGGTAAATAAAGGATTAAAGGAACACTTGGCAGGGTTGTTGGACTGGAAACCTGACTGGCCTTTGAAGATTTCTCCATATTGTAGGTCCTCCCTTTAAATTTATCCCAAGAAGAGACATGTTCTGCTCTTTACCACGCAGCCCAGAGGGCAGGAGCTTTACACAGTCTGCTCTGTATCCAGCAAGGGCAGGAGATGCTTATATCTGTCTTTGAAATCAATGCATGCTGATGCCTTGAAAGTAAAACATCCCCTGTAAGTTGTTAGCTCAGAGCAGCCTGGTGTAAACAGGCTTTTCCTGCACCCCCTCACTTGGAGCCTTGTCTTTCCACAGAGAACAAGACTCTGCATTAGTTTGCAGAGCAAGCAGCTCAGCATTTACAGCAGCTCTAAAACTACTCTTGTTCTCTTGGTTTTTTTTGAATGAGAGTCTCCAGCAAACAAGCACAACTGCCTGCTTGGGTTACAGCCTGTGACGTTTATTACAGCTGGCCATGAATGGAGTTCATACTTGGCTAAACAGCTTTAGCAAACTGAAATGCAGACAGGTTTAAATAGACTTATAAAGGGGGAAAAAAATAAATATAGAGCAGTCCAAAAGCCCTACAGCTGACAAGAGTGTTAATACAGTACTTTGGGAATTCAGGGTGGCATTAGCTTTATATTTCTTTTTTGAAGGGAAAAATGATCCCCATTAAAGTTTTGGTTCTTGAACGTGGATGATGTAATGGCTCTTGTACCACTGTGTCTGAGCTGGCAAGGGTTACCTGGGGAAACATGGAGCCAAAAGGAACTGCAGGATAGGCTTTGTAAATTGGGCAGTAAGGTAATAGTTTCCTTTTCCTTTTCATGAATTGGAGTCTAGTGCTTTGTTAACTAATGAAGGAGACAAAAGGGCAGAAGTGGAGATAGCCGTGAATTTTACCAAACCCTCTTCTAACAGAAGGGTTTCCTTTGTTCCTGCCTGCCCAGGAGCCACAGGCATCTTTAATCATTGCTGAAATCCTATTGTCTTGATCCAGCAGCCATGCTAGACCGCAGGCTTTACTGAAGCCAGATGTCTGACATCAGAAAGGCTACAGCAGGCAGAAGGTATCCGGCTTTTGCCTCGCTCAGACACGATGGGACCAGGCAGGCTGAGAGGTAGTTCAAGAGCTGAACTCACAGTTTATCAGATGGAAACGAGCTGTAGTGTGCACAAATACGTGTTGTGTGTGTTTGTGCATGCAGAACATTTCATTGTGATACACGAGGAAATCGATTGGTGTTGCACCGAGAATTATGTTATTTCTTTGAAGGAGAAAGAAGGGTTTTTTTAAACTGCAAAGCCTTTCTTGTATAGTAGAGACTAAGCTGTGTTGTGGACTCCACCAGGAGCTAAAATTTCCATCAGTGATGGAATTCCTGCAGCAGAGAGGCTTTTCTGTGCAAGGCTGCTGGGAATGAGCAGCTGGGGTTCGGCTTGGCTTGGTGTCGATCTCCTATGGGTCTGTGGGGTGTGGATCACCCATGGGTCACCTGTGGGTCTGTGGGGTGTGGATCACCCATGGGTCACCCGTGGATCTGTGGGGTGTGGATCACACGTGGATCTGTGGGGTGTGGATCACCCGTGGATCACCCATGGATCTCTCTGACAAGGGATGCCCAACCACTGCTGGTGAAATCAGAGTTTTTACCCAGCTGCAAACCCATCCCCTGCTCCAGGCTCTGTCCCCAGAGCTGCTGTGGCAGCAAAGCCAGCAGGGAGTGAGTGAGTGGACAGCAGACATTGTATTGAGACATCTCTGGCCAGACACATCAGCCTCTCTGTCCCTCAGAGGGCACATAAAAACACTCCTAATGCTTAATAACGTAAATTTGGAGGAGATCTTATGTAAACATATTCAGCTAGCCCTCATTAATTTCCCTTAGGAGCCAGGCTGAATGAAGATGAGTTTCAAAGAAAGGAAGAAATTAAATTTATCGTTAAGGACTGCACATGTTGGAAAAAATTGTAGGGGCACTGTGGGGTTTTAGCTGTGTGAATTAGGGATCTGTGGCAGGGCCGTGGGGGAGGAGGAAGGTTTGAAAGTTATATTAGGAAGGGATAAAAATAGTGCTTGCAAAATGTATAGCAGGGCTCTATTGCATTGATTTGCAGGGAGCTCTCACTGGCTCTTGAGCACAGCACGTTCAACCTCTCAAAAAGATGGTGCAAGTCATTTGCTCTGAGCAGTTCTGTGGTGCTCAGCAGAACAAACTGGCATCCATCATTGTCAGTTGGCTTTGCCAGTGACTTTAAGGACACTTGAGAAGCAACAGGAAGGTAGGATTGTGTTCTACCTGCTCCAGAAAATACAGGTTTACTCAGTTGTACCTTCAGAGCTGCACAGGCCAATGTGTCTTCATCTTAGGCAGGCTTTTATTTTTGGCTTCTGAATGTACTGCTTTTGTATAAACTTTGTTTTGGAAAGAACTTGGTCTTATTGGCTTTTGCATCCTAATTCCAGAGCTGGAATTGCCAGATGTGTTCCCCCAAAGACTCTCCTCAGGTATAGCATTGATGGAGTATTTTGGGTCCTGGGTAGGTTATAGCAAGACATTACAGCAAAAAAGATACTTTAGAGAGGGACTTGTCAATCAACTTCTCTACCTTAAACAATAAAACCAGAATAAAAACCACGTGTTCACCATTCTTCTGCATTTTCTCACTGTGATTTAGCATTCTGTCAGATCTGCTTGTGTTCCTCTGGAAGATTCCCTCTTTTGGATCTCATTCTTCCTCTTGTAGTTTTGCCTTCCCCTTGTCTCTGCCAACACCACAACCATTTTGTTCTCTCTGCCATTTCTTGCCCCACTCACATCTCTGTTGTTGGTAAACTGGGCAGAAGAGATCATAGAAAGGCTGGAAAAAAAAACCAGGATACCTGAGAGACAGAAACTGGGGGTTTGGGGAGTAGCTGCTCAGCCCCAGGATCCCCAGTGGCCTTTGCTCTCTCAGCAGCAGCCAGGGCACTTAAACCAGCCCTGGAGGTGCTGTGAGCACAAAGACACCACTGCTCTGACCATCCCTTTTAATTAATCCCTGGGAAAGAAGGTGTTTAAGCAGATAAATTTCCGCTTGGTTTCTGTCCTGCTGCTCTTCTGGAATGATGAGTTGCTTTGTGCTCTGTGACAAAGAATGACTTGGAGGTTAAAGGTGACGCTGAGTTCATTTCCCGGACGGGCAGGGCTGTCCCCAACCCCCTCAGCCTCATTCCTCAATTAATCTTCTCATAAATCCTCATTGCATTTGTGAAATGGAGATGATTAGCAGGGTTGTAGCCAGGATGTTGAGATATTCGGGCATGTTTTAAATCACAGCTTAATACATGCAAGTATTTTTAATACATGCAAGTATTAAAAATGTGCGTGGATTGCATCTGTACAAATTCTGTGCAAATTGCAATCTGTTCCAAATTCCTCCACGAATGAGAAGGAGCAGAGAGTGAAGGATAAATGTCTGCTTTAGCTCTTGAATTAAATTTTCCTATAAATAATAAACTTTTTTTTTTCTCAAGAAGCAATTAGAAAATATTTTTGGGGCTGGGATATTGCTAGTCCAGCACGTGGTAAGTTTTCTGCTTTTATGAAACTTCACTGATTTATACCAGTGATAAAACTGTTCTGAGTGAAATTCTGCAACAGCTAAAGCCTAATCCAAGTCAGTCCTTCCATGGTCTGTTTTTCTGCACGATTTGGATGTTTTACACCAAATTTGCACACATGCCTGGAGACGCCAGGCAGAGGAGGTTGAGGCACTTGGTTACCACTCGGGAAAGCTGACAGACTAGAATCTAATCTTGGAAGCATTTGCTACCTTGTCTTGCCAAGTTCCATCCATCATCAGTGAGACTCTTCCATCCCATGGCTTTGATGCTTTCACTGCTCCCCCCAGTGCCACTGTCCCTGTCCTGGTGACAGGGTGGGATGGTGTGACCTCCCCACAGTGTCCCCAGCAGCACTGGTGACATTGCCCCACGGCCACCAGCACCTTCTCCAGTGCCCTCTGTGTGTTTCACACAGTGAAAGGACCATTCACAGGTTTGCTACTGAGCCTGAGCTTTGCAGAGCTAAATTAGGGCAAACAAACCCAGGGTTTGTGCAGCAGGTATGGATGGGACAATGGAAATAATTTTTGCTGGTAACATTTTTCTTCCTCTGAAAATAAAGCTCCCTCACGACCCTAAGATAAGGAGCTGAAAGGTTTATTGAAGGCAGTTGTTTAAAACCACTTCAAATCCCAGTTAGCTCCCTTTCTGTCAGTGATCAGTGCTCTCCTGTGAACATTCTCATTATGATGACAGGGCTAAGGGAAGTGCTCTGCAAGAAATGAAACTGCTCTCCAGCAGGGATTTTGCTCTCTCACAGGTGTCTAAGGGTTGTTGAGCCACAGTCTGTTGGAGCATGGAAAAGTCTCAGCCTTGTAAACAAATTCCCAGAGAATCCATGTGGCAGTTGGATCATTAATTGGCCTCAAGATGACTGGGATTGCCTTTAAAACACAGGACACCACATGATGCTAAAGGCTGATTTCTGTGCTTGAAAACATTTTTTTTGCCCAGATGTGACATCCAAATCTGCAACTCTTTTCACAGGTCAGGAATTCCTGTTGTTACTGAGTGTTCCCAAGGGCTGGAATGGGTTCTTGGCTGTTAGCAGGAGCAGGTTTGAATTGCCCAACCCTTACAAAAATCACATGGCTTCTGACATTCTTGTTATCCTTCTGTGTGTAAATGAAATTTGGAAATGGAAGAATTGAATTTGTGGATAACAACATCAAATGAGTCTAGAGATGTCTGATTTCTGTGCTTTGCTTTATAGAACCTCCTGGAAAACTCAGTTACACTGCCTCACTTCCCTGTCCAGATAGTGGGGAAAATGATTGATTGCATCTGTTGTACATCAGTGTCTGAGGTGGGATGATAGTTCTGGAAGGAGTTTATTCCACAGCAGAGTCCAGGACCATGAGAATATGAGCCCTGAGACAAGAATTGCCAGTTATGAACATATCAAGATGTGTGCTAAAAGTGAGTTACAAACCCCAGGGGGAGCCTGGCTCAGGTCTGACTGTGAGAAATCCCTTTTTCCTTTTCAGCCTTGGAGTTCCTCACTGCCAGGTTATACCTTGCAGTAATATCCCTTGTACTTGTGTAATGCACAGTAGAGCATGAGTCTCAATGTGAGATAAAGTCCTGTTGTTTGTTGCTGCTTGGCTTTATTTTTAATTAGTACCTTTTTAAAGGAAAAACTATTCTCCCTTTTTCTTTGTGGAGGGTAAGGGGAAAAACACTGTAATTCATTTATTGAGTCCTCTGTGTCATCTTTCTACACCTTTGCAGCTCAAAGCTTCATCCTGCCCAGGTCTGAGCTCCTGGGTACTCTTGGTTCTTGTTGGTTTTTGTGGCAGTGAGGAGTGCTGAGCAAATTGCCCCATTCAGGCTGTAGGACCCTAATCTCTCTTTAAACAAGGAGCCTGTGCAAAGCAATTCAGTGTCTAAACAGAGCACTGAGTGCTATCAGCATCTGACAGAGACTCAAACAGCAGAGCAAAGCACAGAGCTATTAAAAACCAGAGAAGGAGACACAGGACAAGGAATTGATATGTTGCCAAGGCCAGAACTTCTTGGAATTTCTAACTCCCATCTTGCATGTTCCCATTGTGATGACACTTGGGTACTTGAGGAAAAAGCCCAGTTAACTGTGATATTTGTGCATTTGGATCATTATGGCATTCTGGCCAGGCTTGAAACTTGTGTGGGGGCTTTGGTGAGCCATCTTGTCAGGCTAAATTTGATACATCCCCTGCAGAGAACTGTCTCTCACATAGTTGTACTGCCATGAAAATTAGGCTTCTTCAGTGGAAGATAAACAGTCCAGGTCTCTGAAAAGGTACTGGTTAAGTCACAAAATACTGATCACATTGTCTGCTCATTCCCCACTTTGTGACTTCCACTGGGTTATTTTTGCCTGCTTTAAAGACTAGAAAAAACCCAGACAGACAGTGTTGTACTTGGTCTTTTGTGTGCAGAACTCGAGGTGATTTCTGAATCACAAGTCAATCAAACTGAACGATAGCTTCTCTCATTTCATCGCCAGAAAAACTGGGTTGCAGAGGTTTCCTATGGCTGCCATATGTTTTTGATGGAGCTGGCAATACACTCTGGTGTCCTAAATCCTTCTCTTCAGCTCTCAGCCAGGATGAGCCCGAGTTCTGTTTGCTCTGTGCTGGCAGTGCTGACCCAAGGGATGGATGCAGAATCCGTGGAGTTCTCCACAATGAGCAAGCAGGGTGGCAGCAAAGGCCAGCATGTGACATTTTGCCCACTGTGTGTTGCTCACAGGACACTGACATTTGCAGCCCCTGGCCAGCAGAAAACCTGAGCACCTGAATGGTGTCTGGATAGAAGTTTTCCAGCCCTTTTCTCTTAACAAAAGCTTTCATTAGCTGGAATTCGAGTTGCAGGTATTTATCTTTGATTCCACGCAGTAAACTCTCTTAAATAGGTCAGATGGCCTCGGCAGTGCAGACAATTGGGAGTGTCAGCCCTGGCAGGGGGAGAGATTCCAGAAATCTTCACTGACCTTTGCATGTACACTGTTGTTTTACTGTTGTTTTAAGGTCATCAGCCAGTCTGAGCAAACCATTTATAGATTTCAGTGCTGAATGTCAGGCAGTCTTTGACTGACACAGCTCTATGAGTGGAGGGTGAGAGAGAAGAATAGGTCTGTAATAAAAGGCTGTTTTGGAATTTTGCAAAGGGTGGGATGTACAGAACTGCAAAAAACATTGGAGGCTGTTATTAAAATATTGAAAATGCATTCCTAATGTGCAGTTTTCTGAAAGTTTTGTGTTGCCAAATTAGTCTTTAGAGATTCTCTTTTGTGTTAGTGAAAAGGCTGTACCTCCCAAGCAGCTATTTGTGGTTCATACACGTGTCTGTTGTGTTGGTAATCCTGGGGAAAATGGAACAACCTGACAGATGTTGGATAAGGCTTTAGAATGCAGAGGTCTAATCCTGCCTTCTGATCGATGCAACTAAAACAAGGAGTTTTACATGTAGCTAATGATGCTGCTCTGGATTGTCTGCACATCACTCCAGCCATTCACATCTCCCTTTGAATTCTGCAAGAGTTCTTGGCCTCTGTGCCTTCCTCCCTGGCAATCAGCTCTATCATCTCATCATACTCTGTTTGAAATAGGTTTTTTTAATCCACTTTGAGTTCCCATCATTGAATTTCGGTGACCATCCCATTGTTTTTGTGTTTCAAAGGAGTGCAGTGGTGTTCAGTCCTTGCTTTAGGTGCTTGTTGTGTTCCTGGCAGTTCTGAAATGGCTCTGCTGGAGAAGAATGGGGCAAATGTTCACTTCTGTACTAAATCCAGGATTGTCTCTGGAACTTCAGTGAAGATTTGATCTGTACTAATAGAGAAAGAATAAATTCATTAAGGATATACTCCCAAAATGTGAGAGAAGTCTATTTGATAGAATATTATTGCAGGTTTTAATTTAACAATATACTGAATGAATTAAGTTAATCTCTCCCACTGAAATGAAATAGGAAATTTGTTCACAATAACTGATGATAATGTCTCCTGACAATCTTTGCAACGTGGTTTAATTGAACTCTGATCCAGGCTAAATAAGACTCTATCTACATCTGAGCTTAAAATATGTCTAGTTGGTTACCAAGACTCATATTGGTTACCATATATGATATATGTGAATAGGAATATCCCACCCCAGGTCAGTCAGCAAAACCCTGCAGGTACAAATTTATCCTTGGACTTCAGGCTTTGGTTTAGTGAACCCTGGATTCAAACAAGAACTGATAAAATAATCTTGTTAGCCATTTATTGGATAGAATTTCCCTCACCTGGTGCTCACAGGATATTTGAGAATAGGCTGCAATTGCCCTCAAATATTTGCTGTATGGATTTGTTTTTGCCAGATTTGTTTGCAGAGTTCATTTTTAGCATCACAAATTGTTCACCAGAAGCATTTGACACTTGACATTGCCAGTGTGCAGTCAGTCCAGAGTCTCTGTGTTCCTCAGAAGATGGAGCAGATCTGTTGGGCACACATGAGAAACAGAAACTGTGACTTCTGCAGTTACCCTGCCATCCAAGTGATTCCTTGGAATGGTCACAGAATTGCAGTTTTTGAGCCAGGAGGCAGTCTGAGGCTCCAGTTACCCCTGCAAGTTGTGCTGAGGAAAATGCTGCTTTTCATGAGAGAATCCAGGCTGGATGTGAAGACATGGACGAGCTGTTGCTCCCTTTGTTGCAATATTTAATCAGCATCACAGTTAAAAATCTGTTCCATGTCCTGAATTTGAGCTTGTTTCGTTTAAGATTCCACTCAGCCTTTCCATCAGCAAAATTTCCTTTTTTCTAGATGTTAAGCAAAGGGAACTTGGAGGGGATGAGAACACAGCTAAGGTCATTCTGAGGTCTCAATGAACGTATTTGCTGAGCTCTAGTTCTAAGCAAAATATTGCTACAAAGGTTTCATACACTGTGAAGACACTGAATGTGGTGCTGGCACAGAAAATTAAGGGAAAATGAACCAGAAAACATAGCTGTTGACATTTTGTGGTGAAGGAAACATCTGTGCTGATTGAAGTGAATCTTTCCTACTTTTCTTCTTGCCCTGTCCTGTATTTCCTGAGCTGCAATATGCATTTTGCTCTGCAAGAGCAGGACAGGTTTGTAGAGGAAGATGGAGTTGGAAGAGAATTCAAGAATATGGGGATTTTTGTGAAGGGATGGTTTGTGTAAGGTGCTCATCTGGATGTAGGGGCAGATGGGAATGAGTGTCCCTGGAAGGAACTGGGATCATTTTTACAGCATTTGCAGGATTTTAGGTGGTGCTGTAAATAATATTAGGTGGGGTTTATTTATTCGTAAAACACTGGTGGTGGCATGGAAGTGGAACAATAATTAAAATAAATATGACACAGCATTCAATTATAGCTACATTTAGGAATGGAGGAAAGGTAGAGAGTAAAGCTGTTGGGAAAAGGAGGGAGAAGATCCTCCCTTCAGAGTGACTCAGTTCTTGGTGGAGCTTCAGCTGTGCTGGGAGAACAGGAGAACAGAGGCACAGAAATCTGTTCAGCACTTTTCCTCTAGTTTGTATCCTAGAGGGATAATTATCAATGTGCCTTTGAGGGCCATACAAGGTGCACAGAAAGCTTATCCCATTGCTCCTCCTTTGCATGGGCAGATGTCTTCTGCTCCTCATGACTCAGTCTGGCTCAGGACCTTTGGCTGGGGGGACAGGCAGATGGTTGCCCTGAAGGCTCAGTGGCTCATCAAACATCAGGCACTGAAGATCTGTGGCCACTGGCCAGTAATCTCCCACCCACGATCTAAACCCTTCTTTCCCAGTCCAAAAGCAAGTCAGTTCAAACCAACCTCATAAAAGAACAACTCCAAGATATTAAGCTTTTATGACTGTTCCAGTGAATGCAGCACCCAGGGCTCCAGCTCCATGTGAAATACCCCCAAAGAAAATTCCTCTGACGCTGGAATCCAAGAACTAATAACACAGCTCAGAGCTCACTGTTTCACATCCAATGAACTCACTGGGCTGGAGGAATTTGAGCTGCTCTGTCACACTGGAGCCAGTGATGTGCTTAACAGATGCCTGCCTGGGTTCAGATGAAGTGCTGCAGGAGCATATGATGCCAGAAGAAGGATTAAAAAGTCACCAGGCTGTTACAAAGAAGAAGTAATTACTTGTAAGCCTTCACTTTTGTTCTTGGCTAACACTGGCTTTGGTTGATGGCTCTTAACCTCTTCCATGCAAGATTTCATCTCTGGGCGAGCTGCAGCTCCTGTTGGATGCTGGAGAGGGGTAAAGCCCTTTGTGGCTGTGTGTAAATCAGCCCTGAGCGTGGCTAACACAGCTCATTCTGCCACAGAGGTGCAGCACTTGCATGAAAGCAAAGTGTACCTTTGAACTCTGCAGTCGTGTTTCAGTGCTTGAGCAGAAAACGTTGAAAATGGAGAAATCTGTTCCAGAGCACTGATAGGCAGAGTTGCTTTTTAGACAATTATTTTTTCCAGGTGGGTAAAGTAAACAACACTTAATGATTATTTAAAATAATAGCTTGTGATATGAAACTCTGGAAAAACCTTGGCATTTTGTTTAAATAGATTCTCTGATAAATTAAAGAACTTTGAAACTGAGCTGATCAAGCATACGAAAATGTTCTCTGGAAATGTTGGTAATTAATTACACCAGGACAGGAAGGTTATTGGGTAGAGATGAAGAGAACAGAACAAATCCCTCAAGTGATGGCCTGCAGTTGCTGATGCACGTTGTTGAGATTCTAAAAATAAAATGGACAATTTTAACTACCAGTTTTATCAGTAAAAGGCTTAAAGTGCTTAAATAAATTGTCTAAAGTACAGCCTTCACTGTAGAAATATAGGAATCCATTATGTGTGGTGTGAAAGTGGGTGGAAATCTTTAGACTACAATAAAAAAATAGTAAAGCCTGTTTTTCCTCTTGCTGTCAGTCTGGCCACATGGGTTTTGCTGTTTGTATTCAGCTTATTAAGGCAGGAGTTGCATGACTGTTTTTCTTAATATTGGGCCAAGTCCTGCATACCTCATGCCTGTGATTAACCCAGGATAAATGAAGTGCCTGCAAAAACGAGCCCACTGTCTGTCTGAGGATAATGTGCTACAGCTAACGTCCTGGGAATTGCTCACAAACAGCTGCTAAGTCTCAAGCTTAGATCCTGACCAGCAACCCTTTGAAATCATAAGACTTCACTTGTCTCTGCAGCCTGCTGAGTTTGTTTCTGGGTTTTGTTGCTCTGTGGAAGGCAGAGATTCCCTCAGGGGCAGTGGGGTTGTATCTGGAGTGTCCCTGGCCATGGAAACACTCCAGCAAACTCCCCCTGTTGCTTGGGTCAGTGCATTTCCTTCACCAGAGTGTTTATGTGTTTCCTTTACCCAGAGCTCCTGCCCTCTGCTACCCCAAGGCTCTTGGCCTGAGCAGCAGGACACCTAAGAGGGAAATTGTAATGAGTCACCAAGCCAAATTCAGTAGCCAAATTGGCCTCTGAGAAGTTGACTTCGTGTCTTGCAAAGCAGGTGTTTTAATTGAAAAGGCTGTTGGTGTCTGCTGTGCAATGTCAGTGATTGCTCTTTGCAAAGGCAGCAGGAGGTGACAATGTCCCAGCAGGCTCCTCCAGGGCAGTGAGGGCATTTAGAGAGGAAACTCCTGCATCAATAATCCAAATTCCTGTGCTGCTGCTGGACCAAAAGGAAGGTTTTTCCTCTTTCCTTGAAAGGTCCATGATCCAAAGTGGATCTTCCTTGTGTTCCTTATAGAAGTGTTAGAGCACTTTGGGATGGAAGCTTGACAGATTCAGGTAAGGGGAAATCAGTCAGCTCAGGAGGTGGCATTTGTAGCATCTTTTTCAGCAGAATTAAATTGTGTGCCAAGGATTGGAGTCTTGCAGGGCTGTAACAGTGGGCCAAACCAATGTTTTATGTTTTCAGTGTGAGTCTGCTTTACAGAGAGGGCGTTGTGCTGGTAATTCACTATTTCTTTTCCTATTCTTACCTTTTTTGTTTTGTTTTGTTTAATTTCTGTCCAGTCATAGCAGTTTCCTCATTTATGAGAACCATTCCTACCATCCAGTGGTGGTGCATGAATTAAACACGAGTCAACACATCTTAATTCCTTATTTCAAATTTCCAGCTGCCGTCCTTTGAGAGCTCTGATTTTCCCCTCCTCAACATTTGTCTCCTTCCTTTTTTTTTTCCTAATTCCTCACACCTTCCAGAGCTCTTCCCTGTCCCTGCTCCAAGCCCTGCTGGCACTCTGGCACTGCACACTCCCCAGGACTGCAGTGGGGCTGTCTGTCAGCAGCAGCCATTCGGTGTCATGACAGGTATCGATTGTTTAGTCATTACTTGAAAACATTTAATTAAATTTGACTGCATAATTAGCCTGTTAGCAGCCAGGCATGCCAGGGCAGCAGATGTGATTTGCAGAAATGCTCAGGCTGCAGCCCTTTGTGAGGAAGGTGGTAAGACAGTCTGTCTGGAGGGTGTTTTGGGATCTTCAGGTGTTCTGAGTTTCAGATAAATCTCTGCATTCTGTGTTGTCCTTATGGTTGCCCTTCTTTAAAGAGCTGAACCTGCACAGAACCTTAAATCCTAATTCTTACAGAATTCCCTGAGAATACTGGAACTGAGGGCAATCTTTTTTTTTTTTTTTTAAATACTCAAGAGTCCAGCACTAGATGCATCATCATTCATTTACCTTCTGTACCTATAGCTAATTCTTTCAGAATGAGTTAAGAGGTTGTAAGCTGTATGATGTAATCATAATGTATTTTAATTGTTCTCCACTGCCATCTACCCTAATTTAGACAGTAAATTTTACCTTTCAACAGAAGTGTTGTTAATCTTGACAGGAAAACAACATTTAGGTCAAAAGCTGATGTTCAGCTGAAACTTGAAATCGGCCAGTATGTGCTGATTCTCTCTGTGTGCATCTTATGTATCAGTGGTTGTTGAAGTATTTCTAGATTGTGATGCCTACCTGCATTTAAAGAACTTAGGAAATCGAGGTACTGTCAATATTATATCAGAGAAGTATGGACTGTAGTGCCAGAAACACACAGGAGAAAGGTTTCTCGACAGAGAATGAAATAGGGTGTTCTTTGAGAGTCCTTAGCAAAGCAGTTTCTTTGCCCATAGAGCAGAAACTCCCTTTGATGTGCTCCTGCAGGGCTGCTGCTAGCACCTCTTGGGGGCTCTGGGTCATTGGGTTCTCCTGACATGTTGCATTTTATTTTCTGTTGCGAATGTAATGCAGAAAAGAATTACCTTTGTCTAAACACGTAGCTACCCTGTAAATATTGCTTGCATGGAATAATGCTTGTCCCTAACTTTCCAGGCAGCTCCACTGAAGTTGTGCTAAGTGATCCTTTGAACCTATGAGCAGAGTTGATGTAACTCACTCACCTTTTCTTTTGTTAGTGACAGAGTGTCGAGGGGTCTTGGACAATAATCAGCGCTTTTCCTCGTTACCAACATACCTACCTGTGAGCTATCGGATCTTCAATGCCGAGACGTCGTTCTTCCTGAAAGAAGCCAACCAGGACTTCATGAGAAATTCCAGTTTGCAATCCAGGGTGGAATCATTCTTCCCCTACAAAGCCAAGAGACCTCCCGTACTAAACGCCAGCTACGGACCCTTCTCTGTGGAGCAGGTTGTGCCCCAGGACCTCATGCTAACATCCAACTTCTTCGGATCCGCCAACAAATTCCCTTACAACTGGAAGCTGCAGGCCTACATCCTGAGCCCCAAGATCTACCTGAGCAAGCCCAGGGTGCAGGTGCTGTTCTACATCGTGGGCAGGGACTGGGATGACTACAGCCCCGCGGAGCGCCTGCCCTGCCTGCGCGTGTTCGCCTTCCGCGAGACGCGCGAGGTGCGCGGCAGCTGCCGCCTGCGGGGCGACCTGGGGCTCTGCGTGGCTCAGCTGGAGCTGCTGCCCGCCTGGTTCAACCCCCCCTCGGTGCTCACGGGCCGCAAGAAGCCGGCAGAGCAGCTGGAGGGGAGCCCCGTGGAGCTTTACTACACCATCCAGCCCGGCGATGAGAAGAGCGAGTGCACGGCTGAGGATACCCGCAAGGGCAACGCCATCCGGCCGGGGAAGGATGGTGTGGATGAGAGCATGTCCCACCTGCAGAGGATTGGCTCTGTCAGCCTCCACCGAGGCCAGGAGAGCTCCCAGCTGACGGAGCTGCGGCTGGACAGCAACGTGGTGGTGTGGCTGCCCTCCAAGCCCGTCAAACAAGGGGAGGTTGTCAATGTGTACGTGACAATCGCCAACAACTCCACGGTGGATCAGTTCCTGCTCAGGTATGAAGGGTGTTGTCTGTGTTTCTGACGTGGTGACACACAGAGGTGTTGGGGACATGGGCTGAATCTCAACTCGTTTGAAGTTCATCCCCACTGAAGGTTGCTCCTAGTCACTGAAATGTCTTATTTTCCTCTTTGCATGCCGTGAGGAGGATTGAAAGCCCCCATCACCGGGAGGCTTTTAACGTGTCTGCCGTGCCATTTATCACAGTCCCACAGTGTGCAACAAGGAACAAGACTGCTGCTTTAGCAGGGCCCTTTCTGTGCCGTGACAGACAGTAAGACATCAGAAAAGTTCTCTGCTTTACAGGGCTTTTAAAATCAGGTTTTTATTGCGCAGGCATGGAGTTTAAATGTAGAAAAACTTCAATTACCTGCTTTCTGTAAGTGCTCTGGCAGAGCTTGCCTCTCCCACACACAGAGTGGTTTTGTTAGGAGAGCTCTGTAGGGAGGGTTTAACTATCCACTTGCAGTTAAGCTGTGTTTGTCTTTGCCAGCACATCTACCCTTTAAAATAAAGCCCAACGTGTTTGATATTGCTGCTGACTGCAAGGGGCTGTTAGAAGTGAGTGCCATTATTTTGGACAGGAGTGAGAACACAGGAACTGCCTTAGTGGGTCAGATCCCTTTCCTTTCATTTTCATATTTAGCAGCTTCCCTACCGATCAGATGAAAATCCTTTGAGGATGGCAAAGACTGGGAAAGTTGTTAATCACTGAAAAATTTGATGTATCTTTTTTTAACTTGTTACCAGGCTTTAAATTCAGTGGAAATTTCCACGGTGATAAGCAACAATTGCTCTCTAAAGCCTCGGGGAATCAGTTTCCCAAAAGATTCTGCACATGAAAGTATTTATTTCTAAGGCTTATATGAATTAGATTAATACATAGTTGACAACTACCGAGGAGAATAGCCTTTAGAACAGGAAGTGTCGCTTGGCAGATAAAAGGCTTTTATTTGAAAAAAGGGGGATTTTAGTCATCCCAGAACCGTTCTGGTGTTTGCAGCTTTGGTTAAATTGGCAAGATAATCTCCCAGACACCTGTTTACTGAGTGAAACCTCTGCGGTAGAAGTATTTTCTGACGTTGTTACTTCTTTCATTGAAAATCCCTTTAGACAAAGTAGTAGAAACAGAATACTTTTGCACACAACAAACATAGCTGTGGTGAAAGAAGAAATCCAAAGGCAGTGAGCTGGGTGTTTGTTGGGTGAATGGGAGTGGGGATCACTCTCCAAAGGTCCATGTCAGTCTTTATTTTCCTGAAAAGTGAATTGAAGATAAGCAAGCTTGTTGAAATCTGGGGATGTATTTCTGTGCTCAGAAATGCATCTGACTGAGAGGTGCAGGAGGCAGCTGATAATGTGGGATGTTGGTAGCTGCCTGTGTGACTTGCTGTTAGGGACAAAGAGGATTGGCTTTAGTTTTGGGAACAGGTGACTGATCAGTCTGAAGTACAGTCTGACACGTGTTGGTTTGGTGGTGGTTCTATTCCAGCCCAAATGCAGAGCTCAGGCCATGTTCTCTTGCTAAAAAACCCTTTTGGTGGAAAGATGTTTTGCATTTTTGCTTAACATTAATTTGGATCAGATGCAAGAACATGAGAGGCTGAGAAACAAAGAGTTTTTTGAAGTGGCTTTCTCTTACTTGCAGTGGGGATGGACAGGTGGTTGCTCTCCTGAGATGTAGTACAAAGCTCACTCAGTTCCCAGAAATCAGCACTGTTCAGAGTTCCTCCTCTCCATAACCAAGGCAGGAAAATGAATGTGAGCTATTCCAAAGCAATCTGGATTTTGGAATCTCTCTCACAGGCATGGTGGGCTTGTGGATCTCCAGTGCTGTGGATCTGTGCAGCTGAGGCATCAAATAGAAACTTTGCTTTAGGTGTGCAGGAGGTGATTCCATGGAAAGGAAAGGAAATGGTTCTAACTGCTTTCCTGAGCCTGCAGTAGGGAGGGACAGTGGCAGGAGCTGAGTGGGACATCATGAGCTGTGAGCTGTGTGGCTGCAAAGGTGGTTTGAATGGCAGAGGACAAAGCCAGGTGAAGCTTCCTGGGTCTGTGGTGGAGATCTGTTGTCTTCAGTGCAACATGTGAGGTGTGAAAGGCTGTGGAGTGTGAGCCAGGAGTGCATGGAGTGTCTGTGTCTCGCAGAGAGCAGAGCAGCCAGTGACTAGCAGTGCATATGCTGGGCTTGCCTGGGGCTCCCCTTAACCTTCTGTGGCCATTTCCCTGCTCAGAGAGAGCTCTGTGCTCTCATCCTCTTGGGTTCCCAGCACAGCAATCCCTACATCCTGTGACATGCATTCACATTTAATCATCCCAAAGAAAAACACACCACACATTATCCCCGGGCACAGCGGGCTTGTTTATGTTCTGCTCCTTGTATATTATTCATTGAGGTATTGCAACATGCAGTGCTGAAGCAAACAGCATGTGATCATTGCTTGGGGGGTGGGAAATTATAGCTACAAATCCTCTCTGGCAAAAGGGGAGTGCAGTGGGCTAAATGACCTCATAGCCACAAATCAGGGCAATTGAAACCGCGTTCTTAAATTGTGTCTTAATTCAGAATGCTGGTAGTGTATCTGTGAATTTATCAGCCCAGGAAGGTCCAGGAGAATGAGTGATGTGGCAGGGAGTGAAGGGGGCTGTGCATTAACGCTGTAGGAGCACCGTGGGGATAAACACAGCTCTTCCTTTCCTGCACCCAGTGAGCACAGCACTGTTGTGGGAGCATTCAGACCATCCTGAGAGGTTCTAAGTCCTGTTCCTGTCCTGCTGTGGCACCTCTGGTGACTCTTTACAGGCATTTAATAGATGCAAAACAGAAAATGCAAACAGTTGGTCAGCATCACTCTCAGGAATGTTCACTCCTCTTACTGAAGAACTTGGATTTTCTCTCATGGTTTCAGGTTTGTCTTAACAATAATATGAATGGGAAAATCTTGATAGAAGAGCTGAAGGAATAGAGCAGGGGGAGGAAAATACTGCCCTGCTTTCCTACTGCTGGTTTTCTGGGCTTCCAAAAGAGAGATGGACTACACTTGCTGCTGATTGTACAGTAAGGAAAATTGCTGTTACCTCTAGCAGTTGGTAAAGTATGAACAGAAGGAAAGTAGCACCAGTCCAGGAAAGAAAAAAAAATGCAGCAATTTTTTAAAATGAAGATCATCGAGGTGTTGGGTCCTTCACAGAGCTGTTCCAAATTGTTACACTGGCTTCAGCTGAGCTGCCAGGATTGACTGTCACCTCTGCAAGTGCTGTTAGACACTTCTCTAATCTGAATCATCATTTTGGGTGTCTTGTCTGTGAGGCTTAGAAAGCAAAATCCTTAGGGCACGACCCTGTTCTTGAATGCTTTTATGATCTGCCCTCACACCCAGCAGGCTACAGAAGAGAGAAAGAATCGTAACCATTCTGAAAATAAGGTATTCTTGCGGGGCTGCCTTTCAGAAGGTTACACATAATTGCATGTGATTGCTGGGGTACTTGAAGGCCAGCAGGAGGGGGTGGGCTGGAGGCGTCAGGCAGTTTGAAGAGGTTGCCCTGTGTGCATTGCTGTGTTTGTTCTGCAGCTCTGAATACTTTCCCAGGTATTACCCCACGGAAGGATCCTGCCAGCTCCTTCCCATGGCACGTCATGCCACGTTTGGTGTGGCACAGCACGGGGCCAAGGCAGGAGGTGTGGGAGGGCTGAGTGCTCTGTGTCCCTGCTGGGCAGCAGAGCAGCTCTAACTCCCTCTGCAAGGTGCTGAACCACCAGATAACCTGATTTACAGGAGATATTGAGCAGGATGAGTAAAGAGAAAGGGGATGGAGTTGTTACATCCTGATTAGAGCAAAGAGGTGCTACACAGGAGTATTTCTTTCTTCCCTTCAGGCTTCCTGTTCCAGATTTTGCAGTGCAGCTCGTTGTCCCTGAAGGGGTGTAGGTTGTAATCAGCACTGCCTTTGTCCAGCAAACAAATCAACCCAACACAAGGGGTAATTAGCAGTAATAATAAATCTACAAATTGGATAAGGATAAAGGATAAATGCAGTGAGGAAAGCTATTAAAGCCACGAGCTGAGACAGCTTTTACATTTCAGTGCCTGATGAGTATTGACAGCAGGGCTGTTGGGTGGTGCTGAAGATGTGGAGGATGCTGGTGAAGAGAAGAATCACAGAACAGGCAGAGGTACAAAAGGTGGTTATGGTCATAACATCTGTGGGCAGCCTGCTTGGAAATGTCAATATAAAAAGCCATTTTGGAGGAACTGGTCAAGAAGAATGGAGATCTCCAGCACTAACTCTGCCTGTTGTGCATGAAAGACCTGTTTGAGCCTTCCTAGGGAGTAAACTCTCTTGAAGGAGCTTGGCACTGCCCTCAACTGTATGTAAAAGAACCAAAAAGAGTCCTTTTTGGACTAAAAGCAGCTCCTGTTTGCTTTTAGCTAGCGTGCTGCCTGAGGCCCTGGAGCTGAGGGCTGCCTTCACTTTTGGCAGATTCACGTGGCACATTGGAGTTTCACACACTCCATACCGAGGTGTCCTGTGACAATCCCCTCGTGTCAGTCATCTCCCTTCCCATCCCTCTGGCTCTGCCAGACTGCTGAGGTCACTGCTGGCTTCTCCTGCCCGTGTTCTGCTGCTCCCTGTGCCTCTGGCTCCTGTCCTGTTGGACATCCTCAGCTCTGCCCCACCTCTGCAAACCCTGCAAGGCTGCTTGGGGATGAGATAAGGCAGCGCTGCAAATTCCTGTTTAGACTATTAGCCACTTGTGTGACTCAAGTTACAAGCGTTAATTAAATGCTTGGTTCCCTGCCTAATTAGGAACAATGGTGGCTCGTTAGAAGATCACACTGCATAAACCCCAGTCCTCCCAAACCAGCAGCGAGGAGGGAAATTCCATTCTGCTGGGAGTTCAGCTGAATCAAGATAATGTTTTCTGGCTGTCTGAGAGAGGCTGTGATCTGCTGCATTAGGGCATCTCCTGGGAATCCTCAGTGTGATTATCTGACAAGCTGTTGGGTTCCAAGGCCCTTGTAAGCAAGAAAGTGTGTGAGCCTGTAGGTCTGGATGGAAGTGAGCATCCCTGAGAAAAATGGCTTTAAAACCTTGGTGCATCTGTTAAAGCTGCAGAAACAGCAGGGACTTGCTGGAATCATCCCGAGATGAGAGCTCAGAGCTTGCAGGGAGGAGGATTTGGGATGGAAGGATGAATGAGGAGTGATCCAGGAGCAGGTACCTGTGCTAGCAGAACTGTAAAATCAGATGGGTTTGTTGTTTTGTTGGTGCTTGTGGAGCTCAGTATTTAAACAGAAAGTGTCAGATTGAAGTTTCTGTTTTGGCAAAACGCTGCTCCTCACTCCAGACAGCCCAGACACAAATTAGGTTGTTTATAAGTTCTTCTGGCACTTTACAGTTAAAACTACCACAAAAGGCACAAGGATCTCTGCACTTAGGAGTTAATTTCTACAGAATGCTGAGCTTTCCCGTAAATTATAGAATGTTTGACTCCAATTTTTGCCCCCATTTCGTTTGGGATGCAGTTGGGTGTGTTTCCATGAAATCCCAGCCTGCCCTGCTGTGTTTCTCTCGAGGGAGCTGTGTGCTCTTGTGTGTGATATTCTCTCGAAAAGCAAGTTGTGTTTCTACAGACTTCGAATACACAAAAGAGCTGATTAATTCATAGTTTGGATGAGACCGGGTTAAAAGGAAATTCAGCACTTTTGTTTGTTTGTTTGCCTGGTTCCTGGTGTGTTACAAAGTGTCTATATTAGCAAAGCTGCCAGGGGGTTAATTTGCATTAACAGCCTAATCATCTCCCAGCGACATCATTTTAGGTTTTCGTATTGCTGCTTAGCTCAGCAAGACTAGAGAAACGAAGACTTGAGAGATAGTGTGAATCTTGGGAGAAGAGAAAAATGGGTGGAAGCACTTCAGACATAACCCTCTGCATTTGCAGCTGTCAGGCTGCTTAAAAGAATCTTTTTTCCCCTGAGATGTAACCCTTCATTTCCGAAGTGCCATGGCACAGAGCACTTTGTGCAAGACAGACAGACTCATTAATGGGAATATGTGGCACTTTCCAAAATGGAGAGCTTGCTTCCTCAGCCTCCCTGATCAGTTGTTAACCAGGAGACATAAATAGCTGTGGATCATGAATCACAACTGTTTTGCAGATAAAAGAGTGTCTGGCAGACTGAACCATAAAGTCATGCTTAGTCTTTCACCGAGTGCTGGGGAGGGAAGTTCAGCCCTACAGGTGATCACTGAAGCAGAAATGTGACTGACCAGCCCAAGGGGGTTCCTCATTTGGTGTATTGGACATTTGTGGATCCTATTCTGAGGAAATTAAAATTTCCTATGGACTGGAACTAAAATTTCCTATGGATTATTAAATTTCCTATGGATTTCCTTTGAGTCCTGAGTAACAGGGCTGCTTACTCAGGACTCAGAGCTTTGCTACAGCTTTTAAAAAACGAGGTGCTGTGATGGTAATTGCTGGAGTCACTGAGTCACTCGCTGTGCCTGCTCTCAGCAGGTTCAACCAATACCACCAGTAGCAACCAAAATATTTTTCTGCTTGAGGTTATGTCTAGCTTAGAAGAAGCCCTGATTGCATTGAGAATTCTTCCTGTGGAAAGGAAACACCAGCCCACAGTGGGAGCCTGTCAGTTAGAAACAAGCCCAAATTTAGTCCTGTCGAAAGTAATGAGAATATTCACAGGCTTTAGGCTACTTTTTATTCCTCTGGATTCAAGATATCCATGAGAGGCCACGTTAGCAGCAGCTTCTTTTTTGTTCTTTTCCCTAGCAGCCTGATTGCAGTTTTCCAGCAGAAAGGAATGATGAAACCATTTTTTTTGTTATGTACTTAGTCACCGTTGGCTGTGGGATGATGACTGTGGACAATGTACCCTTGTAATAGTGGGTTTGGAGGCAGAAGATGATAAAAGGCTGGTGGTAAAGCTGTAATTCATTTGTCAGCTCAGTGCACTGTGAAGAGAACAGAGCTGGCCTGAGCACAGCTCGGGGCAAATCCAAGAAAGAGCAGGCAGTGTGTCACAGTCAGCTTGGGGACAGCAGGGTCACACAGGTAGCAGTATCCAAGGAGGTGGCTTTGGATCCTTGAGACCAGACTTTGATTTCTGGGTGTCCCCAGGATGACATGAGGGTGCAATTCCAGAGGGAAAGAGCTCAGCCTGGCATCAGTCTGTGCAGGGAAGCATCACCACCCTGGGGATTTGGGTTCCTGAGGCTCTGAGCTGCAGAGGAGCTCCCAGTGACCTCCTGGTGAAGTGTCAGCACCCTAAATCCAGCTGCTCAAAGCCCTGGATAGGATATTGTCCAGCCTGGGCACAGCACGTGAGGATGATGTGTAATCTCCCTTTCCCACACTCAATTGCTGAAGGATTTTTATCTATCTGAGACAATGTCACTGTAATTTGTACTGGGCAGAAATATTGAGGGAGCTGAATGAAGATTTTATCAGCTGCTTGTAGATAGTGACAGCTGGTTAATGTTAATATTTTCTGAAAGATCTTTAAAGAAATCTTGAATAGTTGTGCAGAAATTCATCCCCCTCATCCCTCTTTGTGTTCCTGAGGTATGGCTGTGCTGTCATCTCCAGCCTGCATTCTTTAATTTGCACAGCACCAGGCGATGGGCTCTCTGTCCATTGCTATGGTAACTGCTGGGTTAGTTCTCACTCCAAGCAAACATTGACAGAAACCCAACACAACGAGTTCCCTTTATTCACCCTGCACACCTCGTGGATCTGAGCTGAGCAGGTCTGTCCTGGAGCTGCTGGATGGAGAGCAGGAGGCTGGTGTGGAGCTGGTGTGGAGCTGGTGTCACCTTTCAGCACACGAGTCACTTCATGGCAGCCACTTCAACTCTGTTTTCACTCCTGCCCACGTTTAATTAGATTTCAGATCCTTCAGGGTGGAAACAGTCCCTGGCTGTGTGTTGGTAAGTGCTTAGGGGGAATGGGATCTAGCAGCAGATGAGGCATGAGAACTTTGTTTTTGCTCTTAAACAGCTCCGTTTCGAAGTGGAATTGATCCCATGAACTCTTGGCAGTTGTTCAAAATCCCTCCCAACCTTTTTGTGAGCACTAATGAAGGGAGTAGCAGTTCTTTCCCCGTGTTAGTACTTCTGTTTTGTTGCCTTAAAACCCCCAAATGTCTCGTGAAAAGCTCTGCAAAACTGCAGTAGCCTCAGTCCCCTCCAGTTCCCTTCAGAGGCTCTGTGAGTGATGCAGATGCAGAATAAAATATTCCCAGTTCTTCCCTCCCAGCCTGGGCAGTCTGCTTTGTGTCCCCAAATCCCTGTGACACTCCTGCCAGGGACAGCTGTGAGGTCTGGCTGCTCTTGAAAGGAAAAATTCTCCTGGAAAAAGTCCTCCTGCAAGTGTTTTCTAGGGTTTTCCCTGCTCCCCATCACAGTTTTCTGATCAATGTGGCAATTATCTTTTCATCCTTGAGTAAAAAAAGAATAAAAAGAAATAATTAAAAAGTCTAATCATTACAAGGAGAGGCTTGCACGTTCTGTGTTACATTCTGTATGATTTTAGAGTGGCTCAGATGGAACCTCATTAACCATCTTTACAGCCCTCTTAGGTTCATCTCTATTAACTATTCCAGGGGTTTCCCAGGAGGAAATGGCTCTGAACCACCTTGCACTAAAATCAAGCACAGTTTAGTCTGACAGACCATTTTTTTTGGAGTGCTGACATTCGAGATGCTGTGCATGGAGGGAAATAAAATATGTATATATTATATATTTTTATATATATATTTTATATATATATATATAAATAATCTGTATATATCTGCAGGGCTGAAGCTGTGAGCCCCACAGCAGGATTGTTCTTTCTGTCTACTGGTTATCCTGCAGATGGGAACGTGCTGGCACTGCAGTGAATATTGTTGAAAGAGGTCTGAGTGCTCACCTGTCTGAAATGATGATGTTCTGTACTTCTGCAGAGTCCTTTCAATGCAAAAGAATCCTGCAGTTTGCTGTGTTTTAAATATTACTGATGGTCCTAGTTTGGGGATATTGCTCCTTTCCTCCCTGGCAGTAAAACTAGGGCCAGAAGGGTCATTTTTGGGGATGTCCTGCACTGTGCAGGTGTTCTAGGGAAGAGGCTCAGTAGAAGAGCCTCTCATTCTCTTGTTCTCATATCCTAACAAATTCTCTTGTTCTCATATCCTAACAAATTCTCTTGTTCTCATATCCTAACAAATTCTCTTGTTCTCATATCCTAACAAATTCTCTTGTTCTCATATCCTAACAAATTCTCTTGCTCTCATATCCTGACAACTCCTCTTGCTCTCAAACCCCTAAATGAGGCTGAGTCATGGCCAGAGCTCAGCTGGATGCAAGAGCAATTCCAGGGGATGGGAAATGCTCGAGAACTCCTTGTTCTGGGAAGCTCTGCTTGTTCAGAAAGGCAATGATTGTCCTGTTGTGTTGCATAATTACATCTTCCTCCACATATCCCACTGCTCTTCATTTCCAGGCTGTGTGTTTATGTAAGTCCTGGCTATTCAGGGAGGAAATTTAACAGATTCAGGGCAAAAGCAAGTGAAACATCCCTGTGTCCTTCTCTGCTCCAAAAACATCGAAAAGGATAAGGAATGTTGCTTTGATAATTGTTTAAATGGTGCTTAAGGGACCTCTTGGGCTGGTTACATTTGCTCTGTGATTTGCCTTTTCACCAAATAATCGACTGATTCAGCAACTTGAAAGAAAAGGGGAGAAAAGGCACTAGGATTGTGTTAATTGAGTCTTTACAAACACAAGAAAATTAGTCAGTTGTATTGAAATTCACATTGCCAGTCTGATGTGTACTCAAGTGTTTGTTTAATGGGTAACTGGTTTTACCTTTTATTTGTCTTTTCCAGAAATATAAGAACAAAATTAAAGTAAGAAACACAAATTGAGTTTAACTCAATCTGAGCATGTTCTTAGTGTCTGAAAAAAATAAAAAAAGACCAGATGTTCTGTGTTTTATATTAGAGCTTCATCATTCAGAGCAGAAAGAGCCATGTGTGGGAATTCATTTCAGATGGGTATTTTGGAGAAAATTGGAATCTGGATTGATTTTTTTTTTTTTTTTTGGTAGGAAATTCTTAAAATCTGGCCATTTATGCTTCTTAATATCTTTCTAGTGTGTTTGTAAGGCTTAAAGCACCCTTAGAGAAATGTTTCTTTGTAAGGTTCCAAATGCGTGGTGCTGACCTGGTGAGGAAAGCTGATTGTGTTTAATAGTCAGACTTATTTTTTTCCCCCCAATTTTCATTTCAATTAAGTTTTTTATTCTGATATAGGTAAATTTATGTAAGTGAATAAGTTGGTTGCACTAGAACTTGATCTTTACATTGCTTGAACCCAACTGTGTGACTAAATCTTTCTTGCCTTTTAAGCAAGAATTTCAGATTGCCTGTTCAGATTTTTTGCTTTATCTGCACCTTCCACTCCTTCCATTCTCACTGGAGAGAGAAATATGGAGATTGGAGAAACAATTTCTCTTGTTTGATTAAACCCAAAGTGAGAATTGCATTTGATGGGATAATGCTGGGTTGGGTTATACAGCAGTAACATCAGCTGAGAGGGGATAGAATGTGAGCAAAATTCCACTGTTTGTATTTTAAATTCCCATGTGGTCAGGCTTGACCATGAAAATGGTGAGAATGCCTTCAACTTCTCTAATGCTATACATGGCATTTTTGCATATCAAGAGGTTGATTTTGGTGTTGAGGGAATTAATTTCCATTTGAGCACAGTCCCACCCAGCAAAGTTTGATTTCTACCTTTTCCTCAGTGTGTGCTTTGGTGCCCAAAATCCAGTGCATCCTTTTGTAGAGGCGAGTGGACTGTTGTTTTCTTGTCTGAGTTGGCTCTTCTGGCTCCATCTGGAGCTGAGCCAAAGCCATGAATATTCATGCCACTGTTAAACAAGATTTTTATTGAAAACAAAAAATGGATCTGAAGCTTTCATTTGTCATCCTGAGCTCAGCTAGTGAAAGCCCTGTGAACAGGCACATTTATCAGGGAGGTTTTCCTGGCGTTTTCTGGAGGTTTGTTTGCTTATTGACTGAAAATTTGTTAGAGACCAAGAGTATCTCACTGGGCAGTGAGCCTGCTGGTAAGATATTTCTGTGTACAATAGGAGTATAATAGAGATGAAATACATAAATGAAAAGGTATTATTTTCTAGATTGTATCAAGTATAAGGTGATGAGCCTCAAGGAAGGTTGAGGACAGATCCAGCAGAGCTAACAGAAGCCTGAATTCCCATTTTCCAGGCTGGTGTTGGTATTTCTGTCAGTCTGCTGGGCATCCTGTCCATCCTGCTTGGCATTCCCAAGGCTTTCTTCTTCTGGATTTGCATTCCTCAAGCTCAGAGCTGATTCTGAGTCCCTGAGCTATGGTTCAATGAGGGAGAATTTGATTTCCCCTGTGGATGGATGGATGGATGGATGGATGGATGGATGGATGGAAGGAAGGATGAGGGGAAAGCAAGAGGATGAGCAATGAGAGGTTTCTCTTGCAGCCTCTGGCCTGAACAAGGAATTAAATAGGTTTAGCTTTTAGGAGACACATGGAGTTGATCTGAGAGATCCTCCCTCATTTTGCAGGGTGAGATTCTCACGAGAGCTCTCTGTCTGTTTTCCCCTGCAAAGCAGACTCACTGTGATCTTTTCCTTCCATACATGCAATGCAGAAGAACAGTGTGCAAAGATGAATTATTTCTATTTTTGTCCAGTCCTGCTGGACAGTCCTGTGTGGTGCTTTGGCAGCCTGTTTGTTGCCCAGTGGGTTAGTGTAGGTTATGTTCACTTCTAAACCAACAGCAATGTTGTGAACTACCCAAAAGTTGTGTGAGCTGCAGTGAGACAAGAGTTTTTTCAGATATCTTACAAAGTTCTCCTCCTAACTAGAGGAGGAATGGTTAGAGCTAATTCCATAAAGATTGCTTGGGGGAAAAAGGGCATCAATGAGGGCAAGAAAAAAGACCATAAAAGTGCAAAATCTCACAGATAATTGACAGGGAATGCTGTTTTCCTCTCCACTGAGGTGGATGCCTCGAGGATTATTTTTACCCCAGCTGCTGAAATGGCCAAAGTTTGCCTGCAGGACATTTCAAGGGCTTAGAGCATCCATCCTGGAGAAGCTCAGTCCAAGCAGTGAGGACTCTCCAGCCCTGCCTTTGAAAACCCTCCTGGTGGAGTTGTGGGAAAGAATTGCTATACCAACAAAGTATTTGCTCCTAAAGAGGGGAAAGTATGTAACACCATCAAAGGGGGACAGGGATTCAAAGGGAAACACATGTCTGAAACATGCGGGTCAAGTTTATTTGAAAGGAAAATTTGTTTGCTTTTGATTCTTTATACCATTTCCCATAGAGACTAGCAAATGGAGCTGCCACATTTTTGGCAAAGGGGATCTTATCCTAAACCTGAAACACTTAAATACACATACTGACATAAATATGGTCTGGATTAATTTCAGCTGTGGGACTTCTAATTCATGCTTTTTGTAGGTTTTTTTTTTTTTTGTTGTTTTCTCCTGTTGGAGAAAGTATTTTAAGCTTAAAAAGGGATTGGTAATAATAAAAAAAAAGAAATGTTGGTTTTGCTTTATTAGAATGAGGAAGAAGGAGAAGGTGATGAAGAGGAATTTTTTTCAGGGGTTGTGGTGTCTGAGCAAAGGTCTGCACTATAAAACCTTTCTGTAGGGTGCAGCAGCCCTGAAACCACCTGAGGTTTGGAGTTATTGCAAATGGTCATTAAAACTGGTTGGCTCTGACAGAAAACATTTGGGTAGCAGTAATTCAGGAATCCTCTCTAGCTATGCTTTCCAAAAAATATCCATTAGCAGAGTTGAAATTGGAAGAGCAAGGATAGGATGAAGTCAAATCAGTCCCAAATCACTGAACTGTTCTGATCCTGGAGCCTTTCCTGGGCTGGAATAAAGCAGTTTTTCCATTTATTTATTTACTTATTAAATTATTTTTCTTTCTATTTTTTCCCCCCAAATAGTGTTCCCAAACACCCACCACTCCCTTTGAGTCAGTTCACCTTGTTTATTTTTCCACAAACACATGGCACACTCACCTCTCACAGGCACAGAGCTCTCACTGGTGTCACTGGGAGCTTCACCACCTTCAGGGTGAGGTCAGGATCAATATAGAACTCCTGAGAGCTGGCCAGGCTTACATTCCACTCTCCCTAACGCAGGGGAGTTGCAAAAGCAAACAATGCAGTGAGAGCTAATCAGGTTAAGTGCATTTCCAGCCCCAGTGGGGACTGGCAGCAAGGGATTGCAGTCACCACTATTGATACACAGCTTTCAGAGCCTGCAGGGGAGGAAGGAAGGCTGCACTCTCCTGCTCTGGGTTCTCTCACTGAATAAATCAAAATGGATATATTTGTGTACAAATACATACGGATATGTGGGGTGGGGTTAGCAGTAGACTCTGGATGGATGTCCCTAGGTCTGAGAGCTGTTCAGACAGGTCAGTTCTGCATCATGAAATCCCAGAGTGGTTTGGGTTGGGAAGGACCTTGAAGATCACCCTGCTGAGATGGTGACAGACATCCCACTGTGCCAGGGGCTCAGGCTCCTGTCACTCTCCACACGTTGTCCAGCAGGTGGGACTAGATTTAGGCTGAGATTAGGGCTTTTGCTCAAAGCATTTCCTTCCCCTGAAACTCCTTTCTCTGACTGCTGGCAATGCCTGGCTGTCAGCAGGTATTCAACGACTCTTAATCAAGTTAAACCAGGTGTGGACAACACTGTGTGTCCTCAAGTCTGATTTCTTTGTTATTTTTACAGGGTTATATCTGTGATTTTGGGTGACTGATAAGGCAGTAAATATGCACAGATTGTGTTGTACACACATAGAGATAAAAATCTCTTCCACTGCTGGGCTTCTTTACCCAGAAGGAATATGTTCTTTAAATATTTCTTCACAGCTGAAGGATTTAGTCATCTGCCACAGAGTCTTTGTGTGTAGACCTGGTTTTGTGTACTGAATTTGGTGAGTGCTGAGCTTTGGTTCTACAAACCTTCAGATCTCATGAGCTGTGAGTCCCAAATGGCTCAAGTAGTTCTGTGCTATCTGAGATATTTGTTACATTGAGTAATGATAATCGATTTTCCTCCTAAAAGTGAATTTGCTCTTTGGGTTCCTTAGGGTTTGCTCTTGTCTTCATTCACTTCAGTTCAGATACATCCTGATGTCATAACAATCAGAAAATGTCATGTTGTCAGTATTGGCTTTCGGCCATTTAGCTGAGGACAGATTTAAGAAAATTCATCTCTGCAAACACAAAGATACTTAAAGATTCAGAGCTACTATAGGAGTGACAATAAAGAGGGTGAAACATTGTAATGAGCCTTTCCTAGTCGACATTCTCTCCAGCTACACCTAGATTTTGCTTAGGAAATATGATTTCCATAATAATTTCAGATCTGCCAGACTCCCTTCCCAGCCTTGTTCTGACTGTGTTACACAGCAAACCTGAAGGATGGTCTTTTTTTAAGGAGAGCCTAGGATAAAAATAGCATCTTTCTCACAGAAATGGGTGAAAGAGTTTTCACAGCCCCTGCCAACAGTGTTCCTGGCTCAGAGCATTTCTATTTATCCTGCTTTTCTAAAAGCACTGAATTCACTTTCAAGTTTGAAAGCATTAAAAAAAAACAAACCCAAAAAACTGGAGTTCCAGATTTGATGGTGCACTTGAAAGATCCAGCAGGCATTAAAGTTCCATCTCATATTTGAGCTGTTCTCAGTGTCTTGGTGCTCCAAGATGCCAAATCCTGAGATGCTGGCAGCGCTCCCATCCTCCCAGCAAAGCAATCCCATCATAATTAATGTGGCAAGGCTGCTCTGGGCAGGAAAATATTTATGGGATCTGCAGAGCCCCCAGAATGAACCGTAATGAAGGGATTCTGCCAAGTTTGGCTGTGCAGATTAAGGACATATGGTTGGTGTGGCTGCTGCCACAATCCCCACAATCCTGGGGATTCTCATCTCTGCTTTGTCTCTCTGCCATCGTGTCACTCAGGGAGTTCTGAGCTCTTCACCTCCAAGGGAAGGTGACACCCAGCTGGGGCAGTGCCTCCCTGGCATCTCTCTTATTTATTATATAATTATATAATTATCTCTCTTATGTGTTATGTAAGCTCTTCCTGCAAGTAGTTTGGAGTTCCTGATTATCCCAACTCCTTTCAGAAGTTCTGCAGCCAAACTGATGTACAAATCTGCTCTAAATGTGGAATAATCCTGCTAAAATCACCGTGAAAGAGAAAGGAATTTAACCCAGTATATCCAGATTAAATAAATCCTACTGGGAGGACAATTAAAACTTTAAATTTTGTGTTGATTACTTTGATGTTTTACTTTTTAAAATCTATCTTTAGGAGAAATAATACTGTAGATTATTTTGATTATTGATTTTTGTTCTCATGCAGAAGAGCTAGTGAAAAGCTGGGTTAAAGGCTGCCCAAAATTACAAATGATTGTTTATTTTTAAAAACTGTGTTTATCTCACTGTAAAGACATTGGCATTTGGGAATGGGAAATGATGGGAGATGTAAACAGAAACATCCTTCACTGTCAGGGGAGCTTTACCACCAAAGCATGTTCAATCAGCACTGCCTCCTTCTCATTAAGTGGTGTCACTTAATTACAGCTGCAGGTGAAACACAATGATTTGCAATAACCGTGTCAATTTAATTAGCATGATACAAATATAAGCCTTTTCTTTTTTTTCCCTCATTGCATAATGCACAGCCCTCTTTAACTGTATTTACTTTATTGACATTTTAATTGGCCTCCCACGCCAGGTTTCCCTACACAGTGATTTTGATAGGAACAAAAGACAAATTAACTGAGCCACTCAGAGGAGGCAAATGGCATTGTTGGACTATTCCTGCCTCTCAAAAGGTAAAACCATCCTTAAAAACCTATGGTGTGGACAGCAGAGTCAGAGAAATGCTCAGGCTTATGAATTTTAGCACTTCAAGGCAATCTAGAACCAGAGCATCTCTTCCCTCAGCTTGGGTTTTTCCCATGTTTCAGTTTGTAGATTCTTTTGCAACTCTTTTAGGGTCATAGATAACTTCACACCATATATATATCCATTTGAAAAGCTCTTCCTTTTTTCCTTGTAAATAAAAACCTCTGAAATATTGTTCCAAAAACCCACAGTACAGAAGAAATAAGTGGAAATTCACAGGGAAAATGACAGATGTGGAAGAGACCAACCTGCACGTTAGCACCAGTGCTTCTAATTATAGGCCAGCAAAAGAAAATTCCGAGCTGAATTTTGCCAACATTTCAGCCTACAACAGTCAGTCTGTGATTAATCATGTCATCAAAATATAAACAAAAATAATTCAATCATCAAAGCAGAAATCCCATCTGCAAGGGGTGGAAACACTGAGATGAAAGAGATGCTGCTTTTCAGAAGGACAGAACAGGATTGTGTGTTAGTTTAGAATCCAGTGGAAAAGCTTTATATGCATATAGAATATATATGTACAATTTTTAATGTGGCTGAGCACTACAATCAGAACTTCATTTTATGCCAACATCCTGGCAATGGAAGTGTTTGGCCTGTGAAAGTGATGTTTTCAGACTGGAAAAGGAAAAGCCTCAGCTAGAAATTAATGTGTCTAAAGACTAGTTTTGTTTCACAGAGCACAGACAATAGGAAAATTTGATTAGTTCATACTCCATCAACACCAAAGATATGAGGTATGAATATTCTATTAACATCTTGGGACTGAACAAATGGCTTTGCCTGCTCCATTGCAAGCAGTGGATTTCACCATCACAGCAAACTCCTGTTTGTCACAAAGGGTGATACATAACTCCAGCTTCAAGTATTTATCATTTTGCAATACCACTGCTGGGACAGTTCATGGTCTGCTACAGAAGCAACAGAAAAAAGGAAGCTGGAGTTATAAATGAGAATAGAAAATTAAAAAAAAAAGTCTGAACTCTCTCTGCCTTATGGTTTTCATGCATATAATGAGATATGGTTGGTCCATTTGAATAGATAAATGAGGGCTCTGCCTTGTAGGATGGAAATACAGAGAGCAGCAGGAGAGAGAGATTTTTCCTCCAAGCATTTAAAAATGTCCAATTCTCATGATAGAGGCTGATTTTAGGTGAAGTGCAATCTAAACCCTCATCTTGCTCCCTTTCAGATGTAACATTTTAATGTCACATTGTCTTTGGTGCTTCACATCTTTTATCTTCCCAAAATCCTTTCTGTAGTTGCAATTCCACCAACAGTTCTTCTCTTGCCTCCAATTCTGTCTCCATGAAATGCTATATGGCTCCCTCCTTCCAATAATGGAAAAAAATCCATTGTTGTGGTGTTTATAGCTGTGGATTATTAGGAGCTGGGTTTGGCTGAAATTCTTGGCCAAATGATGTGTTCAGTGAAGAGTACAACTTTGAGGCAGCCAAAGAAATTAATATGTCAAATTTTAATTTAAGAAAGAGCTGAACAACCTGAAAATGAAACAGATCCTTTCAATTTATGAAAAACAAAAAAAATCACTTCATCCAGTAACATTTTTTCCTGCCTTCTGGTGAATAGCAACCCCCAAACCCATTTTATGTTGACAGTCATAATTTCACTTCTGTTAGTGGTTTAGTCTGACCAACAACCCCCAAATCAATTACTCATGGAGTTCTGTTTCGGAGCTTTTACTTTTTAATATCCTTTAAAAATGCTTTGAGTTCTTTTCATGATTTAAAATGTCCTGCTGGGGCAAGCAGTGTCTCTGCAGTTGTGTTCTGCTGATCCCACACAAGTCAGGGCTGAGGCTTTTTCCAAGTCACTTCTTGTTGCAAACAACTTCCAAGTGCAGCAGAAACCAACTGTCCTTGGATGAGAGAGACCAGGATCTTCCTGAGAGTCAACAATTCTGCTCCTTTCTGTGTTTAGTGTGGAACTGAGGGGGAATGTGGAGCAGAAAGGCTTGCAAAGTGATGCCTTGGAAAAGCCTTGCTCACTTCTGCTACTTTGGCTAACTGGAAAAGCATTCTGGGAGTGACTCAGCTCAACCAGAGGTGAAAAACAAGTTAGATAATTGTAAAACAATGATTAGAACCAATCAGTGCCACACCCTGGGGCTCATGGTTAGTCACAGCTGATGCTATTCTCTGGTGGATGGTTTAACACGTTTGTTGTGCCTCACCAGCAGTGTCTTCTTCTATCACAGAAGTGTCTTCTTCCATCACAGAAGTGCCTGTTTTGGTAGAAAAATAAACACAATTTCTTTGGAAATGTCCTACTTTGATTTCCAAGCTCTCTGCAGTCAAGGGGGTTTATATGCTGAGCATTTTGGAGAAGAAGGATGAAGAACAGAGAGGTTAAGAAACCTCTTAACCTCTCTGTTCTTCGTGTCCAGTGTCACCAAGAAGTTGGTTCTAGATGCAGGAGTAGCTTCCCATCCCCACCCTGAGCTGTGAGACATCACTGCTGTGTCGAGAGGAGCTCCCTGTGCCTCTGTGACCATCCTGCAGCTGTGACACACTCAGCAGCTCAGTGTCACAGCACACAGAATCTAAACACAGAAGGGATGGAGAAAGTCAAGTGACAAACCTGCACATTTGTCACCTCTCCCAGGAAAGCAGCAAAGCATTTTTTCCTTGGTGGCACAAAATCTCCTCAAACCTGGAGTGAAGCAGTAACTGCAAGAACAAAAAGAAGCATCATGAAGTAGAAATCTCAGTAGCTGAAAGGTGTATATTGTGCTTCAAACATTCTCCTTCTAGAAAGACAAAAAAATCTGTGAAATTCATGATCCTGGCTCATTCTGATGGAGGATATGGAAATGCTGAGGGAGACATTTCCCCCAAACCTTCTGCAGGAGTTAGAGATTAAGAATTCAGCAGACAAATTCAGAAACTGGTAAATAAAATCTTGTTCCCAGCAGCGCTGGGATTCTCTGCTGGGCTGCATTTTTGTATGAATTTTGTGTAAAGGTGGTGCCATGCAATAGTCTGGAAGAGAATTTTCTTGGTACTTAATGCATGACAGAAATCCAGCCTCTGTTGCTTCAACACAATTATGCTGGCAAAGTCTCCACAAAACTTCTCTTTGAGTTTTCAGGCCAATGTCATTTTATTTATATACCTTACACATAGATTTTCTTCTTTTGGAAGGCAGGACAAGCTCCTGCTGGTTTGTGTTGTGGCCACACTTGAGCCAGTGATACCATCCCTTAATCACATTACCAAACTGGCACAAAGGAGAAGGAAAAATTTAATGCAGGCTTTTGGATGAGAGTCCTGAGATGGAGATAAAGCATTTCCTGGCTCCCTAATGGCTTTATTCCTTTTCAAGGGAAAAAAAAAAAATGCTTTTATCAGCTTTGAAGGTCAGGTTGTGAAATACAGAGGTTAAGCAGTTTTGCTTTGGTTTTGGATTCAGTATTAAAAATTCTTGTTCAAGGGCTGGATGGAGCAGCACAGAGTCACTTCTGCCTGTTTGTGCATCTCAGCACTGGAGCACAGCTCAGGAGATTCAATCATGGGATCACAGAATGGTTTGGGTTGGAAGGAGCCTCAGCTCCTCTCACTTGGCACCTCTCCTTTGAAAGCCAGAAGTTCAGGGCAAATTCTAACCCCACTAACAAACAGGCAAACAAGCTGAAGATGCAGCAGGTTTGATGCTTTTGTGATCCAAAGCTCCAAACAGATGTAGTTGGACTAAACCTGTGCACTCTGCACTGCAGCTCTTCACTCAGGCACAGGAGGAGGGAGTCACCTGGCACCTGCCTGAATTTGGGGACTTCATCTCATTTTTCAGCTTATTTTCCTGTCTTGCTGCTGAATTGTGTGCAGTGATGAGCAAATCTCGAGTCCCTTTATTCATCATGGGTTTCTCTGGTAATGTGACAGCACTGAGCTATTTAATGAGACTGAATCTATTGATGATTGTGCTGATAAGGGCTATATAAAGTTACTTTCATGGCTAATCTGTTGTTATTGCTTTGGAACTGTGCCAAGGATTAGAGATTGCACTTGCTCTTGCTGGATTTGACACAGTGGCACTAAAATAGCCTTTCTTCGAGTCATATTGGTTTTCCTGCTGCCTCTCTTGCTCTGACTGGTTGGCTATTCTGTTTGCTAAACCATTTCCCACTAAGCTTTCTATCTGTTCCTCACCTCTTGAACAGACAGTGCAAAATCCACAGCTTGTAAGGACACCTTCTACTCAAAGGGCAGAGGATTTTAGAAGGGATTTCTCTGCTCCTTTTTTAAGCAGCCTGTGATTCCCAGTAAGCTTTGATTTCCCAACAAGCAACCCTAAGCAAGCTGGTGTTGTAATAAATGGCTTATCTTGCTCTGGGAATGACCCACAGGTTCCTTTGATTATTTTCCCCTTTTTTTGGAGGTGTCTGAGCGTTGGTTTTTGGCTCTGTCTGGTTCAAGACTCCATCAGTTCTTGTTCTTGTGCTGCAGGGAGGATTCCACTCATTTCCTGCCTGATACACATCAGTGTTTCTGGATCAGAATAAAAAGAAAAGGACAAAAAAAATTAAGGAGAGTTGAGTAAAGAGAGCATGTGAATAAACCAGTCATGTGGCCTCTCCCACTGCAACACATTTTGAAACTTCTGCTTATTGTAGCAAAGTTTATTCTATATTTCTATAACAGCAGTTTCTTTGGAAGTTGAGAATTATCCTGGGTTGGTGCAGTAAAGAGTCTGTAGTGGTTGTGCTGTGCCAGGGAGTGATGAAATCTGTGATGTGTGAGAGCAGCAGAGCCAGCTGTGCTGAGGGATGGGCAAGAGCAGAGCTGAAGGCTGGGAGAAGTGGAAGAAGTTTAGAAACCAAAGTAGTTTTGCTAATAAAAGTGAGTTGTGTTGCTGCATTTGGGGTAGGGGAGTTGGAAGTTTCCTTTTCTGCTTTTTGTCCTGGTTCATATACATTTTTCTCTGCTCTTTGTGGAGTAAATCTTTAGTTAGAAGCAGAATGGATTTTTTTTCAGAAATTCCATAGATTTCTGTATCAGCCTCTAGTGTTCCCACCAAGATAATTCTGTATTAATGAGGTTAACTGCAAGTGCAGTTGTGCAAATGCAGATTGTCTGCAGTGTTCCCCAAGGATTCTTTTAAAGCTGGGCTTTGGATCTCTCTGGCTGTCCTAAAGCAAACACTTTAAAATAAAACCATATTGAAAAAAACTCAGGGCAGGTTTCTGGGGTGGTTTCCTCTCTTTGCTTCCACATTCAGCTGTTTGTGATAGCAGAGCAGGGAGGAAAGAAAGAGGAACCTGTGGTGACTGAACAGGAGAATTCTACATTATGGGAAGGAAATTCAAGAGTGTTTGAATCTCATTAAGGCTGTGTGGTTCTGAATCTTTGAGTTTCCTCAGTAGGAGGAAATCTTGGCAATTCTGTTGACATTTGAAACAGCAAATTCTCCTTCCAGAGCAGTGTGGAGTATTTATTTCAATTCTACAATTCTGCTTTACCTGCATCTGATTCCCATTCAGACCTCCCAAATTCATGGCATCATTTTGAGGATAATTTCTTTAACAACTTGTATTTGGGTTTTCTTTGGACTAGAGGTATTTTACATGCTCAAGCACTGTGTGCTCAATGCCAACAAGGTTTAAAAATGGATTTTTAAAATTCCAGTTGGTATTCTGGTGTGTTTATACAGTGTTTCCTGTGTATTGAGGGAGATGCAAGAGACTGCAAAACACTGATCACTGTGACTCAGCAGTGCTGCTCATAATTGTCTGGTTTGCTACAGAAAGGACAAAATCTCCTCCTAAGTTATTGTCTAAGCAGCACTCGTGGCCCTGAGGAGCAGCTGCTCCAACTGCAAATAAAGCACCATGGAGAATAATCCTTGTTTTTTTATAGGAAGTTTTTTTAAGGAGGTTTCCTGCACTCCTGAGGAGGTGATGGGTTTGCTGGATTCCCCCTTTTCCTGCTATTCCCTGTCCTGTGCTTATGTTTATGCTCAGGTAGGAGAATTCCTCTTCACCATTACGTGCTGCAGAACAATGTGGCTCTCAAATGGCCTCTCCAGCTGCTGCCCTCAATTGCCAAACAAATACAGCTTTTTAGTAGAGAGATGCTCCAATTATGCCCATTTATCTTCAATTCTGTCAGTTAACTGAGGTATTATCTGAAGGTCATTTAATGGCTTTTTGTGTTGTTCATTGGTGGCTTCAGAAAGAAGAATCCCAAAGTGATGAATTTCTGCTTCTCTCAGGTGTATCCAGAGGCTCTTGTGCTTTGTGAAAAACACCTCTGCTGCTCCAAAAGCTTCCCCAACCCTCTGGATGGTCACTGATCACAGCCAGTTTCCATTTATACTTTCCCATCCAGGCAAAGGGGATGTGAAATGTGCTGTGACTGGGAGAATAGCTTTATATATCAACCCAGGCAACTTCCAGCAGGTACAAATGGCTGCTTGTGTAGTGGAAGATCATGCTTTGGGATTTTATTTTTAAGTATCAGAATGATATAGCAATCAGGTGGGGGGAAATCCTCCTCCCAGTGCCTTCTCATTTTGAGTTTCAGACACTTCTCCCCACTTTTATAGCAGCACTAGATCATATTTACAACATCTAGCATTTCAAGGTTAGATGGCCAAGTGTTGAGTCAAGAAAAAATTGCCTTCCCAGGGATACTCAAATATTTTAGTTGATGTTTGGGAGGCAGCACTGATGTGCTGCTGGTTGATTTCATTTCAGAAATGGACAACACAATGATTCATCTCGAGAGTCAAAAAGCTGATCTCAACCTTAGCACTCACTTTTCAAACCTAGTCTGTGATCAGATGTCTTGTGTGCAGGCAAGGAATTTATTGATCTCCAGTGCTGCTTCTGCAGGTTTTCAGGTTTTTTACACCACTGTGTTCAAATACAAATGCTGCTGTGTTTTGGGTGTGTCAGTGGGCTGAGAGTCCTCAGCAGGATTTTGTGTGGCACAAAAAAAATCCTCAGCAGGATTTTGAGTTTTTCTGATTCACCTCCTCTGCTGTGTCTTCAAACTCACTGTAGGGAGCAATGAGAACTCATTGCTTTAATTCACTGTAGGAATTAAAACAAAAACCTGAGTGAGGTAAGAAAAGCATGGCTGTTGCTGGGGAGTTCTGAAAGTTCTTTTCCTGGGCACTAGTGAGTTCAATATGCCACCCCTGAGCTGTGAGTGCAGTGGTGACCCTGCTGGGAGGAGGGGACAGGATGAGGGGACTGAACTGGGGTTGTTCTGTGCTGCTGGGGGAAGAATGGTAATTAGAAAAGGGACCTGGAGGAGGTTGAAGGGGAATGTGAGTGTGGATGTACAAAATCAATTAGAGAGCATAAAGCTAACGGTAATAAAATAGGAATCACTTAAGTGTTATCTATCATAATACATCATCTTTCCTTTGGGCAATTAATATAGAAAGGAGATCAGTTAAGTCAGAGCAGGAATTAAGTCAGAGCAGAGATTTCTGCAAATAATTGTGACCCTTTCTTGCTTTCCATCTGTGATCCAAGGGCTGTTGGCTACCACATTTCCATCCTTCCTTTTCATCTCTGTCACTTCTTGTCAATAGAATTTAAAGTAGCCATAAAGATTTAATGATCTCAGTGTCTTCTCCCTGGCATTCTGTGTTGCTAACTTTAAGTAGTTCTGTCTAAAACCCAAAGTTTCCAGCACATAAAAGTCTCTCTTTGCAGCAGCAAAATGAAAGGCTTTTGTCTCCTGCAAAGCCCTGGCTGTTTTGCAGGGAGGAATTCTTTTAATTCCCCATCGTTTGTGGTTTGGCCAAAGATAAAATTGTACTTTGTGCCATTCTTAGTGGCTCCAGCTTGATTTAAGCTCTGTAATTTACAGGTGTGCTCCATTTCTTGGAGTCACTGATGACAAGCTTGGCTGATTGGAATTACCTTGTTGGCTTTAACATTTTCCAGCAGTGATCTCAGGAAATTCAAAGGAGGCATAAACAAATAAACATGACAACTGTGTTATTGGAAATAAACATGCTGGGAAAGACCCATTGCATGTTTTATGCCTTCAGTATTTGTGTTCCTTCCCAGGGAGGGATATTTTACCCCACGATATTTACTGCTTCCTTTTCTATATAAATAGTTGTTATGTTGGTTTCTGCTAATATTTATATATTCTCATTTGGAAGCAAGATATTTATCAGATAAAGGTGTAGACACCTGGCCTGATTCTGTTGTGATTAAAGCAAAAATTGGGCTGAATGATGTATTTTTAATAACAGAGCAAAATTTGGAAGCAATTGAATAGACTAAGAAAGTATTCAGAAGAAAATTAATACTATCAAGGGAAAAATAATAGCTTAAATTTAAATCTCCAGAAGCTAGGAATTATTTTATATATAACCTATAAAACAGACCCATAAAACTGCTTTGCAGGTGACAATACATTTTCCAAGAATATAGCAGAATCCAGAATGGGCTGAACTCTGCAAAAAGCGATTATTTCCAAATTTTTGTTAGGCACCATTATAGTAACTTCTGATTAAAAACTAAATCTGTTCTTTTAAGCCTTAGCACCACACCTGTGGTTCACAGTCCTTGGCTTTAGCTACCAGGATAAAATTCTGCTTTCATTGCAGCACTCAGATCAGTGCAGATACTGAACCTTTCTTGCATGAAGCTCCAAAAATGTCATTGATGGAGGCAGTTGGTATTGCCTTGCACTCAAAGCTGTCAGTCTGGGACCTGCAAATGTACTTTTTGGTGTTCACCTATTGAATTTGAAAGGGGTTGAATGGGTTTTGGGTTTGCAAATGCTTCGTGGAAAAATAAATATCATCACATGTCATTAGCAGGAATGGTTTCCCTTCCCATTTCCAGTGGAAGGTCAGCAGGCAGCAAATGCTCATCACTGTCGCACTTCCCTGCAAAGCTGTGCTGAGCTCTGCTTTAAATTATCCCACCTTAAAATCTTTTTTATCAGCTGAAAAACCTTTACAAGCCTCACCAGAGTCCTTGAGGCAGTTACCTTTGAACAATTACCCGGATTGTTATAAATTTTCCATATTGTTTTTATTGCCTCTCCGAGGCGATCTGGGATTTTATATCCCTGCTTTTCCACATTGTCTGCTTCTCCTGACAGATGCTTGCTTACATCTCCCAGGAACTCTAATGAGAGGCAGGCATATGTCTGTTTGCAGCCTAGACCTCCTTCTGCTCACGTTGCATTTATTCCTTTTTCTCCTCAAACCTGCCGTGGAGTTAAAGAAGAGAACTGAGGTGGTTCAATCCTGAGCTCTGCCTTCCCTTCACTGCTCCTTTGCTGAGCCCTCATCTTCAGCAGGCTGCAAATTAGTGACACGTTTGAATTCCTGAAAGAGTGTTTCTGAACATTTTAAAAAACAATTTAATTTTAATTTTACGTTTTCATTTTAAAACATGATTTAATTTTAATTCCACATTTTAATTTTGAAAAGGTGAAATAATGACAGTAAGCTGCGATTTCACTTAGGCATTAGGTGTAGAATTAATCTCTAGTAGTCAGGAGTGGAAAGCTGCTGGTTTTGACCTTTTGCATCTCTCCTGCACACCTGGGCAGATGAGACAAAGCAGTTTATTTCTGGCATGCTACAGCACCCTGTGTCGTTTGGGCTTGGATCCACGATGTGCAGGCAGGAATTCCTCCTCCTGCCAGTTCCTCTGGTGTTTTGATTGTGACTGCAGCCTCTGGGCATGTAAATAAATGAAAATAAACAGAAAATAAAACCTCTCTATGAGAGCTGGAAAAACCTCAGTGATGGAGTTGAGATCCAGGAGAAGTTCAGTGGTTGTGCAGGCAGAGTGTGGTGGAGCTCATTTGATACTGGGGCTCTCAGGAGACCTGGTGCTGTGGTTTAATCCACCTTTATCTCTCTTCTAAGTGCTTCTGATATTACAGGAGTTGCAAGAAATCTAATTAGCTAATGCTCCTACACGGTGTTCAGATCCTCAGATAAAAGCTTTGCCTACAGGCTGCAGAAAGTGCCAAGAAAGAGTTTGGGAACTTTAGTGATGCAGGGTGTTGGAGATGGAGATGATTTGTGATGATGGGGTGACTTCCAGTTTGCATTTTTATGGGTTTGCTTATTAAAAGGAGTAAATAGCTGCTAATTAATGCGGGCTGGTCGTTTTGTTGCCTTAAAAACCTTTTCCTTTTTCCTTTTTCCTTTTTTTCTCTCGTTGAGAATGTCAAGAACTGCTTCTAAGTCACATCTATTGAAAAAATAGTTTTTACTAAGCTATTCAAGACTGGCTTTGAGTATCAACTAGAAAACATCAAGCTAAAAAATCCCTTTTAATAAAGAAAAGGTAGGAAAAACTCATTGCTTGTTTTTCACTTCTGCACATCTGAGTTCAAATCCTGTCTCAGCACTAAAGCAAACAATATTTTACTGCTCAGCACTGGGGAAGTTGTTCCTTGTCTGTGGCTGGAGCTGAGAGCTCCAAAGCCTTCCCACAGCCCTGCTGAGAAACTTGACTGCTTGGCTGCAGTGCTCACTGCCATTAATGCAAAAAATCATTAAGGAACTGGATGGGAAATGCAAAGCCTCTGCGCTGCTTAAGTCCCCTAATCCTATTTGGAAGACTTAAATGGTGAATAAGCTCCAGCCTGGTGGTGTAAAGGAGTGAATTTCACTGGAGGTGAGTTGAAGTCTCATCAGGAACAAACCAGGCTGGGTTTATTTTCCTGCAGTTCTGTACCATTCATTTAGCTTATCCCATCCTGGAATGCAGAGGGGAAATGCCCAATTGCTGAAGCTTTTTTGGAAATGCTGCACCTCCCAACTATATTCACAAAATATTTGATGTTGACACACTGAAAACGTTCTTATAAAAGGTGCCAAAGCTGTCATGCAGGACTGACAGCTTTGTAAATTGAACAACTTGCAGAATAAGAGCAAAAATTACCATGTCAGTGTAAGCAAAACCAACAGGTGAATATTCTGGACAGATAAAGCTATCAGCAAGCTCAGCTTTCACTGTTTGTTTGTGTCTGGGATTGCACAGGCAGTTTGGGAAATGCCTCTGACCTGGAATTCTTGATCTGTTTACATACATGGCTGTGGAGTGTGATGGAGGAAAACTTTCAGTTAAATCAGTAATATCTCACACAGGTATTTCATGGCTGAATGCAGTGGTGCTGCTAAACTCTCTCATTTCCTTGCTCTTTGATCTTTTTTGGGGAGTCCAAACCAGGAGATCCTTGCTGCTGTCAGTGCTCAGACTCCCAACTCATGCACAGAGCAGCACTTGGGAACATTAGATTTCATGGTGCACACCACAGGAAATCAGCTGTCATGCATTCTGATCCTTTATTTGCAGTTTAGTCATTCTGTGCCCTTGGCTAAGTCAGCTTTTCTGAGCTCCTTGCCCTCTCCAGAGCAGTGTCAGCATGGCTGGGATCATTAACAGCAATGCTCTTCCTGCCTGCAAGAGCTACACCTTTGATAATCATCTGTGGATAATATTAATGTGGATCATATTTGAATTAGAACCTTAGCACTGAGAAGTCAGCATCAGCACCAGGAATTGCCTGTACTCCATCCCCTCTCTTTTTTATTGATATGCATTGGATTTCTCCAGCACCTTCAGGTAAGACAGGAATGCTGAAATGCACAAATGCCTCTTAATAAACCCTCCAGCTCTGCTTGCAGTGCTGCTTCCTGATGAATGGAAAAAAATGAGGTGTCTGTGGATGTCTCCTAGCTGCTCTGTGCTCCTGATTTCCCCTTGTTCCATGCCATTTCTACAGTCACAAAGCATTTGATGAGAATATGTCAATCTTCCGCCAGGGTAATGGACATTCCATTACTTTTTCTCTGCAGACATTGTTGAGAACTGGAAGTGTAAAACCTGATTCATTACCCAGATTCCTGGAAGGGAACAGGACATTAATCCTACCTTGCCTTGTTAAATTTTGTTGCTCATTGCCTTCTCCATTTATTTAATTATATTTATGCTTCCCATTCAGGGGATCTGCACGTGTCCTTGCAGACAGTGATGGGAACCTGTGGAATCTGGAGATGATTCAAAGTGGTTTTTGCTGTCAAAATATTTCCAGGGTAGAATTTTTTCCTGCTTTGCAGTTCAGGTGTTTGCTGATTCCAGGGATTCTGCACAAGGTCCCCCATGTGCCACACACACAGATGGTGTAAACACAAACTCCTGCTGGGAATCAGAAAATAGGTTCTGTGTTAGGTATTGCTTGAGGAATCTGATACTACCTGTAGGAAAGGGGGAGGGATATCACTTTTCTATATTTCATTACAGCCAGTGGAAAAAAAAAGCCAAAAAGGGTAAGAGAGGAGCTAATTCAGGAGACAGTGATGAGTTCTGCAGTTCTGAATGGTCTGATGTTGCATCAGGCTGTTTGTGGGAAAACATTCCTGTTCCAGAGCGTTTCAGAGACTCCCAGTTCTCTCCCTGCTGCCTGGCTTTTCCACCAGTTACCCTGTGAGTGTGAAACAACAAACCAGGATGCTCTTTCCTCTGGAGCTGCTGACATGTGAGGCTGAAATCCAAACAGACTCAATGGAAATTAAGCTGTTCATTGGGCAGTTTTTTACCCAGGCAGACCCACTGGTGCCAAGAGGAAAAGCCCTTTTGCTTTTTTTTACTGGAATTATTTTTTTTTCCCCAAGTTGTTCAGCTTTAGACTTAGCTAGCTAGATAGTGGGACGAGCATGGAAGAACATAAATTTTTACTGAGCACGAGTCAACTGCATTTCTTGTCCAGGGCTTGGCATCAAAGATGTTGGGATGTAAAGGTAATCTCAGTGCCTGAGGCTGCTCTGCAGGTTTTGTACTTGGAGTGCTTCTCACTCGTGTGCCCTAAAGCTCTTGACTAATCCCACTGAAAGGCTGAGCCAGGGAGGGGGAAATTCAGCCAGAACTGCCTGGAGCAGAGGAGAGGCTCAGAGCAAAGGTTCAGAGGGCTGAGAGGTACAAGTGGGATGATTTAAATCGATACACACTCTGTAAGATGTGTGTTTTTAGGCTGGGCTCTGCTCCTCTCTCTGGTAATAGCCAAAAACCAGCCTGACACCTCTCACAGTTATTTCAGTGCCTGAGAACAACCTCAGTGCAATCTGTAGAGTTGTAAGTCAGCACCTGCCTTGCTTTTTAACATCAGTGTTGTTCTAAACACGATTTTTCCTCAGGCATTTGAATCTCGGTGATTAGTTTAATAGGAGCATCCTCTGCTGCAGTTGTGGGATGGCAGGATTGGGATTTCCTGGTACAGAATGGTGTTTTGAGCTTTTATACTTACAGAGGAAATTTCCCCAAGAATTTGAAGGATAAACTCAAAATAAAATCAAAATTGTGGAGTTCTTTTTATTTCCTCCAATCCCGTGAGATTAGGGATCCCAGATAATTGCTTTTTGAATAGTTGAAATTAGCAATTTTATAAAAAAAAACCTCTGTGGTTTTTGGGTGCATCTATTTCAGACCACCCCCTGTGAAACACTTTGCAAGAACATGTGCACTCATGCCATGATCTCAATGTTATTAGAAAAATAGCAATACCAGAAGAAAATCTCTTGCCTAAGGCATATTCCATATGTTACTGCTCAGTGCTTTATTTTTCAGGCCTGCAAGAGACAAATGCACTTATTCCATTAATAAAACCACTGACTTAAAGTGGAGTCCTACCCTGGAAAAAAAAAAAAAGAGAAATGTGAGGTTCTGAGTCGGTTTTCCATCAATAGCTCCCACATTAAATTTGTTGAGCTTCCAGATGAAAAGGTGGTGTTATTTGTCAGGCTGTGAGCCCGTGGGCTCAGCCTTGTCTGAGAGAGCAGCCCTTTCATTGCCATATGGAAATCACAATGAAATCACAATGAAATCACAATGCAGGCAGCACAGATCAGCTCTGCTCTGCCCCTGCAAGGTGACTTCATGTTTTTATAGGGTTCACATTATTTACTGCAGCTACCAAGCCTCTTTTTGCATGGATATAGAGGGCAAATCCTCAGAATTGAAATGGACTCTGAGTACTCAGCTGGGGCAATACAAATACAATATTTCTGCTTTTTTCCCCTCCTTTGGCTCCACCTGTAAAAGTTTCCATAGGAATGCAGAAGCACAGTTTTGTTCCTTTGAACGCCTCTCTCATCCGGTAGTGATTTCATAACCTCCCAGTTCTCATCAGGAAAAAGTAAATCTCCCCATTCCCCAGTGGTGCTCTGGATTTATTGCCTCTGTGACCCTCCTGCTCCCCTTGGCATTGCTGCAGCTCAGCTGCTGCTCCTGGTTTTTACCAGCAGCTTTAGACAGACGTCCCCAGCCCAGAGGGGATCCCACAGGCACTGGGAAAGGTGGATTCATCCCAGGCCTTGAGCTGTGTGTGCAGCAGAGGTACAAATAACAAATAAATAAAAAATAAAAATAAAAAAAATTTAAAAAAAATAGGTCATTGCTCCTCCAAACGCCACCCTTGCAAACAGAGGCTTCCAGCTAGGAAAGCTCCACAAAAATGCCCAAATAAACACCTATTTTCAAATAAATTCCAAAATATTAGAGAGTTGTGATGGGCTAATGTGCAAAGTTATCATTTTGAGGGGGAAGAAGCAGTAAAAGCAGGTGGTAGGGGTGGTGTTGGCTTTCTGCATCACTTGCAGTAAAATCTTTTTAAAAATTGCTGATGTAATGGGATTAGGGGGGCAAAGGTTCTTAAAAATTAGCAAAATTGGATTGAGAGAGCAGGTTGGTAGGGAGAGACTGAATTAGATGACAACTAAAAGCCCACTTGAGTGGCTGGATTTGGGCTGGCTGGTGGAGGCAATCCTTCAGTGGATCTCAGAGACATCTGATCACAGCTAGGGTGCTTATCTGAAATTCTCACACCCAACTGAGGTTCTCAATCCAGTCTTCCCTTTGAGAGATTTTTCCAGCTAATTTCCACTGCTCCTGTTCAATAACAGCAATTAGACATTTTGTTATTTTTTTATGCGGAATTGGTGGCCTTAAAATTTCCTGCTAAGGTGTAAAATGTCCTTGTAGCCTGTGAGGTAAAATGAAGTCACAGCTGATGATGTGCACTCTGTGGGTGGCTCAGGATGACACCATGGTGATTTGGGGTCACTGCAAGGCTGGCACACCTTCTGCATATGAACTCAGGGCAGCTCTGCTCCATGCAGTGCAGCTCCACTGGTAATATTTATTCAATTTAGGGCTTCTTCGTGTTGGAAATCAGCACTGATTGTGTCAATGGCAGAAACAACAGGTCTCTGGGATGGATGAATTTTCAGCTCCGTGTGCAAATAGGTAATACCTGGACCTTGAGTAGTTTGATCCAAACAAAATCAGGGCTCTCCTAGCAATTTGTGATGTGAATTTTCCCCTTTCTTCTCCCTTCAACAAACCCTTCTGGGGAATAAACTCAGTAATCATGCATTAGTATGACAGCAGAGCAGAGCTCCCAGCTTTTCTCTCGAGGCTGCTCTTTCTGCAAACAATAACCATCTGATCCAGGCTGTGATCTCGTTTGGGTTGCCTTATCACCTCTGTGTTAGCTGAAAATGTGTCCTCATGCCAGGGCTGTGTTTGCACTGAGCACTGAGCATTGCAGGAGTGCATTTCCCATGGCACTGGGGTGATCTCTGTGACACAGGAGGGACACAGAGCACCAGGGACATGCAGAGCTGGTGATTCATGGGTGGCCAGGAGGAACCATCACTTTGAGGGAGTTTAAGGTACTAAAGGGCTGACCTGGTTTTCAAGCACAGCAAGGCAGACTCAGAGCTGGCTCTGAGTTATGTCTGCAGGAAACCTCTGTCGCTGGGAGGAGACCTGATGAGCAGCCTTGTCCCCTTTATTGTCACTTACATCAGCTGTGTCAGCCCTAAAGGACATGAGTTGGAGAACATCAGTGGCTTGCTTGAGGGAAATGTGGGTGGAATTTGGTAGAAAGAGCTGTGAGACTCAGTAATTTGTCTCTGCTGCTGGTATACTCTGTGAACCTGTCTGCTGCTCTCAAGAAAAATAAATGTATAATTGCACGATCAGCTGATGAAATCAAAGTGAAATTGCTGGCAGCCTTCTTCCTGCCCTCCCTGTGTTTTTCTAACATTAACATTCCAGCTTTGTCACCTTTGATCAGGGGAAGATAAATCCTTCCTTTTGTGAGGAGCAGAAACACTTTCCCTGGGTACATAGAATAATGGCCTCTTCTGTATATTATTCATATTCCTCTCTTTCTACTTGTCATTTCTCCATATCCTTGCTTGTTGCACACCCCATAACTCTTGGTCGTTTTATCTGAGACCTTTCAAATCAGGAGCTGGATGGCTTAGGAGGCAGGGAGAGCTTTGCTAAGGCAGTAGATGGAGTGGCACATGGAATGTGCAAATCCTGTAACCAACCCACCCTCATCAGCTCCCTGGGAGCATCCCTGACAGCCACAGCCTTGTTCCTGCAGCAGGAAACCAAGTGTTTCCCACTGCTTCTAGAGGTGCTGAGTAGCATTGAAATGGAGCTTTTCTATGGCTCAAAACAATTTGAAACAGCCTGGTGAACCCTGAGAGGAAGGGGCATTAGTGCCAGGAGGATTTATAATCCTAGATATAATCATATACATTTTTGTTCAGCATAATCATATACTCTTTTTGTTCAGTGCCTGCTGTTTGAGCCATTCTGATGCACCCCTGGCACTCCCAGCCTTGTCTCCACAGCCTGAGCTCCTGTCTCTTGAGCTGGCTTTCCCTCTCAGCAGAAATTGCACCTCAGGCTGGAGGAGTTCAGAGGTTCTGCAGCAGCAGCAGCTGCAGGGGATGCTCCCTGTGCTCACCTGTGCTCACCTGTCCATGCTCATTCCTGCTCTCCCAGCGTTTCCCTTGCAATGTTCTCAGTCTCACACTGGCAGAAGCTGCTTCAGCATTTTCAGAGAGCAAATGCTGCGTTGCTGCTGGAGCCTTGCAGCCCTGGATCAGGTGCCTGTGCTGTGCCCTGTCATGTGCTATTTAGGGCTGGAGAGTTTCTGCCGCATCAAGCTGAAAGAAAATGATTTCCATCCCTGCAGTTAGGAGCTGGCTGTGGTCGGATGAATTGAAATGACTTTTGGGGAGAATCATCGAGGGGGAAAAAAGAGATTCCCCAGGAGATGATCAAGGGAATGTGACTTAGGCTGATCTGGAATCCTCCCAAAGAGGAAGCAATGAGCACAAAGAGAGTTAGAGATGTATTGATCTATTTTATCTGGTAGGTGTTTTATGTTGTTTTAGGTGTACCATGACCTTAATATCTGCATCCAGGAACAAGCTGTTGCCTCTGGCTTTCACCGACAGCTGCTTTTCTTTTGATACATCCCAGAATGTTCCTGCTGATTCCTGCAGTATGTCAAAGGAGCTCAGCAGTTTGTTGCCCTCTCAAGACTTCACTCTGCTCACTGTGGCTTCAAGAGTCCTTCCTTCCCTTGAAGTACAGGCACAGCCTCAACAAAATATGATTTTAAAAAGAGTCCTTAAAATGTGCTGTTGAATTCACCAGCTGATGAAAAGCCACAGGAGCTGCTGCTCTTGGTCATGTCCAACAAAGGTTGCTGAGATAATAGTGATGATCTAAATGGGCCTGGCAAAGCAGAGCTGTAAATCCTGGCCCAGAAGGCTCATGGTTTCCAATGTGCAGACATCTGCCCCATCTCCATGAGAAGCCTTGCAGCCTCTTCCAAAGGGCAAACAGTGCCTTGGTTCAAAAAGAGTCAAGTCATGCATTTATTTTGATTGCAGCTCTTTCCCCTTCCTTTCTTGCTCATGAGTTTCTTTAGGAAAAGCCCTTTCTTTGACAGGCTGTAATTAGTGAAGGTAAAACCCACCAGCTTTTGAAGAATTTCTTAATGGTTAGAAAAGTGTGTTTGTCTCTCTCCTCAGTCACTTTCAGAAAGAAAGAAGAAATACAAATTACAAAAGAAGCTGCAGGAGGATGAGGGTAGTTTTCTCCATCAGCTGAGCTCCCTGAGCCACATCCATCTGATATTTTTGAGTGTTTCTCTCTCTCCTGAGCTTCAGGATCTCCCATCTCCTGCCCTGCCTGTGCAGTGCCCAGTGGCTGTGGCAGGCTGGGCTGTGACCCCATGGAAACCCTGGTGGTTCATGGATCTGATCCAACCCTGGAGGTCAGCAGAGTCTTCCTGCCAATGGACTGAAGGCTCAGGGGCTTCAGATCTGTGCCTGAATACACCAACTGCCAGCAACTGCCTCAGGGCACGAGGATTTGTGCTTTTGCTGGATAAACTCAGAGCATGAAAGAGCCCAATTTGGAGGCTGTAGTAGAGATCAGTGCCAGCATTTGCTAGATTAGAACTCAATTCTGTGATAAAAGCTATCGGTTCTGTCTGCTCCATCCCTAGACCATCTCTGGAGCACTGCTATCTCACTCCTGCCTGCAGATCACAGCCCAAGGTGTGCTGGTTGTGACACAAAATCAGTGTTAGTGAGTTAATGGGAGTCAGTTTGAGTTAATGTTCCATGCAGTGACCATAACCAAGAGTGGGGATTGTGATGAGCAGAGTAAGAACTGAACCAGGCACAGGATGGTGGTACAAGGGCTGTGGAGGAAACACCTGGCCAGAGTTCTTGCTCTGCAGCAATCTGAGCAGTTCTGCCTCGTTGCTCACAGTTTTGGCACTCGGCTGTGCCAGCAAGCTGCCCTGCTTGGTGCTGTTTGGTGCTTCACAGGGAGGAGAGGAGACAGCCCTGGATGGATGGAGCACAGGTTATTGCAGAGCCAGCACAGCCCTGCTGCTGCAGGGAGCTCTCCGGGGGCAAACCTCCAGCCTGAGGCAATGGGAGTCAGAATAATTAGATCACAAACGAGCCAGAGCTGCCTCCTGGGGGTGAAGCACCTGATCATCACTGCTTGCTCCAGTTGCTTGGACAGGTACCTAGCACAGGTACATTTGGAACAATTCCTGCAGTGAAAGGCTCCTCTCTTTCTCAGTGTTTAAAGGAAACTTGCCCTACCTCTTCCCAGCAGCTGATCTCAGCAAATTTATTGCCCTGAGGGAAAAGGAAACACAACCCTTGAAGCTTCATGGCTGATGGCAAAACTGTATTCATAGCAGCTGCTGAAGGGGGAGTGAGGATGGGATTAAAAACACAAAGGGACTGCATGGGAAGATTACTTCAGAAAGTCACTTGGGGTCTAAGTAATAATCCTAATAACCACTGCAAACAGTAAGTATTTTCCTCAGCACTGCTATTGCTCTGCCAGCTGGGGGAATGTCACAAATATGCAGCTTAGAGATTTTTTTGGTAATAATAGAAACTGGATGTAGTAGGGAAACATAATCTCAAAGCATTTACTTATCTAAAAAGTGTCTCTGGCCCTATAAAATAGATCCAGGGAGGCAATGAGCTTGTATTTAGCGTGTGCAGCTGAAGCTGTGCTCTGGATTCACCCTGGCAGGATTTCTGTTTACACAACACCCAGCTCTGTCTCTGCTGCCTCTCTCAGCAGGCATGTGTTGGTGTGAGAAAGATGCTTATTGCAGCTCATTTGTGACAGCAAAGCAGACAGCAGGGTCTCCAAAGCCTCCCTTTAGGATGAATTCATAAATGGTGTTCACCCCAGTTCTGATCCCTTAGCAAAGACTTCCCATCTCCCTTTAGGATGAATTCATAAATGGTGTTCACCCCAATACTGATCCCCTAGCAAAGACTTCCCATTTCCCCTTAGGATGAATTCATAAATGGTGTTCACCCCAATTCTGATCCCCCAGCAAAGCCTTTCCAGGGATTTTACCTGGATGTGATTATGCATCAACTTCTTCCATTCCTGGCAGTCCCTGAGGTGGATCTGTCTCTTGTACCCATTAGTCAGTTTGAGCTTCAAATTAGAAAAGAGCTTTGCTGCTCATTCCCTCCTTAAGGAAATGGAAAAGGTGGATAAACCACTGGAGAACTGCAAACTCAGGCTGTCCCCATGTCACTTGAGGTCAAGCATCTCAAGTGATTGGGATGAGGAGAACAGAGGCTTTAAAACCTGCTGCAAACACCTCTCAGGCACTGCAAGACTTTGGTCTTCTCTGTAATTCCCTTGCATTTCTTGTGAACCTGGATTTTTTGCTGATTCCATGAGTAACAGGTAAAGGGCAGTGAAAAGAGGGCTGAGCATATAAACCTTGTTCCCTGATTCAAATGAAATGTGATAATAAAATCAGCAAACCTGCTGATGAATGTGTACATTGGGAATTCTGAGAAGGAGAACTTTCTGTGCCATCCTGGGACAGTGATTATCAGGAGGGGATCTGATCTCCATCCTTCCTAATGGGAATGAGGTTTCCTCTTCTGAGATGCCAACCTCAAGTGTTGCAAAAATAAAATATAAGGGATTCATGTTATTGAAAACTTATTCTTCTATTTTCAGTTCTCCCTCTTCCTCATTTCTTAATAACTGTGAGAATTCATCCCAAACGGCTCTGGGAGCTGAGGCTTAAAAAACCCATAAAAATCTGCAATACTTGATAAAATAAAACCCTGCAATACTTGATGTGAAACTGTGGGATTTGGTGACAACTGCTGCGTCCAGAGGAATTCTTGAGGCTGTGGGTTGGGGAGTGAGGAAAGGAGGGTGTGTGTTGAACTGGAGCTATTTGATGCCTGATTTTACCTTCTCCTACCTCAGCCTATCTTGTCTCCTGTCTCATTGCTGCTTGGATCATTTCAGCTCAGTGTCAGTGGCTTTGGCACCTCAGTGCCTCCAGAAATGCAATGGCCAAGGCAGGGAGAACTTGTTGCAAGAGCACTGCAAGAGCTCCTTCAGTTCTGAGGCTCTTGAGGTGTGGCTGTTCCCCTGAGCAGTGGCTCTGAGATGATTTCTGGTGGTTTCTGGGTGATTTCTGGGCAGGAATGGCTGTTTCTCTGGAATAAGGATGAGCTGAGCTCGGTGCAGCCCCAGCTCAGTGAGAGCTGCTGGGAGCTCAGGGGTTTGCAGAGTTTGTCTTTGCTGGAGGCACAATGTTAGCAGGTTGTAAGTTCAGATTAGGTTTCCTCGCAGCTTGGAAGACAAATCCAGATTCTCTGTGTTGTGTAGTTCTATTTTGCTTTTATTTATAGCTTTTTCTTTTATTTTCTGCCCCCCTATTTTTTAAAAATTTCTTAGCCCCTTAACTAGTGCTATTGAAATCCAGTGCTGGAGAAAGCAGTTTTGCCATGAGATCTGTTAGGAGGTTCAGTGGCTGGCTGTGCCTTGAGTAGAGCTGTCCAAACTTCACAGAAAGCATCTCTTTTTAATTTTCTTTGAAAAATCAATAATGGGATATCTGATATCCTCCTAGAGAGGATTGGTGATGTTAACAAAGAGTTAACCACATATATCAGCCCAAACCAAAGAAATCTGTCCCTGGAACATCCAAAAATACGTTGGATTTCTTTTTTAGGAGAAAAAAAAAAAAAGTCTAAAATCCAGCTGACAGCATCCACCTCGTGCCTTGCAGCTGAGCTCTTCAAAGCTTCCTAAGGGATATGAAGCACCTATTGCCACTGAAATACAAGATAGCTGATTTTCCAAGGCTCTCAGGGAATTTCAGTTATGTAAGAAACACTACAAAAGAACAGCCCTTAAGCTATTTTGGATCCCAGGACTCCTCACTGGCAACGGAGAGAATTTGTATAATTTTGATGGACAGAGAAGTGACCAAAATACTCAGTTTTTGGGGAAGCTGAATTTAGCCCAATTTGCCTGGCAGAGGAGGTGTCAGAAATAGAGAAATCTGCCTCAGCTGCTCCCTGTGTTCAACAAGCTTAAGCATTCTGGTTTGGAGATTCTTAAAGGATTTTAACACTGCACTTTCAAAGTGAAATATTTCCATTTGTTTTGTTTTGATGTGTTTTTTTTTTTTTTTCCCAAAGTCACTTCAAATAGACCAACATTCTGGTCTGTTGGAAGTGAAAGGCAAATTGGAAGGAGCAAAGAGCAAGAGCTGCATACCTAGAATTTAGCTGTTTTGACATTTTAAAGGCTGTTTACTCTTTTCCTACAAAAGTGATTTCCTGAAGGCTTTTTCTGGATACACCATGAGAGAGAAAATGCCTGAAGGAGAGAAGATGCTCTGAGGAGCAATGTCTTTGCTTTCACTAATGATTCTTGCATGGATGGCCCTTTGGAAAAGCCTTCTGAGTGGGAACCGAATCTGAAATGCTGCTATTAGATGTAATTTATTACTTAATCAATTTAGTACCTGAATTCTGCCATTGAGAGAGGGCTCTGCCTGCTCACCTGGGCTTGGGGCTTGTAAATAAAAACCTGTGGATGAAGCAGAGGTGTGGGATGGATCAGCCAAGGATGCTGTGTGGAGCAGGGCAGGAAGCTGGAGTTGACATCTGATCCCCAAATTCCCCACCCTGAGCCACAGTCACTCAATCACACTCTTTCTGTGTATTCTGCAAATTAAAAGATCATATTTGAAAGGCTGACAAAGCTAACAAGGTCATCCTCTGTTCCACTTTTGGCTTCTCAGCTTTTAATGAGTAACATTTTGGAGGCAGATGTTTGTCCAGTTCCTTCAGAGCTGCAGTGAGATTTAGCAACTCATTTCATACAGAAAGATGAAAGGAAAAATATTAACTTAATAAAACAAATCTTGTCTAATTGCTATGGTCAGTCTCTGGCCTGGCTTTTATGGGTTCCTGCAGCTGGCTTTAATCTCCTGATTTACTCTGGGAACAAAGGAGGAGAGGACTGAATGTAAATCATGGCAGGAAGGAGTTGAAATTCTTCTGGCAGAACTCACGAAGTTTTGTGGCTTATTGAAACATGCAGTCCAGGAGAGTTTCCCTGGCTGTCAGGAGATCCAGCAAAGCAATTTCTTACCATGTGTCCTTTACAGCCAGAGAAATCAAGGGCTTCGGTTTGTCTGGGAGCTAAGGGAGAGCTGGCAAGAAACACCGAGAAACTCTGAGGCTCCGGAGGAGACTGACCAAAAGAGGTCAGTGTTTGTTAAGTTGAAACTCCGACTTGACAGCAGCCAGGAGCTGAGAGTTTGCTGAGGAGAGGAGAGGAGAGGAGAGGAGAGGAGAGGAGAGGAGAGGAGAGGAGAGGAGAGGAGAGGAGAGGGAGAGGAGAGGAGAGGAGAGGAGAGGGAGAGGAGAGGAGAGGAGGGAGAGGAGAGGGAGAGGAGAGGAGAGGGAGGGAGAGGGAGGGAGAGGGAGAGGGAGAGGGAGAGGAGAGGAGAGGAGAGGAGAGGAGAGGAGAGGAGAGGAGAGGAGAGGAGAGGAGAGGAGAGGAGAGGAGAGGAGAGGAGAGGAGAGGAGAGGATGGAGCAGAGGATGGAGCAGAGCAAAGCAGAGGATGGAGTAGAGCAGAGGATGGAGCAGAGCAGGGCAGAGGATGGAGTAGAGCAGAGGATGGAGTAGAGCAGAGCATCCTCCGGGAGCTGCAGCAGTGCCAGCCGGGCTGTGTGAGCAGGGAGGAGCCAGGAGCTCACACTGCTGCATCCTCCTCTGGTTCGTCTTGGGAACATTGTGGTGACAAGCTCTCGGCACGGCAGCTCGGAGTGCCGGGGGAGCTGGAGAGACTGCCAGGGAAAGGGCAGCCTGCTGGACTGGGAATAGCCTGGCATTTATCGGGGGAACAGGAATCACCACGGAAAACACACAGCAAACAGGAGACAGAAGGCTTAGAGTCTGCAAAACTATTGCAGATATTGTGATATTAGGAATTTATATTGATCTGGGTTTTTATTCTTCGGTGCAGCCTTGTGTGCCCAAGCTGCTGTGAGAACTCTGTGTTCAGTGCAGTTTGAGCCCAGGTGTGAGTATTGCCCTCTCCCCCTCCTGCCATCCCTCCTGCACTTCCCAGGCTCTGCAGACATGGCAAGAGCTGTTTGGAGCACTCAGCAGTCTGTCCTCCCTACAGCACTGCTGCAGCTAGCAGAACCCTTCCATGGCCACAGCAGTTTTGCAAGATTAAAATTTAAATTTAAATAGGAAGCTATAATTTGAGCTCCCTAAGTTATAAGTCACATCTTCAGCTCTGGCTGTTGCTGGTTCAACTGCCTTTTGGTTACTGTCTTTAATAGCTGTACAGTGGTATATCTAATACTGCTGACATTTCTTGTAATTTGAGGACAGGGAAATGGAGCAGTTAGATTTTCATCTGCAATTGATCAGAATGCATTAATTAGAAACATAATTTCTAAGTTTGACATGTTAGGAAGGTAAGGTGCTAAATGGAAATCTTTGTATATAACTGAAAGCTTCAAGTTGAAAGTGAAATATTTGCTTGAAAGTTGTACATTTGCTGTGTGATTGTGTGAGTAAATAAATGGTTTTACTTGGTCTCAACACAAATTAAGTAATGATTCCTAGTTAAGCTGCTGGAGACTCTCTGTAATGTCTTTGAGATGCTGCTTGCTCTGCATGCCAGCAAAATCCTTTAGTTCTCCACTGGAGAGATTTAAGGAGAGACTGTTATTTTGAGACAAAGCTGAGGCAGAGATTTCCTGTGCTATGGATTAATAACCTTAGAAGTTCAAGGAAGGAGATCTTGCAGTGCTCTGGCTGCCATGTGTTCAGATGGATGGAATCTTCACCCAGCTGAGCTCTGGTGTTCTGTGCCCTTCTTAAGGATGGGCTGAGCTCCATCTTTTCGTTCAGGGTTTGCTTTTGTCAGGAGATCAAAAGCTGTGCTCAACTTCCAGCACACAGACAATCACCCTCAATAAACGAGCTGCTGCCTTTAGGTTTTGTGCATGTTTAGTTTTGGGCCATTCAGTGACACTCCCACAAGGTTGTTTGGAATTACATCACTATTTTGGCTCAGCTTTGGGTGCAAATCCAGGCTGACAAGGTGTGGCTGGTGGAGGCTTGCAGGCCATGGAGCTGTGCAGAAAAACCTCTGTGAGCACACTCATCTCCTGTGGATAACCAGAAATGGCAGAGAACTTCCCAGCCTCACACCGAGGAAAATTGGAATAATTCACCTGTTTGTCTTCTCCATTACTGTCACCCTTCCCACCGACCTTAAATAAACATGGTAAATGAATAAACACTGAGATTAGGTGGGTAAATACAGGAGACTGGCATGTCATTTGGCCTCCAAGCCCTGGGTCTCGGGGTTTATTGAGGTAGTATAACTTACACATTTTTATGTACCAAGTTGGCACTATTGATTTTGAAAAAATGAATATTTAATCGCAAGCAAACAACAAGGTCGACAAATCTTCAGTAAGTAATTAAACAGACTTTTCCTTGCTACCACTGAAACACCAAGGAAATGAAAACTGAAGTGAAAACATTCGTAGCACGTGGGTACAGATTGCATCTGGAAATGTGTGGGGCTCAGTCCTGTCTGACTTCATTCTGATTCATCCACTGACCTTGTTATGTAAAGCTCAGTGCCCTTTCTAGAGGGAGAGTTGCAAACTGCGCTTCTGCATATTTATTTCGGAAGTTCAATCTTCTGGGTGTTCATACCCTAATTCCAGTCCTAAGTGCAATCACAACATTGATTTTTCTCACTAAACATAACCTACTTTACCCTGGGATGGAATGGTTTTTTTTTTAATGGGCTTTATATAATGGCATATGTGAAAACCACTCAACTTAATGCCCCATCCTGTAATTAATTAACCAAATGGCATTGTGGCTGTGGTCTCTCATCCTCTGGCAGTGTTTCTGACCACTAACCTTGGCCAAACACAGTGTCCATCCTAATTAACAGGAGCCCAGGTATTGACTGTGTCAAGCTCCATGGTGGGAAGAGCAATTTGCAGCTGCTGACAGAGCTGGAATTCGGTTGAAAATCCAAACTGGGGATCCTCATTTGGAGTGTGTTTTGTCATTTCAGAGTTTGTCTCAAGGAACAGCTGAACAAAGGATAAACATTGAGATTTTACTTCTCTCCACTTGCTAAATTGCAGTGTTCTAAAATACACCCAAACATCCCCTAAAATACAGACTGCCATGGATATACTGCTGGATTTACACAGCTTCAGGATTGGCAGGAGTGTTTTATAAATACTGAAACATTTATTTATCATTCATTATTTGAACTGTAATATACCGAAAACTTAATGGGACTTAAAGCTTTTAATGAACCTTCAGGAATAAATTTGATTCTTCCTTTGCCTTTCTGTTTTTATTTCTGAGTAATTCAGCTGAAGGCACTGGAGATTCATCAGGCTACTGTTACAAGGGTAAGACAGGATTCTGTAAAGCTCCATGGTGTTTCATGTTACAAATGAGAAAATTAATCATTTATGCTTTTATACTGAGAAGAAAAAAAAAAGTTTTCTTTTTCAATGCCTTAAATTAATTGTGTTTTGTTGAAAAACTGCAAGGAGACAAGTGTTCTCAGTCATTCTGAACTGCAGCTTTGGGGTGTTTTATTGGCTGAAGATGCAAAAAGAGTTTTTAAAGAATCTTAGGTGCCAAGTCCTCAGAAATGTCAAGAAGATACCTCCAACTTGCTAGATGATGATTTCTGAGGATCAGCACTCAAACATTCTGCACCCAAATAACACCTTTGCTGGGAGTTCTTTGTAGAACTGCTCTTTAATTAAGCGAGTGTTCTGTAATTAGCTTTCCATGCAGTCGTTGCTGATGTTATTAGCACCACTAGATAAATACAGTTAACTTTTCCACAGGGCATAACAACTAAGAGTGGCAGAAATTTGCATCCTGTGAGAACATCTCTGGGTTACAAAGTCTTAACCAACAACTGCATTCTCTCCAGGCTGGAGATTTCAAACCCAAATCGCCTTGGGAATCTGTAATAAACAGGAAATTGTCAGGCAGAGGAGCAACAACCTGTGCACTGATATGCAGAAGGATATCATCTGGAATAAAAATGGGTTATTAAAAAGTGGAGCATTCCTCTGTGCAATGGTGAGGCACAATTTTGTCTTGATACAGACAAACATTCCAGAGTCTGCTGTTTTGGGACAAACTCCTCTTTGGAAAAAGTATTGTCTGAATAGAGAGAAGAACCTTGAGTGCAGGGTTTTTTCAGTTTTAATCCTAACTCCAGTTTGCTATTGGCAGGACATATAAAGGCACTGTCCAAAAAATGTGATTTTGCCATAGGTCTGCATTCATGATATCACTCTCTTATTTACTGCTGGGTTAGAAATGCACCTAATATTTAGCTTAATCTATTGAGATTCCCATGCCTGAGCTGCATTCAAAGATCCCCACTCCTGACTAAGTCTTGTAAACCTTTTCCCCTTGCTGTTTCCCACAGGGCAAAGGTGAAGAAAGGTGTGAACATTCTGGGAGCACAGACAAGTGACCCCCGGCAGTGGGACGTGAAGCAGGAGGTGGGCAATGGTGGGAAGCACTCCACCACCACGGTGATCTGTCAGAGGATAGCCCCAAGTTCAAGGAACAGGTAAAAACCTCATCTCCTCACCACATTAAACTCATTTATGTCCATGAGAGCATTCAGTGCTTGGAAGACTGAGGGCTCATATTAGCACTGCTCAGAGCTATTAAAGCTGTAGCCTGGAAATCTGGAGACACTTAAGTTAACTGTGGTACCATCTGCTGATCTATAACGGCTAATAAAATTCATCAGTTCAAGTGAAAAAATTAATGGAATAGACCTACATTGGGGGTGGGGGGTGGGGGCATTTTGGCAGGAATATGAGTGTTCTTAATTTCAAAGGGTTTTACTGAACCTTTAAATTTTTTGGGCTTGATGGTTTTGACCTTGTTTCTCTGAACGTATCACAGCCTCTGTGGTTGGTTCATCAGGTAAGCAATGAATTCTTCCACAGTGAGGCTCTGCACAGGGTAGTTCATGGTAATTCATGGTAATTCAAACCTCCCAGTGTCTTGTGTGTTGTGCAGAAGAATCCCTTTTGGCACAGAGCTGTTTCTTGCAGAGCTGGAGGTTCCTTGGCACACTGGTGACTGTGTGAGCAAAGCCCTCTGGGAGCACTGGGGTGATCTGGGCTGCCTGCCTTGCTGTTTGCTGTGGTTTAGGGACTTGGTCTGGCTGTTCCACAACATAAAATAAGGAATAAAATAAAATAAAAATAAGGTTTTCCCATAACTAGGATTGTCTTCCATGGCACACAGTAAAGTTGTGTATTTTCAGTGGAAATTATTTTGCTCTTATGAGGGATCATCTCAATGAATTCTCTCAATGCTGCTGTGCATTAGTCCATGCAGAGAATTTCCCACATGCCAACAGTGCTTCCCCAGCTCTGGGGCTATTATTAGCCACAAACCTGGGCTCACTGAGGAGCACCAGAAAACCTTTGCTGGATGCTGGGTTGGTTATTGCTTTCCCACGCAGCTGGGCTGTGCTACCTTCAGGCACAGAGCACCTGAGCAGATTGGAACTGTTGTATTCTGTGCCCAACTATTGCACAGCTGTAAAGTGTAGAAATTTCTCTTGCCAAGAGCAGCTCACGACGAGATGACTGTCTGATTCAATGTGATTCCACCTGGTGAGTGATCTCTGCCTGTCTTTATCTCAACCCTGAGCCTCTCATTCTATTTTTTTCCTCCCTGTCCAGCTGAGATGGAGCTGCTTCAGTGGGCACCTGGCATCCCACCAGGGTCAGCCCACCTCAGGACTGGCAAAGGGAAGGGAAAAACATATCATTTGAGGCTGCCAGGAGTAAAAACCACAACAGTCTGAAAGGGAGGATGTAGCTTTAGAGCAGCATGTAGCTCTGAGCAGATCTGCAACTGCGGAACTATAATAGTCAGGTTATCAAACCCCAAATTAAATCTCCTCAATCCAATTTGCATGAAGCCTAATTAACCCATAAAAATATTTTTGGCGCTAATTATGCAAATAAAACCCAATGTTTGAATTAATGCCTCTCTCATTTGAGTATGTAAATAGTTGCTGTCTTTGGGAAGCTTGATGAGCCTTGGTTTGAGTGTGCAGGGAAGAGCTGGGTAGGGAAACCTGGTGTGTGCTGAGATCCTAATGGGACAAAATTGGGATTACCCATATATATATATATATATATATACCACAATGCAGTGGGCATTGCTGAGTTTCTGAGTGTCACTCACAGCCCTCTGCACAGAGCACAAATACTCTATTAAGCTAATTTAATTTGGAGGAGAATTGCAAGTCCCTGGTGGGATCTCTCTGTGGTGCCACCAGCTTTTCCAGGCCAGTTCAGCAGTGCAGTTCATGGAGGAGATGTGCAGTTGTGCACTGAGGTCAGGCTGGCTGTGGAGTGCAGCTCTGGAGTTCCAGCAGCAGCACTGCCTCATCTTCCCTGCAGCAAACTCAGCCAGCTGAGAAATAGGTTGGATAATTGATGCAGTAGAAGGTGTTTTCCACTGTGTTTGCCAAGGAATCTCCCTGCTGCACCATGGAGAGCCAGTGCACTCTTTCCCTTCCTACCCCTAGAAACAAGTGCCCAGGCTCAATCAAAATACTCATTTTTTGTTTCCAGCTCCTCCTTTCTTGCACATTCCTCTATCATCAGTGTGTGGATATAATTACATTGTAAGCACTTGGAAACAGCAGCTAATACACCTTTCATGTGATATAAATAATAGAACACAGGAGACTTATTTTCCATACATCACCTCAGTAATTGTTTACCATTACCTTTTGAGGATTTAAGTGGGTCAGGCCTCTTTACTTTCTTAAGAAATACTTTGTGGTGCTAAAGCCACAACTTAGATTTATACAAAAAAAGGCTTTGCAACCATAGCAAGTAACTGCAAACAGCTTGAAATCAGCAATGTTTGTGTGCCTCATAATGCAATTTCTGCTGAGATTGAAGTAGTCATTGATGAGGATAACAACAGTGTTGATTAGTGAAAACAAGGCTTAGACAATGACTTGGTTGCTTGTTTTCCTTTGTTGTTTCTGCTGGTGAAGGGAAGCTGGTGGGTTGGATGGGATGGACAAAAGGATATTTTTGGCTACTACTGCAAGCAGGTCCTTATCTCAGTATTGCCTCTCTGTGGTTCCAGAGAACCACAAAGGCTGCTGTGGGTGGTTTCTGAGGTGCCACACTGACCTGAGAGCAGCCCCAGGGGAAGGACTCCTGTTTGCTGTTTGTGGTATATTCTGGATTTCCACACAGGGGAGGAGAGCTGCCCAAAGGCACACCAAGGGCTATTTCTGCTGTTTGGTTGGTTTTTTTAAATAGCAAACCTCCACCTGCTGGCTTGCTGTCACCTGTGGGGATGAGAAACAGATTAAAGCTAGGAGCAAGGAGGGTAAAGGGAATTTCTTTTGGTTCCTCTGCCAAAAGATGCTCTGCTCACCAGAGCATCCTGTAAGTGCAGCATCAGGAGCTCAGAAGAACTCAGACTGAGTTCATCTAGGCTTAGCTCCTCTTGCTCCTGCAAACCTGGAGCAAGCTGCCCTCAGTCTGTGCTCGGCTGACATTTCTGCCCCTGGATGAGGCACTTTGAGGAGCACTGGAGTCACCCAGAGCTTTGGATTTCTGTCAGCTGTGCAGGGAAACCGAGTGTGGGAGAGCAGAGAGACGTTCAGAAAAACTGACATCATGGAAAACTGCTGTGATGGAGCACTTTATCCTCTTGGCCTTGAACCTTTTGAGAGGCCTGTGGGCTTAGGGCTCTGCAGCCATCTGTCTGATAAAGAGGCAGCTCAGCCAGAGTGCTTCCAGATGTTGTGTTTGTGTTTCAGGCTGTGTCACAAGCACTTACTCCCTCTCCCTCACCACATGTGCACATTCTGCTGGACTGAGGCTGTTGTGGCTATTTTTTAACGCCGTCTGCAGATCGTTTCGTGCACATGGAAACAGCTAATGATGTTAGCAGGCTGTGTTTTATATCATTAGGACGTGGAGGGAAGCAACAAAGCCGCTGCAACGGCGTGCAGATCTCTCCTCTGTCTGGTAGCACCATATGCTGCCAAGGGATGTCAGTGAAACGAGTTCTCTTGTGATTGAAAAATAAAAGTAAAGTGTGTATATACAACATGCGTCAGGCTGGGAGAAGTGTGAGCATGTGGTGTGTGTCTGACTGTAGCAGAAAGCAGCCAGGCTGTGCCCAGGATGGGAGCAGAGCAGTCACACATGATGAGCAGCGTAGATGGTATTAATTATTTCAGAATCTGGGTCATCCTCCCCTGGCAGTTTTGGGTCAGAGTGGTTTGCAGAGCTCAGCAGAGCGGCAGTGGTGCCTGCTGACCTCAAAACCCTGCAGCCTGAGCAGAGAGCACAGCTCTCACAAGGATTCAGAGGGTACTGCTCGTGGGTCAGGACTTTTTCCTGACAGTTGTTTATCCTGTTGACTGGTAAGTGAGGCAGGATCAGAGCTGAGATGGCACATGCCACTGCTCTGGGTGTTTGGGAAGTTAGACACATCTTCAGGAGGTCACACGTGTGTGCAGAGACTGATGTGTGCAAACTGTAGAGATCCTTCAGGAGGGAGACACCAGCAATGGATGTCTTACACCATTAAACCCTGAAACAGAAACAATTTCCATTAATTTATGAGAAATTCACATATGAGCAGACGTTATATATAGATATATGAACAAAAGGAGAGCTGAGGAGAATCTCCATCCTTCATTGGATGTGGGGGGAAAACATTGTGACAAAGGATGAGGAAAAGGCTGAGGTACTGAAAATCCTGAGTTGGGCAGAATGGATCCTCCATGATTGAAGGGAAAGCTGGAAAAAAGACCTGAAGTTGTTGGTTGGCAGCTGGCTGAACATGAGCCAGTTGTGTGTCAGGAGGGTGAGAGGAGATGACCTCAAATTGCACCACGGGAGGTTTAGATTGGATATGAGGAACAAATTCACCACTGAAAGGGTTGGCAAACACTGGGACAGGCTGCCCAGGGAAGTGGTGGAGTCACCATCCCTGCAGGGATTTCAAAGACATGGAGATGTGGAGCTTGGGGTGTGGTTTGGTGTGGGCTTGGCAGTGCTGGGTGAACAGTTGGACTCCACAACCTTAATTAAAACCCTTCCAACCTCAACCAGTCCACAATTCTGCCTTTTGTCTGAAGCATTGTGCAAATTCCAGTGCAGTCTTTCAGGCTGCTGGCAAATTCCTGCTGCAGCCTTTGGAGATTCCAACCTGAGTCCTTCCTGTGCTGTGCATCTGCTGCTTCCAGTGACCTGGGGATGTGTGTGAATGTTGCAGGAGTTACAGCTCAGCCTTTACCTGCTGCTTTAAAAATCCTTTCCCTCCCTGCTTTCTCGTCTGATTTCCCAAATAACTTGTCTTTGCCTGCTGTCCTTGCACTGTGAGGTTTGTCTTTGTTAGGATTCCTGCTCCAGGTCAGATTAGGGCACAGATGTCTCCCGTGAGCAGTAGAGGTGCCAAAGCCACGCTGGACATGTGCACAGATGGTGAGGATCAGCCAGCTGTGCCTGAACAATGCCTTTTCTAGGGCACAGACAGTGGGGTTAGGAGGTGGCTTCCCCAGGGAGCCTCTCAGATGGCTCCTCTTTAGCTGCTGTGAATGTCAGGAGTGTTTAGCACAGCCCTGGGCAGCCAGGGAGGGAGGATGGAGCATGGAGGATGGAGGATGAGGATGGAGGATGAGGATGTCTCTGGTGTCCCCCAGGAGTAGCTGCTGCAGGAGGAGGTGGCTGCTCGCTGTCTCTGTCTGCTGCAGTGTCTCAGGAGTGTCTGGAGAGGCAATATTTGTTTCCCAGCCCTCACTGTGCTCTGGGATGCTCATGGGATCACAGCAGCCTGTTGAACCCTGTGAATCCTGAGTGGCTCCAGGTAATGGGAAACCCTCAGTCGCCTTCTGGGAAAGGGAATTCCATGGGAATCCTCCTGGACAAGGACCTCACTGAGCCCAAGGAGGCTTTCCTTTCACTTCCTTCAGTAATGCAAGTTCAGAGAGACAAAACTGGAGATAACTGCAGCAATTGTCATGGCAACAGCCCAGGGCTGTTGGTTTTCCTGCAGCAGCTGCACAGTGCAGCCCCAGTCCCTGCTGCAGCTCTGCTCCTGCCCTAACCCAAACCCCATCAGAGCAACATTTATCCAGCAGAAATGCTGTTTCACTGGTCAGCAGCAGCAATCCTGACTCAGGAAACTGGCTCTGCACAAGTGCTGGGCAAGGGAATGACTGCAAAGGATTTTCCTTCTGCTCAGATATTTCGTAACATTCTCATTGAAATTCAGAGCAAGGTGTTATAATCTCACATGAGGTTTTTGAGGGACAGTTGTTAGGTGTTGAAAGGAATTTTCATGTTGGGTTTCAACAGAACCATTGTTAGGCTTGGTCCTGACTATTCAAAAAATACTACATTAATCTTTATAGATAACTTAAAATAGTATTAGCCAAGGAGTAAGGCATGCCCATGAGTTTTTTCATATAAGAGAAGAAATTAATTAGTAGAGATGAGATAAGAAGATGCATTAAAGAGATCTATCTATGATCTCTACAGAACTTTCTGTTGCAATAATGTTCCTTATTTTTTTTTAATCTACTTTGGAGTTCCTGGGTCTTTTGGGAAGCAGGAGGGCTGAAGCACCAAGAGAAAGGTCATTCTTCACATATTTCTTGCCCAAATGAAAGCATCACATTTGTTTGCACAGCAAATTTGTACAGTTTGGAAGAGGTTTTTACAAGCTGATCAAAACCAAATGCTGGAGGCTTAGTCAGTGCCTGCAATAAGCCAGCCTTGCTGAGAAATCTGCCATCAGTGCTTTCCAGGCAGGTTGGATATATTGTTTTATTTCATGGTAGTGTAAATAGAGCAGAGCCCAAGCAAACAGAATGGGATGTGCAATCATGGAATGAAGGGACAACAGCTTGCCATCCATTCCAGACTGACAGACAGGGTCAGTAATAACTGCAGCTCCTCCTGTCCATGTTGAGAGTATTTTCTGACTCTGTGACAAAGTAATCATTCCTCAAGAGCGACCTGCAAACACACAGGGTGCTTTCCAGCTTCACCCAGGCTGGGGATTGTGTCTGAAACACTCCTGAACATGCAGGAGGAAAGGCTGCAGATCCCCAAACTGCATCCTGACCCCTTACACAGAGCAATCCCTGCTGCTCCTCTGATGCAGCACTTCCATGGATTGACACTTCTGCTCATTTTCTCTTTAAATCTGCTTCGTGGCAAGGTCAGCTCTTATTTTTGTGTGGCACTTGGCTGGGTTTGGCTGCTCTAGCAGCTATTGTAATGTGGCCTTCCTTGTGATTTGGGGGCAGTGGAAGATAGGAGACAAAGGATGCAGAACTGGGGAGGAGGAATTCGTTCCTGGGTATTTTTTCTCCCCCTGCCTTTGAAGCAGAAACATCTGCTGAAAGCCATAAACAGCTGAGTTCAGCAATACCACATCACGCTGCCAAGCAACTCTGCTTTCCTCTGTAACTTTCACAGCAGAGGAAATAAATCAGTCAGGCAATAAAGAATGAAGAAAATTTAGGAAGGAGTGCCAAAAGCCAAGCCTTTCAAGAATAAAGTGAATAAGAACTTTGTTAGTATTCGGCGAAGCAAATTGAAATATGTTTCTTACACATGTAAGCTCTCTGTGCCATTGCTGCTTGAGGAATTTTGTAATAACAAAACTCCTCTGACCTCAAGGCACTTCAAACTGGCGAGGGGAGACCTCTAGAAAGCTGGCTACAATATCATAAAAGACAATGGAGTGGTCTGAAATATTTTTTCCATCTCGTGTCTCTGTCAGATCAGTCGCAGCTGACCAGCTAACAGTGGTGAGGTATCACCATTTATCTGAAACCTTCACAGCTCCTTACACAGAATATATCTATTAGACAGCTGAACCATTTGGTTCTGCACTGCCTTGCTGAGATTTACTCTTCCAGTCAAAGTTACTTTGGTTTGATGTGTTGCTGCCTATTTAAAGTACAGATAAAAATCTCTGTTTCTTTTGCTGTAGAATTACAGGGAGTGCTCTGTGAAATGGGTGGGAAATTATTACATAAATGTTAATTATTTTTTGTCAGTCCTTTAACTTAAGCAGAGCTGTTAAGGAAGCAGTCAGTCAGTGCTGACTGGAGATTTTGGGGCATGGTGCAGCAGAGCTGTCCCTGCTGTCCCCTTGCCTGCCTGTCCTTCTGCTTTACACCACTCAGTTCTGCTCCCAGCTGCCCCTCGTGGGTAATTCAGTAAGTTCTGTGAGCCTGCAGTGAGGGATGGTTAACCATGGAACAGTTCTGAGGTCTGATCTGTCGTGCTGTGGGTGCTTCAGCCCAGCTGTGTTTGCTGCTCACATCTCAGGCTGAGCAAACCTTGCTGAGCAAACCTTGCTCTTCCCCAGTTCTCTCTGGAGAAGGATGTTGGCAATATCTGGGCTCTCCTCCTACAGCTCTCCAAGACTTTTTTCAGTATTCAAGTACTCCTGTCTCTCTCCATCCATCCCTCTGTCCCTGTGTCCTCAAGGCTTGCTGGAGCAGGCTGCATGTTCATGATTTTACAATGTGCAGCATGTCCCAAATACAATAACACGTGACAAATACAATAACAAATAATCATATCCCTTATCAGGATAATTCTCTGTCTCTGCCTGCAAATCCTTGAATGGATCCTTTGCAGGCTGACAGAGAGAACAGGAATTTGTTGCATAACTCCAAACACTGCAGGAACAGCAGCATTATTGCTCTGCAAACACTGCCAGCCTGCAGCTCTGTTAGCAAACAGCAGTTCATGGGATTCAGGCTGGACAGAACAACACAACCTAAAGATTCTCCCATTCTCTTAGGATGGATTCCATTCAGCTCCTCTGCACGATTTACACAGCAGGGAGGGATAATGTATGGCCTTTTAGAAGCTTAGGAGGTAAAAGTCTTTGCCTGTTACAGACAAAGCAATTCCAGCAGTTTAAAGAACTATCTTGTATCAGAGATCATTGCAGTTCTGCACACAGCTCACACATGAAGGAGTTACTCTGTTGGCTTCTCCAAATCCTCATTTGCAAATCATAATTTACCTACAGCTCAGGCTGCAGGGAGACCTCTGGTATTTCACATCCTGGGAATGACAGGAGATCTTGGGTTTTTTCACTGTCATTTCATGGTGAATATCAGCAAATACTGACATTTTAAAAGGCAACCTTTTGTTTGCAGAGCTGTGCAGGCACAGTCCCTGAAGTGTGAATCAGTGTTGGATTTGTCCTGCACTGTGTTAAGTTGGGTTTGTTCATCACTTGGTGGCTCAGAGGGGACAGAGGGAGTGTTTGGAGGATTCTCTACATTTCCTGAAAGCTTTATGAGGTACAGCCTGGTTAGTCTTTTGAAAAGTGGTCAATGGCTGTGTGTTTTCCCAAAAAAGATCAAATCCTGGCTAAATCAGACCCCTGGGCTCCTGTTTCTCTGAGCAGAATTTATGGACAATTAAGAGCTGTAAGCACATCCTTTGGTAATGCTTTCAAAACTCAGAATGAAAATTGAAGTGTTATACAAAAGTTGAAAAGGTTTTTTATGCACTTTTTCCTCAAGCAAGGAAATTCAGTGCTTTTTCTTGGAAAAATCTGTGATGTGTCCCTATTGCTTTGAAGGCTCAGGATTGGGACTGTCAAGGACTGCTTTAAATCAGTAAAAATTTAAATTTAAATTAAAAAATTTAAAATTCACAGAAAAAATGTAGAGGGGTTTGTCCCATGGTCATTCACAAAAATCTCCTGCAGCTTTGCTGTAACTCCTTTACCAACATGATGGGAATTTCATGGAGAGGTGCGTTTATTGAAGAAAACTGAGATGTTTGTTGTGGAGAGGCTTTTGGATCCATCAGGGCTGAATTCCTGATGGTTTGCCAGGAATTTCAGTCCCAGTTAAGTTTCCAGGGAAGAAACCTCAGCTTCATTGAAGCAAATGGCAAAATTTCCTTTGCAGACTGAATTTCACCCCAAGTTTAGAACAAATTTTGACTCTTCTTTCTCCTCTCTGCTGTACAGCTCAGAAAAACAGATAATCCCATTCAGGATAATCTTTTAAAAACAGATAATCTTTCCCATTCAGGGCTGTGGCAACACTTCCACACTGCCCTCCCTGGTGTACACCTTCATACATGATGGTAATTATTACAAACAGGAGTTGGAACCATTGATTTTTGGTTTCCATGCTGCAGATTAATGGACTGAGCACGCACTCTTTGTAATCACACTGGTAAAAAAAATTCAATAATGGCTCTGCCAGAGTACTCAAGTGACCTCACACACTGAATTCATGCCTGTCTCAACTATTTTGAATGAGGCTGGCATCTTCAGCAATGCCATCAGATGGTTTGGGAAGCCCTGCCAGCCAAAGCATTACTGATGGGCCAACTAACAAGAATTTCAATGTTTCTATCTGTTCTCTTACCCAGAGGAGTTCTCAGTGCCTGTGTGGCGATGGAATTTGTCCATCGGAATGTACTGAGCAAAAGAAATTTCTGGAGTGTTATGATCTGCATGAATACTCCACTAGAACTGCTAGATTGCAGCCAAAGCAGAGCTGGCCAAGTCCCACTGACAATCCCCAGAGGAATGGGATCTCTCTGCTTAGTTTAGCAATTGTTCACTTGGGTTTGGAGGCTTTAATTGCATGTGATTATCATTTCCTGTGGCGTTTTTGTCACGTCTGAGTAAGTGCAGGAGCACAGAAAAGCTCTCCACTTGGAGATGCTATTTGTCAATTTTTATCTTGAGAAATGTCCAGAGATTTGAACGAGGCTGGTGAGGAATATTGAAAAGCTGCTCTTGCTGGTTGCTGTGGATGTCTGACTGGCTGTGTGTGCAAAGTGCCACAGTTTGGTTCTGCCTGCTGGGATTTCCTCACCAGCTGGAAAATTGCTGTACATTACAGGTGAGCATTCCTTAAACACAGGGGAAATTCCCAGCAGAACTCCTAGAAAAGTTAACCTAGAAATGTCAGGGGATTTGGTCACTAAAAATTGGCCACAAACTCAGCTTGTGCTCACATTACTCCCAGAACCACCCAGCGAGGGGATTGTTGCCACATTCTGTTAATCAAGGCTGTGTTAATTATTTTGACAGGCAACCTCTCCTGTTCTCTTCAGAATTTCTGGGGCTGGTGGAATTGCTGAGGTGAGATGGAACACTAAGTCATCAAACATGATCTAATTGCCACGTCCCTCAGCGATGCAAACCAGCAGAGATTTGTTGTGGTTCACTGTGGATCACACATTAATTCATCAAGTGGATTTATTAAACAAAAAAAGAAAATCTCACAAGATACCCAGAGTGAGAGAACAGGCTCCATTTAGAGCAAAGCCAGGACACTCGAGGGCAAGTGGCTTTTACGTGTTGTGCATAAATAATTCTGACTTTTTAAATGCTGGGAAAGGATGAACTCCTCACCACTCTCTGCTCCCAGGGGATTCCTCATTTCGCTGGCTTTGCTTTGACCTCGGTGACTGATGTTGAAAAGATGTGTCTGTAATTGGCAGCAGGAGTTCAGACCCAGCTATCAGCACAGGAAAAACAACCAGGTTTTGAAATTGGAGCTTGATTCAGGGTTCAGTGAAGTCTAGGGCAGAATTCAGCATTTGGGGTTTGGGCATCACCCCCACGTTGGATGGAGAGATGCTTTAAGCACCAAAGTGCACTGAATCATTTTTAGTCATCATTATTTGCCACATTTTCTGTGTTCCCACTTTTCAGTTCCCTGTGTAGATTTGAGAGAAAGAGAGTAGTCCTGGTTTCAGTGACTCTCTCAAGATAAACCCAGCTTGTGTGGAGTGAGCAGCTGACTGCAGCATTTATCAGCCTCTATTCTAGCTGCTCCTGCATTCTGGAAAATTATTCACAAATCCGCAAGCATGACTTCATTTTGCCAGGAAGCAAGGCCATTAATCCTGCCCACTTTGAAGGCATGGCTTTTGTGGGCTGTGGTGGGTAACTTATCTGTTCAGATGACTGAGATTGTTGGAGCCTTCATCCCTTTGTGATGGTAATGACTGCTGAGTAGCTCGGCCCTGCCTGAGAATTTTTTTTTTTATATTTAAGACTATTTTTCTTCTCCATCTTACTTTTTTTTTCTTACATTTTCTTATATTTGACTATGCTTACTTCTAAATTCTTGCATTTTTTATTTTATCATGTATTTAATATTTTTTCCTGATAATAAATCCTCTCAAAAGGGGGGATTTGGTTTCTAAGGAGTTAATTGCTGTGTGCTATTTTACTCATGAGCCAATTGAATCAGATAATTTGCTGTTTCCTGAGTAATGTCAGAGAGTGTACAGAAAGATCTTTTGTTCCACTGAAGATGTTAAAGAGGGTTTGAGGATTCCTTTCTCTGCAAATCCTTTACATGAAAGATTTACAGTATGTACGCTCCAAGATTTGGAAATGCTGCTATTTAAGCATCTACACATATAATTAGTCCCTAATTGTTAACAGCTACTGCTTTCCTTAGCTTTTTTATTAGACCTAATCCAGACATCCCTGAAATCAGATTCAGGAAAGTGAAGAGATGCTTGTCTGGACCAAACCTCTCCTGAGCCCTTAAAAGTTTTCTGTCTCTAATTAAAATCAGTGTGAGCATTGCAATTTCTGTCTTCCTGTCTCTGTTTTCCTCTTTCTAAAATCTTAATGCTTCTGACTCCAGTAGCCAAAACATCTCAATTATTGTCTCACTCCAAGTGGCTTAATAACAATAATCACGGGAAAAGATAGTTGAAGTGAAAGGAAGAGATTATTAGATGCAGGAAAAATATGTCAACAGCCATTCTCTCTTTGCTAAGTAGTTGTGACTTCAATTTTAAAAGAAAGTATTGAAATTGCTGCTCTTCAAAGGGAATCCAAAACTATAATGGTTATTCTTTTTTCAGGGAAGTCACATTTCTTCCTCCTGGGGCTAATGCCATGAGGTTCTTTGTTTGTATTGAAAACAGCAGAGTGCTGAACAAAGAATAAAGATTGAAGGTATTAGAGGGAGATCTATGCACTTTTAACTTCATAGTTTGCAGTTTGCCATTCCTGGTGTTGACCTCCTGTGCATTCCTGCTCACCAGGCTGTAGGAACAGAGTTTCCACATTGCCATCAGTGGGCAACAGCATTTTGACCTTTGCCTAAGGTTATGTAGACATCTAACCCCAAATTTGTTTCTGTTGATACCTGAAAAATTAGCTTTGCAAGTCAGGAACTTACAGGATTTGCCAGAGTTGCCTGAAAGTGTAAAAAGTTAACCTTCAAAGTCTTTGTAGGACTGGTGTCCCTCTAGTCTCTTCTCTACACCAGTTTCCACATCCATCTGTCTTCTTGCTCCGTCTGAGACTTACTGATGTGGGCAGAAATCACCTCCCTAACTTCTCCCTCTCCTCAGATACATACTGGAGATAATGGCTATTATTCCTCTCCTTGACATTCCAGGTTAAAAATACCAAAAGCACTCAGCTCAGGTCTCCCTCCAGCTCCAGTCAATTTCTGGGAAGGCCATTGATTGGATTAATTACCCGTTTGCAGCAGAAATGGGCTGGAGGTTTCTGGGGTGACCTCTGGATATGGAATTGCTGCTGCCTGGGAATTCTCCAGCAGCAGCAGCAGAGCTTTGGCCTGAGCCAGTGTGGGTTCTGATGTGTCACAGGGGGAAATGGTTGATCTCTTAATCCCTAATGTTCACTTTAACCCTGAGCACTCTGTCCTCAGGCTGCTGCTGTCTCATGGTGCCCAAAAGCTTCCCAAGCTCTGGGGCTGAGGGCTGGAGGAGAGTTTTGTGTCGTGGGATCCAGAAGTGGGTCTGGCTCTCCCCAGTGCCATGGATCAATGCCCTGCTGTCATTACAGCCCATCCAGGCTGGTTTAATTCCTCCTTCATTCACCTGAAATTTCTGCTGAACACCAATGAAACCCCAAAGAGAAGAGCTCTTGTTGGGGAGGTTGCAGTCTGCACTTCACTGCTCAAGCTGTAGCAAGCAAGGGGAGGCTGTGCTGCTAACTCTGAGAACTTGCACTTTAATTCTCTCCTCCCCACCTTCAGCTTGTTGCCTAAAAATGTCCTTTGTGAGAAAAAAAAGCCCCAGAGCTGCAGAGCAGGCTGATTTGCTGGGGAGCTAGCTGCTCCCAGGGCATTACCAGCCACTCACTTGTCCTTTGAACACGAGCAGCCAGGCAGGTGGAGCCTGGGGTATTACTTGCTACAAAGCAAACATTTAAAAAAGCCCAGAGTTTCAGCTCCTTACTGGTAATGGAAAGTGCTATTTTCAAAAGTGCCATTTGACATTTCGAAGATTAACTGGTATTGACTTCCTGTGTGAGTTGGGCTCCTGAGTCTCTGAGTCACTTTTGGAAACCTGAGTTGGCCATCTGTTTCACTTAAGCTGCGCAGCTCCGAGCGAAGCAACACAGAAATGCTTTGATGACTGCAGTTTGTAGTACCTAAATTTAAAAAAGCAAGTTATTTCAACAGCCTGACACCTATTGGAATTTTCAGGACTTCTGGGGCCTCGAATTCCCACTGCCTGGGAGAAAGCAGATGCATTTGAAAGCAATCAGGGTTTTAAAGGAATTTGTGTTCTCAAAAACCCCAGAGCTACCCCAGCACTGCTGGATGAGGCAACAAGGTCCTTCTAGAAATTTCCCAACAAAATTTTCTGCCATCCCAATAAGAATCTGACCACAGACTCAAAAGAAATCAAAAGCAAAATGTATTTCTTAAGATGGAGCCAAAAAGTGAGATGTAGAATGGTGATATATATAAAAGGGACCTCCTATTGAGAATTTGCCTGTAGATTCAGATGGAGAAAGTCAAGAGAGGAAATTCAGGGATCTGCTCCACATGGAGCTGCAGGGAAAGGCAGGGATGTGCTGAACAGTGGCTGCTGGTTTGTGGTTGAAGATGGCACTGCAATATTTTTATTCCACTCTAGTTAACTGCGTGTTGGTTGTTTTTAAGGAATTTAGAACAATGGCTCCTGTTTGAGTTTATTCCTGCAGCTGGATCAGGAGCATGGAACAGCCTGAGCTTTAGGATTTCTTAGCTTATCATGAATTAAATAGTCATTGGACTTTCTGGATGAGATGGATCTGGACTGGTTAACATGATAGTAGGTGCAAATAATTTTTTAAATATTAGATTGCTGCTGTGTTACTCACTGATTTCCTTTGTCCCAATGTCAGAGCACTCCAAGCCTCCCTCCCACAGCAGGCAGAGCTCTGCAAATTCCTCAGGACTCCATTTCAACACGGCTGCATTGTCTGTGTCCTCATTTCTCCCATGAACTCCTGTGTGACCTTGGGCAAGTCACTCCATCTCTCTGTCCCCCAGCTTCCATAACACCAAATAGGTTAATAGTTGTGCACTCCCGAGAGCTGTGCATAACCATTCTGTCTGAAAGCAGCAAGAGAAATGTATTATTATTGTTGCTGATGTTATGGATCTATTTAAGCATCATGTCCTTATGCATCATAGGAAGGCAGCAGCACTGTTTACACATTGAAAGTGGTTTGCTGGACAATGGCCAGAAAATAGGGATGAACCTCTAACCAGTAGATATTCCCCAAGGCATTTAGCAGGACTGATGGTTCAGAGCCGTCTTAGGAGGGTGGGGAGATATATAAATAATTGTCGTCAGGATTTAGGCATTCAGGAGGCACAGTCTGCTTTGCATGTAAACAAAATGTAGGTCTTGAGGGAGTCTGTGTCTCGGCTAAATCTGCTCATGTATAAATCCTCTTTTTTAGGCTTTATATTTTGTAATCGTTGTAATTTAAATTCAGCTACAGTCCACAGGATTTGCACATTTTACCACCATTAAGGAAGTCAATAGGAGCTGTGCATCCCACTCCCTGGAGCTGCCCTTCAATAATTAACTCCTTCCCCTCTCCCAGATCTGGAGTTAGGACAGCAGCAGCACTCCAGACAGCCTTTGAGAGCATCCAGCCTCAAATCTGCATGAGAAGGACAATTCATTCAGCTGCTGGGTGTTTGTCTCCTCCTGGCTCCTGGCTTTGCTGCATGCTAAGCTGCTGCCCTGTGGTTGCCACTAGCAGAAGGTTTGCCCATCCATCCATCCATCCATCCCCTGGTGATTGCCATGCCAGGGGATCAGACTGCCAGCAGCACATCCCCCAAACCCTTTGGTTCCCTTCTGATGTTTATTTGGCATCCTTCCCATCACCCACATCGTGGGGTATTAACCAACTGTCCAGCTGAACAATCCTTCTGACCAAATTCATTGCTGAGACAAACTGAAACTGGGACAGCAATCCCCATTGCAGCAGAAAAATACTCCATTCTGCTGTCACTCCCTTCCTTCCTTCCTTCCTTCCTTCCTTCCTTCCTGCCTTCCTGCCTTCCTGCCTTCCTGCCTTCCTTCCTTCCTTCCTTCCTTCCTTCCTTCCTTCCTTCCTTCCTTCCTTCCTTCCTTCCTTCCTTCCTTCCTTCCTTCCTTCCTTCCTTCCTTCCTTCCTTCCTTCCTTCCTTCCTTCCTTCCTTCCTTCCTTCCTTCCTTCCTTCCTTCCTTCCTTCCTTCCTTCCTTCCTTCCTTCCTTCCTTCCTTCCTTTCCTTCCTTCCTTCCTTCCTTCCTTCCTTCCTTCCTTCCTTCCTTCCTTCCTTCCTTCCTTCCTTCCTTCCTTCCTTCCTTCCTTCCTTCCTTCCTTCCTTCCTTCCTTCCTTCCTTCCTTCCTTCCTTCCTTCCTTCCTTCCTTCCTTCCTTCCTTCCTTCCTCTCCCATTCCATCTTGAGGAAATCAGGAGTTTTTGTAGTAAAGAGCTTTCCAGGAATGCCAAATGTTGTTTGCCCATTGGAATGGGGAGGCAGATGTTCTGTGGAGCAGGAGGGACAGGAAAACCCTCAGCTCTTACCAAACAGCCACATGAGAAGGTTTTCCCTCTAGTTAGACATGGAGAACCCAAACCTGCAGGAGAGGAGGTGTTGAACATCACCTCAGTCACGCCTGCTAAGGATTGCAATTGAAATAAAGGCATCCTTAATATCTGTGTTACATGTGGAGCTTTTTATTAACTCACAGAGGCACTTGGGGTTGGCTTTTTTCCCCCTGGAGGCAATAGTAAAATCTGACAGGTAATTTAGTAGATGAAGACAGTAAACAGCTGTTGGAAATGATAATGTCTGAGTGGTTTTGTTGTTTCTATGAAAACTTAGTTACACTCATTTTAGATTAATTTTTCATTGTCTTCTGTAAATGAGAATTGCTTACACGGCTGCTTCAAATGGGACTTTGATTGCTTTCCATCTACTGCCAAAACTCTAAAAGACAAAAAAAAATCAAATGCATAAAACCACTTATGAGCAAAGATACAATAAATTCGTGCTATAGTGCATTTTAATTCGATAAATTAAAGTTTTGCTGTGCAGCAGTTTGTGCTCATGTGTGAGAGAGGCGTTCTACATTAGCCATTTAAATTCAGCACTGTGTTAAACAGCAATAAAAGCAGTTCTGGCTGCTGTTGGGAGCTCTTGGTGTGGCATGATGAAATTTCCCCAAAGTCTGAGAAGCAGCGTGGGAGAAATAAAATGAAAAGGAGAAGTGCAAGTGTAGCCTTGCAGCAAGGCAAACCAAAGAGGGGTGGGGAGGATGGAGCTGCAGTTCACCCCAAATTTCCGGGGCTCAGGAAATGCTGTGGAAATGTGGAAATGTGGAAATGCTGCTGGGAGTGTGGGAGGAAGGAGCTGCCCTGGAAATCCAGGCACAGTGGAGAGGTCTGGGTCCACTTTGTTGCTTCTGCAGGTATTTGGTGGCATCTGGAACAGCTCAGTGCCCTCATTTTTCAATTATCAGTGGAACTAATAAGCATCCTTTCTCTCTTTCTTGTGTTTGTTTCATCTGTGGATCACAAAGTCTGCTGCTAAGTGAAACCATCTTTCACTGGGCAGCACAGAATTCAGCACAATGTCGTGCCAGTGTTCAAAGAAAGAAAGCAAAATAGGTACAGAAAGTCTAAGCCATGATTCAGTCCTGCTTTGAAGTACATTAAAGGGATTTCAAGCCTCCCTGCCTGTGGATGATTTCACCCAGGATGGGTATTTGTTAGGGTCTGGGGAAATGTTCAGGATCTGCTGTTTGTGAGTTCACAGAATGATCAGGCAAGTGTGAGTGAAGGGCACTGCTCTGTTTGTTAGATCACACACTTCACAACACTTGAGTCCTGTGCTGACCTTTTGCAGAATTTTGTTTTGGCATAAATGTCAGGAAATGCAGCTGGGAATGAAAATGCTGATAAATAGAGTGGCAGGATTTAAACTGTAACTTCAGCTTGCTGGGGAGCAGCTATTTGGGCAGCTTTCATTTGTTTCTGAGCCATTGTGCATCACCCAGCCCTTCATCTCAATACCTCTGGAAATGTTTCTGACACACATCATTTGCCTTTGCAAGGCTTCACACCACCAGGAGAAACCAGAAAGGGAAATCACTGCCTCTTCAACAAATTGATTCTTCAAAGTTCACAGCAGAGTTGTTTTTTAGAACTTCTTCACCCCAAGAAGTTCAGCTCAGATGTGCCAATACATTTTTAAGGAGCTCCTGTTTTTCCTCCATCGAGCCAATTCCTCTGACAGGCTTAACAGGAGGACAGGGAGGACAAATGAGTGGTGTGAGATCATCCAGTCACCCCCTGACCCCTCAAGGGCTTTGACACACACACTGCACACCATTTCATAAGCCAGCAGCTAATGGAGCTGCCTGGCTCTTCCCAGTTTGCAGAGCTTGGAAGGAGGGAGAGAGGAAGGGGCAGCAAGAGAACTTATCTGTAAGGAGAAGATGTGGTCTGGATCCCCTCTGGCAATGTTCCCCTGCGTGGAAAGCCTGGGCTGTGTGGTTGATGTCAGGAGGTGATGGTAGAGCTTGGCTAGCAAAGGAGAGACAAATCTGATGTGTAATTGGAGGACTGGAGTGGGAAGGGGAGCAGATCCAATCTCAGCTGGACAAATTCAGCCTGTCCAACGTGTTTTCCTGTGCCTGTGTTCCTTCCCACTGCACACACTCACAGAGCTTTCCATTCACAATTCCATGTCCTCAGTCTCTGGCTTGTCCCAGCAGGTTCTGTGCTTGCCAGTAAATGACATCAGTGATTCCAGCAGCCCTGTGTTTGTCTGCTGGCACAGGTAGAACATGGCAGTACTGTAGGGTAATTTAATACAGCCAGTTTAGACATCCTCTGGTTTTTCTCTTCCCTTTCTCTGTCCCTTCACCAAGATATTTAGTGTCTTGTTGATGATCTGTGAACCACATCACCAACAGGAGAAATTGAACAAAAATCCACTGAAGTCAGGAAATAATGTCAATTGTCTGATAGCCTAGAGCATTTCTTACTTGCCTTAGGCAAAATTTTGTCTTTCTATTTGAGTACTTGGAGCCTGGTAATCCTGTAAATCCCTTTTTCTATATTCAAAATGCTCCATCTGCTTTGGGAAACCCTTTAAATTAGTCCTAAAGGCCAAGTCTCTTTATAGAAATAACTGGATAGCACAGATATCCTATCTGCAAAAATAACAGCCAACTTCCTCATGAAAAGTAATGCTGGGAAGAGTTGGCAATGCTGCTAAAATTATTAAAATATTTGTCCATTTTCAAAAAGCTTTTAGATTGAATGTCATGTAGATATGAGCATGTTTGGAATGTGTGACAGACTGAAGATTCTCCCATCTAGAACACTTCAACCTCTCCCTTTCTGGTACAGAGTGTGTGTTCTGCAGGATATTTGCAGAGATCTGTGCCCTGTGTTTGGCAGTTCTGTGAGCACCACGTTGGCTTAGCACAGCTCACCCTGCCCAGAGCAGCAGAGCTGAGCATCCTGTAAATCCAACCCTTAATGTCACGTTGCCCTGCAGAGATTTTATCTTCAAGTATCTGGAAGGGAAAGTTTGTGTTTGTGTTGAAATAATCGCCAAGCAGAGCAAGAATTCCAGTGTTTTGTGCTGTTCCTTGTGTTGAACAATCTGATGCCACAGCCCAGAGCTGTCCTAGGTGAGGGCAAAAGCAGAGGTGTGGAGCAGAGAATCACACTGTGACCCCAATTCATGAATTAGGGCCATGAAGAGAGGGACAGTAAATCCAACTCTTAATGTCACATTGCCCTGCAGAGATTTTATCTTCAAGTATCTGGAAGGGAAAGTCTTTGTGTTGAATTAATCGCCAAGCAGAGCAAGAATTCCAGTGTCTTGTGCAGTTCTTTGCAGCCAAACAATCTGACAAGTGATGCCACAGCCCAGGGCTGTCCCAGGTGAGGGCAAGAATCACCCTGTGACCCCAATTCATGAATTAGGGCCACGAGGAGAGGGACAGCAAAAGGAAAAGCCATCCCTCCTGCAGTGCAGCCAGCTCAGCGGTGGGAGCAGAGCATTCCAGTCGGTGGAATATTCAATAGCAGCTCTCTGCTGGTGGAAAAGGTCATCTCGTGGTTTGCCTTGGGCTTTAGAAAACACTTTCAAATTGTCCTGGCTTCTCGAAGCTGACAGTGCTGCTGGAGAGAGCGCCTGGGGCACGGCAGAGGTGACACTGAGCAGTGGCCTCCCTGCCATCCACATCAACAGCAGAACAGCGATTGACTTGAGCCACAGTGAGGTCAGGAGCAGAGTGTGGCACGTGAGGTGGGTCAGTGCTGTCACCAGCCCGGCTTTCCAGGCACAGGAGGATGGCCAGCAGTGCTCCCTGTGCAGCTCCAGGAGGGTGCAGTGACACTGACACCAATGTCCATTGATGGATCATGTCCTGCACACTCTGGTTTCTGGGTTTGAGGAGAAGTGCTGTGCTGAGGGGAATGATGATGTGTCTGTGATTCCCTGCTTTTGCAGTGGGGCTGAAGGCATTGCCTCTGACAGGTTGCCAGCCCAGGAAAAGCAGACTAGGTGAAGGAGCTGCAGCTGGGAGGAGGCTGGGAGGAGCAAACTCCTTTATATTGCTGCTGGTAATTTCTAACACCACCCCATCTGCTTGGCTCTCATCATCCTTCCCCTCCTATTGAACCTTTTTTCCATATTGCTCTTGCAAGGCTGCTTTATCCAACAAGAGCCCATGGCAGCATTCTTGGGTTTTCTCTCCCACTGGCAGCTCAGAGGAGAGCAGAGCACAGCTTGGGCTGACAGACATCGAGTGCTAATCCACATTAGAGCACGTTTATAAAATGAAGGAAACCTTCATGTGTGAAACTCACACATTTCAGACCATCTGTAATGTTCTCTGAAAATAAACTTCACCCTTAGAAAGTGGCACAGAACCCAAATATGTGGCATTCACCCCACAAACCTCACCCAGCTTTGTCACCTCCTGCAAGTACCAGGAGAGGGCTGTGAGTCTGGTAATGTCCACTTTTGTGAGGATTTCCCTGGAGGATTGATTTTCTACCCTTTTCCATTTTCACTTAGAGAGAAGCTAACCCCCAATTTTAGTTTGAAATTAGACTAACTGGACTGATGTATGCATGGTTGGGTTGAGGCAGCAGGAGGAAGCCCCTGTGGGATGGAGGAGGGAGGCAGCAGCTTTCTCCTGGTGCATTCAGGCTCTGGAGCTCAGCTCTGAGCCATGGATTTGTGTGGGACAATCCTCACTGGGCTGAGTGTCACCCCATGGGACCCCAAATCAGTCATTTTCACTCCTTCTTCCAGCCAGCTGATTCAGAGCTGCCCTGCTGATGAAAGGCTGATTTCCCAGGAATTGGTGTTATCACAGGTGTGTTACCTGAAACTCTGTGTTCCTCCTGGATGGATTGCTCCCAGTTCTTGTGCTCCTCTCAGTGGCTGAGCACTGCACCTCTGATCCCTGCTGCAGCTGCCAGGTGTGCTCAGGAGATTCTGAGTTTGGCTTTGCATTTCCCCAGAGCCTCAGCAAGCTGGACTTTCATCACTCTAATTCTACCTGGCTGATCAAACAGAGTGCTCAAAGACAGCAAAGAGCACCAATGGTGACTAATATTGTTGAAGATTTCAATAACAAAGGGAAGCTTCTTTTTAGAATATTTTTCCTTTTTTTTTTTTTTTTTTTGGACAGTGTCTCCTAAATGTCACTTGTATAATTATGTAGAAATGTATTTTGACTCACCTAGTGCAAAAAGGCAGAGAAAGAAAGGCATGAAAAGGCAGTAATGATTGCTTGGAAGAAAATCACAGCAGAGTTTTTATCTTTGCTTTGGGCTGTGAGGCAGGTGTGTAACTGGAGCATGGAAGGATTCTGTGCTGGGCTCTTGTTTATTACTTCCTGCAGTAGAAATTGCTGTTGTTTAAAGAACATTCTGATATCACAGAGCCTGTGGTTCCCCCTAGCACTCCTGCACTCTTCCTGGGGGTCAGGTGAAGATGAAATCTTTTTCTAACAATGGAAAGTCACCTCTGTAAGCACATCTCTCAAAAGCCTCATCCCAATCTGCTGTGTTTCCTTGTTTTGCACTGGGGCTTGGTTAGCACAATTACAACTGAGATTTCCCAACAAACTCACCATGGCTATTTTCTAATCGAGGTGCTGCAGGGGAAAAGCAGATTTGGGCAAACCCAGATGTCAGAGCCATCAGTTCACTCACTCTCTGAGTTTATCTGTAAGTGTTTGTCACTTGCTCTTCTCCCAGGCCATTTCACATTAGGATCATGTCTCCTTCATTTGTCTTGGTGAAACATTGAGGACACATGGCTGGCTGTGGTGTGACAGGCAGACAGGCTCTGCACTCTGCCTGGACCGATGGCCACTCACAGCTGGAGGAGAAACATCCCAGCTGCCAACACAACACTCATGAAATCCTCGGTGAAATCCTGCAAAAGGAGCTGCAATCTCCTAATAACTTGGATGAACATGTTGCTGTGTTTTCCTGCCTTTTCATTCTGTCCAACAGCAGGGTCAGGTATGAGTGCAAGGGACAAAAATCCAGGACTTGTCCCCATAAACCCAGAGTTCAGACCTGCAGTCTCCATCCTGCTGCTGACAAAGCCTTCATCAGCAATACAGAGTGACTTTTATTTAATCCACCCTGATACTGAACAGCTTTTGCCCCACAACTTACTTTTCTCTTCACAACAAAGTATTTTTCACTGTGAAAATTACAGCTTGTTTGGGGAAAGCAGAACATCAAAAATAAAAGAAAACTGTTTTTTGGATAGAAACTCTGATATTTGCAATAGAGACACAACGTTAGTGATGGAGTGGGGGAGAAGCCATAGAATCCTGGAATGGTTTGGGTTGGAAGGGATTTAGTGATCATCCAGTTCCATCCCACAGGCAGGGATACCTTGCATTACACCAGTGGCTTCAAGTCCCATCCAGCCTGGCCTTGAGTGATAAATCTCTAAAGTGATAAATTTTTATAGTACCTTCAATGCAGCAGACATCAGGAGAAAGAAAAATATAAATATCCAGAAGTGAAAGGGTGAACTTGCTAGTGAGATGCTGAATTAGGCAGAAATCCAAACTCAGATAGTTGGTGTAATCTCAAATCTATCAGCCGTGACAGTATCCCTTGAAATGAATCCTTAAAAATGTTAATTGCACATCATAGGCACTTCAGCAATGACATTTCTGCCACTGAATGTCATGGGGACATTTTTCCTTTTATTATCCCTGAGCAGGAGGAGTGAACTGCTGGAGTTAGCCACCAAATAACTGTATCATGAAATGTGATGGATCTAGCTCCACTATTTATGCTGGTCCTGCTTTCAGTAAGCTGCTTCTAAAATTTACAACGAGCAGGAGCTTTGGATGGCATTAGGAAGGCAGCGTTGTTAAGCTTTGCTTTATGAACTGTAAAATAAAGGTTTGTCATCAGACTTCCATAGCTGCAGATCCTCAGAGCCCCAGGGGTCTGTGGGTTTTGGGAAATTTGCATAAGAGCTGCTTTGTAACTGCAGCCTGAAGTTGGGCACATTTGAGTCTGATTTCCCCAGGACATTCTCCAGCACCAGCTTGTTCTCTTTTGTTTTAAACATTCATAAGAAGAGAAGAGACAGGGAGAGCAGGCAGAGAGTTGTAGAATCACAGGATGGCCTGGGTTGGGAAGGAGTTTAAAATCCATCTAGTCCCACTGTCCCTGGCTGCTGTCAGTGTCACCCATGCCATTCCCACTGACATGGGGTGTCACTTGAGCTCAGGATTTATCCTCCTGTCACTGCTCCGTGTTTTCCTCAGGCTGGTTTGGGTTTCTGCTTTCTTCTGCTTGTGTCTGACTTCAGCATGGGAAAGACCACATGAGCAGCATAGAGAATTTCCAGGAAAAGAGGAGGATTTAAAGAGTGACATGTATATTCTTCAGGTGCTGATAAGGGGAATAATATGGTCTGAGACAGGAGGTAAAACCTGAGCCTGGGGAAAAGGGATACATTCATGCAGGAGACTTGCAAAAATATATTGACTTTGTGGAAATCAAACTGCTTTTTCACCTTCCCCAGGCTGGTATTCCCCAGCTTTGGGTTGAACACAGAATTATTCAATTCCCTGCAGCTCCCAGTCCAAGGGACTCCACCCAACCTGGGTTTGCTCTGTGGTGAAATCGCAGATGTTGAGTTTATTTTTCAGAGGACACAGCTCATTTCAAGGTCTTTTTCTCTCTGTTCAGGCAGCTGCAGTCAGGCAGTTGATCGTTGCTTCTGTTCTGAAAAAGCTATTTACCTTCTTTGTGCACCTGAACTTCTCCTTGCCCCATGGACTTCATCCATGGAAAAACTGCTGTAGTGCATCTTAATGTTACTTTCTGAATTGTTTCACCACAGTATTCAACACTTACATGTTGGTTTTTTCCTTACTAGGCCATTAAATGTGTGCTTTCTTTAAATCTGTTGCCTCCACAAAATGCAGCTATTTTATCAGCTTTCCATGCCTGGTGAATGGTTGACTCTGGAGGTGTTTTTCCAGTAGGCAAGCTCTCTGTTGAGAAGGAATGGGGATCTTTATGCACAAATATTTTTGGAGTTTTAAACACAGATACGCTGGCAACGTTGTAAAAAAAAAAACCCAACACAGTAAAAACTACAGGAGCTGGAATGTGAAGATACCTGACTTGTAAATTAGCTGTGCAGATCCCACATCCTATTTGCATACACAGTCACATATAAATGTGATTTTTCTTGCCACCTGATTCCAAATGCAGCTTCATCTCGGGTTTGTTTCAGAGTGAGTTCCTCATGCTGTGACTTGTGTTGTGCTCAGCAGTCAGCAGCTGGGCTGTGTCCCTTGCTTTGATCACTGTGTGAGCAGAATTCTGTCACAGTCCAGTGTCAATACTCAGTATTACATATTTTTGGTGCAGAAATCAGCTGCTCATGTCCACATCTCTGCTCTGAAAGTGGAGGCTGAGCCCATCCAGCTCACAAATGGATTTGGTAAAAGGAGTGCATTTGTTCTACATCAGTTCCAGGGGTGCTGCTGCTGCTTCTGGGTGGAATAAAACACAAATGCAAGGTGTTTGTAGTCAGCAAATCTGTTATCTGGGTGCTCTCCTGCCTCTGGAAATGTTCCCTGGCTGCTCCCAGGCTGTTAAAGGAGGCAATTAAAAGGGGCTGATAAAATCTCCTTTGGGGTATTTGATCTCATCTTGCTGCGTTTATCAGGCTGCAAGAGCCTTAAAATCAAAGGCTGAAGATGGGATGATTCTGCCTCCCTCTCTCCTTTAGAAAGCACTATTTTCAGAGTGAGTCTCGCTGAAAATATCTGCTCAGGGTCTCCTCTCCAGTGATGTCCCTTGGAAGCTTTTCAGTGCTTGCACATTTGCTGTCTCCAAAAGAGGAAAATACTGCTTACTTACAGAGCTTCTGGAGAGATTCCAGCGCCGGATGAATACTAAGTAGAAAATGTCCTTCTCAGAGGCAGGAAGAGATGATGAATCACTGCGAAAGCTTCCTTCTTGACCAATCTGCCTATGGATTTTGTTATCTGAAATGATAATGAAGACATTAGCAGACTCCTATCTTGAGCAAACTGGATGGGAAATAAATGAAATGAAGTTGGGAGATGATGGCAGCTCAGACTTGTGCTTGCATGGAGCTTTTTTCCGATGGCACCAGGCTGAGGCAGGGCTTGCATGGCTGAATCCTTGGGGAACAGGGAAAATCAATCTCATCTACCTTGTGCCTGCATGGGATGGAGCTTCAGAGAAGACTAATGAGCCTGCTGTCTTCACTGCAGCGTTTATTGGTGATTAGTGACTCTAAAAAAATGCTCAGCACAGGGGAAAGGAATTGGTGATTTATTGTGATCCCCAGTCAGCTCTCCCTCCTTCAGGGACTGTCTTGTTCTGCCTGTCCAAGAGAGGAGCATTTCTGCTTTTCTGGGCTCTAATTAGCAACATGACTTTTGCTGTTGTTCCCAGTGTAACATCACTGAGATTAGCATCTGCAGGCAAGGCTTGGACACAGAATTCAAACACTGAGTTGGGGATTTTGAGACTAGAAGAAAAAAATATCATACACCTCGTTCCCCTGGGAAATAAAGGCACAGAAATATCCCACCCCAGGCTCTCTCCACCTCATGCCACCCAGAGAATGCATATTTCACCAGCTGGGAATTATCCTCCCACATGGGAACTCTCAGCAATTGAACCAGAGTGGTTTTCAAGCCTTTCCTCAACCCTCCTGGGGCTAAACCAAACTGGGATCCTGGAGCTAAAAACCAACTTTATAAAGGTTCCATGGAAGTTCAGTTCCCTAAAGGAGCAGCCAGGCACCAGAGATTTCTAAAGCTCCACCTAATTCCTATTGATTTTATTTGAGCTGTAAGGATCTGTATCTTCATGTCTTGCCTGAGGTGGTTAAAGGATGCTGTGGAAGAGCTGGGAAGGGAAATGAGATTTCCTGTCTTAGTTCAAATACCTTAATCAAAAAGCTGTGGTTTATATCACAGTTTATGACAAGAAAGCCAAGAAACCTTATTAACTAATCTAACTCTGATCTGGGCTGTACAAAGAAATCAAGTACAGCATTATATCATCCTCCTGAAGATACACACATCTATTATGTTGTGTTGATCAAGAGTTTGCTCTGTTATACTTTGGATATTTTCCTTTGAAGAAATTCATAATACTTTTAATGCCGTAGATTTCCATGAAATGATGTCCTCCCTATCTGTTAGTGTCAAAATAGATCATTCTTTTCTTTCTCCTCTGCTGGTTTTTATGGTTTAAGGATGAAAGCTAGGCTAATATGGCAAAATAAAGTATTTAAGCTGCATTTTGTCTCCAGCAGTTAGCATTACTCTGTAATTACTGTATCCTTTGCACAGTTTTTCAAGGGGATTAGCTTTGTAACAGCTTTTATTGAGGACCTGCTGAAAGAAACTTAAATTAAGCATTTGTATTCCATGTGAACAAGTGTTTCAGGTGGGCAAACCAGGTCTGGCAGGAGGGTGGAACTCAATGATCTTTAAGGTCCTTTCCCCCAAACCATTCTGTGATCTTTAAAATCACCACCAGTCACTCTTTCCAAACCAATTTGCCTTTCTGTGTGTTGCTGATTTTTCCTAAATTGCTGTGATTCACCTGATCCCAAGGTGTTCCCATGGAAGATTCCCCAGTTATCAGCTGAGGTCAGGAAAAGGTGCAGAAGAGCAGGAAATTGAGAATAGCAGGAAGCAATTCCTGAAGCCCATTCCAGCCTTTCCCAGGATGGGAAGGGACACTGGTGAGTCTCAGCTCTGAGCTGAAATACAGATTTCTCTGGGCTCCAGTCTGACCACCAGCTTTGGATGGTTTGTCTCTGCACATGGTAATAACACCCTTCAGTGCATTAATTTCAGTGAAGAGGAAGATGTGCAGTGTAACTGAGGGATAATGGGGTTTGCACTCCTCTCCATTTTTTATGTCATTTGCTAAGTGCTGATCTTGCATTAAGATGTCACTGTCAGGCTGGGTAGCATTAAAGAAGAAAGGAGTTGCTAAATTTCCAGCAGGTCGAAGTATTCTCAGATCCCTAGGCACTTTGGGTAAAAATCTGTTGGAATAAAGGATGGCTAAAAAATGTTTTTAATCTTGGCTTTTTAAAATTTCTCTTTTGAGAGTGGCTGTAATGAATCGAAGTTATTGATTCAGCCTGTAGCAATCCTGAGATTCACTCACTGAAGAGTCGAAAGTGCTCTAGTACTGAGAGCAATAAGGCAGCACTGTGAAATCTCCCAGCAGAGCCTCTGGTCCACAATGCAGATGGACATTCAGCACACATCCTGTCTGTTTGTGATTCTTGCATCAGCTGAGTTCTCTGCATGCTGGTCTTGGTGATTCTCTGCCTCCCTTCCTCCCCTGCCCCGGGAAAGCCTTGGGTCACTAATTCTGGGCTCAGCTCAGCCCTGCCCTGGCAGCTTTGGCATTGCTCCACCTTTTAGCACATCTCTGCACAGAAACAGATCTGGTTTGCATTCTGTGTCCATATTACCCCATGAGGAGTCTGTCCTGAGCTTGGTGGGTTGTCCATCCATGATATCATGTTTTAAATCCCCTGCCTTGGTGAAAGGGTGAAGTCCAGCTTTTGCTAGAGCCAATCCTGGGCATCGATAAAGAAAAATCTTCCAAAGGTAAATATTTCTCAGGGCACTGAAGGTCTGAATGATCAATCAGCAGTTGCAAAGAAGTGCTTAATGTCACACTCAGAAATACTCTAACTCAAAAATCCTGTTCCAATCAGCACTGGCTGATCTCACAGTGCTGCTCTGCCCACACAGCTGGCAGCAGCTGGCAAGTTGCATGGCAGCTTCTCCCGATGTCACTTCTGCTTTGCCTTTTATGCATCTTTTATTATCTTCCCATTAACAGAATGTTTCCATTCCTCTTCTTTTCCTAAAGCTGCACTCCTCAGAAGCGTTCAGGGGCTCTGCTGCCTGTTCTCCTGGGGCAGCAGGGAGTTCCCCTCCATCCCAGACCTGCTGGCAGCACTGAGCAGCTCCTCAGCAGAGCCCATCTGCCCCAGCAGGGAGGAGCTGTGGGTTCAGCTCCTGCCTGGTGTCTCAGTGCCCAAACTCACCCTCCTGGTGCTGCTGAGCACATCAAAGGGACTCCTCACTCCCCTGTGCAACACGTGCTCCAGTCCAGCCCGGAGTGATTAGCATATTTATAAATTGAAATAAATTCGAGGAGTGAGCTGGCCCAGGGGAACTCTCAATCCAATCAAATTAGACTCAGATATCCACCCTGGAGCAATTCCTTCGAAGCCCTGCCTTCAGGAAGCTTCATTTGTAACCACTACGTGCTGTGTACTTTAGAAAAGTTTCATAATTACTTGCTGTTCCGGCTGCTGAGCACTTCTAAATGTTGGATATTAAGGAACTGCTGTTTCAGTCAGTGAACAAGCTCTGAACATTAAATGTGCTTCACGAGGAGCATTTTTTTCTCAGCCGTTACACATCTCTGAAGGCTTTTTTTTTTTTTTTTTTTTTTTTTCAAGTGGATGCTTTCCCAGCTGTTGATCATCTCTCTGTGTATGAAGAGAGAAGGAGGAAAGTGATGATGGTGTGACATTGGATAAAGGCTGCTTTGCCAGGGAGGGAGAAGGGTGAATTACTCATAAATGCAGCACTGAAATAATGCTGCAGGACCTCCTGAAAAAACACCAAGAAAACATTTGTCTTGCACCACACATGTTTCTGGAATTTTTTATATCACGTGTTTTACAGAAAAAAATATTTTAGCATTAATGCAGAAATCTGTAGATGATTTTTGTACTGTTTTTGTAGCTCTGCACCTCCAGCACTTCATCCCTTGGGAAGAAGCAGCCTGTCTGTGTCATGGGTCAAGGGGACACTTGGCCAGAATAGCTCAGGGAGTGACACAAGTGCTCAGGGAGAGCTGGAAATGCAGATTTAGCAGGAGTTTTGTAAAAGGTGATAACAATTTCATTCCCACAACAGCTCATCAGTTATCCAAAATGTGCCTCAGGTACAGAATGGTGTTCAGATGCTGAAGGCTTGTTAGTTAGACTGTTAGTTCCTAAGAATCAGAACTAGAAACAGTGAAAATAATGTCATTTCAGGTGTCATTAACCTAAGGCACAATGGTGCCTTGAACAGCTAAATGAACACTGCAGCTCAGGTGACTCAGGTATCTTTGCATATGATCATGTTTGCAAATAAATCACCGAGTTCCCTCCAGAATATATTCATTTTGAGATGTCCCAGAAGTGTGTAAAGCCCAGTTATTGCAGTTGCCTCGTATTTACAGGCTGGGAGATTTATTTAGTAGGAACTCTTCAAATGGCAATAGGCTGGGCTTGAGTTATGAATTGCTAAACTCCTCCATCTATCACAGTGCTGCCCAAAATCACTCTTTAAATGCAGGGAGGAAATGTGCCACTGCCACAGAAGCGCTACAATGCCTCTCTTTTGACACAGCAAGAAAACAGCAAGGAAATAAATTACAAGCATTAGGCAGTATTAAGACTTTTCAGAGGGAGCCATCCGAATGAAAACCCATAATCAAAATAATAATTACCAGGGGAACCGTTTGCTTTCAAAGTAATCACGCAAAGTAAAGCGCAGGATATGTTTGAAGGAGCAAAAAATGGTGATTTCTGTTCAGAGGGAGAAAGAAAGTCTAGCACTTGGAGAATGTAAGTGCTTTGTACCTGATCAGTTCTTGATGGATTTTCTCTGAAATGAGCCTTCATGAGCTGTATGTAAAAAAAGAGAGGAAAAATTGAAGCTGTTATGTGATGAATGCAGCCGAAGGTGTGATGGGGCTGGGATTGGCTTAGTGAGCTAGCAAGTTCCCTGTCATTCTCTTCATTTTCAAATCATTACAGCACAGGGTTAGATTGAAGTCATAGTCTGTGGAATAGCAACACTTTCTACACTGTGGGAAGGCGTTTGGAAGGTTCCAGAAAAGTTAATGGATAATTTCTAATGAAGAGAATTTGAACCTTTTTTTTTTTTTAATTAAACCAGCAGCTAGTCCAGCAATTTCCTTTCATATATTCTTATTATTTATGGTGTAGTTAAGGAAATTTCATGTGAGGGAAACATTTTCAGCGTGTCTTTTCAGATTTGTTATTCAAATTTGCTTACTGAGTTCATGGTATATTTTACCTGCCAAAGCTTTTATTCTTTCTGTTTGGTCTGAACTGCCTGAGATTTTAATTTCCAGAATGTACCTCTTCGATTAGACTAATAATTTTTTTTCTTTTTTTATTTTTCATTGAATCATGTTAATTGTTTTAATGGCTTCCATGCCAGCTGCACTGAGGGTTTCTGTGATTTTGGTAGTGGAAATCTTCAAGGAACCTTGGTTTTCTTTCTGACTGCACTAATCCATTGGGCTCCTCAATCTTCCTGAGCTGCCCTGGTTGATCAGAGTTCAAATCCAACTCATGGTGTGAAACATTTGCAAAATCATACCAAACATGTGATGGGATAAATGTATTTTGCCTTCATCATTACAATCCCCTGCACTCCATCCCTCCCCAGAGCTCACAGGAAGAGCAGCTGAGCCCTTTTGGATAACTACAGTTTGTGAGCTCTGAGCTAGTTGTGGATTGGCAAAAGTCATCCTCAAAGTGTGATATGTGCATTTAAACAGCTGCATTTTCCACTAATTCATTTGTTCCCCTTCCTTTGCCTTCCCAGCCCAGTAATGGCTCTTGCTTTGCTGTTCTCCTCCCTGCAGAAGCACCAGTTTGTTCCACGAGGTGGTTCAGCTCAATTTTGAGATCGCCAGCTTCAGCAGCCTGTCAGGAACTCAACCCATCAGCTGGCAGGTGGAATATCCTCACAGGGGCACCTCTGACATCGTCCTGTCCGAGATCTTCATCTGCCAGAAGGACCTGGTGGGCATCGTGCCCCTGGCCATGGTAAGAGATGTTGTCCCTGCTGGGAGGGAATGGATTCCTGCTGGATCAGCTCTGTGCATCTCACAGCTGCAGCTCTGCAAACTCACCTCAGGGAGAGCTGTGGTGTTCTTGAAGGGCACACAGGGACTGCACCATGGGGTGGGGAAGAGATTTTATTGCAAAATCCAGGGTTCCTAAACTGTTAGTTTGTTATGGGTTTATATTTGTGAAACACAACAAATATACTTAACCAACCACCAGAGAACAGCGTCAGGTGTGACCAACCATGAGCCCCACAGTGTGGCACTGATTGGTTCTAATAATGGTTTTACAATTATCTAACTTGTTTTCACCTCTAGTTTAGCTGAGTCACTCCCAGAATGCTTTTCTAGCTACCCAAAGTAGCAGAAGTGAGCAAGGATTTTCCAAGGTCCTCACTTTGCAAGCCTTTCTGCTCCACAACAGAAGGGAGGGCTGCTGCCCCTTTCACCATCTCTCCCCGATTGAAACCCTCAATTTCTGCCACACCATTCTGGTTTCCCACAAAGCCAAGCAGATTTTCCTTCTCGTTTCTGATTGCCTTGAGCCTGTGAGCTGCAGAGCAACTTCAGAGGATCTTCTGCTAAAGTCTGAGTTGCTTGGTCCTTAGTGGGCTGAGGCTGATGCTAATTCTTCTGCCTGATTCCCTGATAGTGTAAGAACTGCTAGTTTCAAGTCAAAAACAGAAAACAATAATAGCCTCAATAATATATTTAAGTGTCATGAATTGCAGACTTTGATGTGGATAAATGCTTTGGGCTAAAATCCACTTTTTCTGCTCAGTGTTTTCGGAAAACAGGGAATTTCACTGGATTCTCCAACATCCCAGATGTGCTGTTATTAGGCAGGCATTTTATTTTCTGTTGGTCAGGATTTGGAAGAAGAATTAGACATATCTCTATCCTCTTCAATTTTGCCTCTCCTGTGCGCAATCTTGCTGGCAAAATTCTGGCAGTCCTTTCTTTGAACAGTGTTCTGCAGATAATTAGATGAGTATTATTTCCTGGAAGTCCCAGTCTTCAATATATTCTTCCCCTTTGAAGACTAAAACTGCTGCTCATATCAAATGAGGTCATGCCCAGCAATTTCCTGATCCACAGTCTGTTAAGTCAGCAAAAAGCCTCCACTGCATTCCACATCTGAGAGGGAAATAATTGCCCTCATTACCTGTCAGGTAGAACAGGGAATATTTATTGGAGCATCTGTCCTCTAAGGACTGCAGAACACGCGTGAAGAAGAATTTTGTGGTCAGATTTGATTTTGAGATAGATGCCTTCCTCTGCTGAACAATAGATGTGTGTCTGCTGGCAGACTTCTTGTCTTTTTGCTCATTTCTTGGAAGAATTCATCAGTTTCTCCTCTGCATTCCATATCTGAGGGAATCAGGATTTTAATATCTCCTGTCAGGGTGTGATGCCTTCGCATGCAGACAGGGTTCTTGCAGACTTGTGTCTACTCTGCATTAAAATTCATCTGCCTGCAAGGGTTCCTCGAAGAGCTGGAGGTCTCAAAGCATGAATTCAGTGTTGTAGAAATCGTGTAAGGCAAGATCCTTTATTCCCAACAGATTGCCAGTAGGCACAAAGGGTTCAAACAATGAAATCATTAAACCTTGCTCTTTACAAAGCCTTCTTGTGTTTATCTTTTCTGTGCTTTGTGATAACACTCAGCTGGAGCCAAAATACACTGTGTTAACAGAATCCAGTTGGAGAGAATACCAAAGTACAATTGGCTTTACTAGCAGGATGTTGGTAGATAAAGGGAATTTTAGTTTTCTGGTGGCTAACACTGCAAATCCAGCCAGGGTGCTTTCTTCATTCAGCATTAATTCCAGCTGAGCTGATTACCTGGCAGCTCTGCTCAGAGAAAAGTCACTCTGAAAAGAGAGAGGTGATGCTGTATCTGCTGAGAAGTCACAGCAGAGTCTTTATCTTCACTGCCCACTGTGGAGCAGCAGCACATGATTGTGTACAGAAATCAGATCTCAGTGTTTAGCAGCAAGTGGGGTTTATAATCCTCAGGAGGGTAAAGTAGATTTTGTTGATTTAAGCATGGAGAGTTCCAGCAGTAAAACCTCTCCCATCCAAAGTCAGAGCTGTCATTCCAAATGTTTCCCAGTGACCAGAAGGAGCTGCCCAAAGACCCTGCAGTGCCACTGCTCTGGTGGGACCCTGGAAAGCCTTCTGAGGATGCAAACAGCAAAATCCTGCTTGGTTTGGATGTAACATCAAGGTTTTAACTCATGGAGTAAAGCTTGTCTCGTGTGAGCCATTCCAAAATTACCCAGCAAGAACTATAATCTATCTTTTATTGTCCTGTGCCTGATGACATTAGCAAAAAGGTAATAAGATGAAGACCAAGTGGTCTTCAAAAGATCAGTGCAGCTGTTGCAATGGTGTTTGGAAAGAGATTAAAGAATTGACATTGTCAGCAAGAGCTGAACCTGAAATCTTAAAAGAGCCTTGTAGGGCTTGGATCAGTGGAGCAAGTGGTAGGGTAAAGCTGCTGAAAAATCAGTGGGAATTCATCATGGAGTCAAAAGAGAGGGTTTTAGCAGAACCCCCATTCCCTGTGCCTAAATTGGTGTACAGGTAAGGAACAGCAGCACAGGGATGCTGTACAGGGAAATAATAGGATTAGAAGGGATCAAATCCACTGGGCTCAGAGTAACTGTATTTTTTTTTCCCTGAAAAAAATGACATGTAAATTTGAGGTAAGTGTATTTATTTCCCAAGCTCAGAAGTTAATCAGTCTGAGTAATTTTGGAGGACATGGCACCCTTCAAGGTGGTTGGAGAGAAAAATGAGATAGAAAAGTTAGAAAAACTTTTTTTTTTTTTTTCCATGTGGACAGGAAAAATCTTCTGTCTGAATTGTGCCCCATTCTGGCTTTTTTAAATTTCATGTTACTTGTTGCAGGATCAATTAGAAAAGTGCTTTCATAGGAGCTTAAATAATTACCTGCTAAGCTGCTTTTGCAAACCTCCTCAATTAATCACAAGTAACCTCAGAACTCTCCAATTAAGGTCTACAAGGTTGCTTCACTTACTTCCCACAAACTTTTCTAAAATTTCCATCCTGTCAGGAGCAAATGTAGCCAATTGTGTCGATTTTGACTCTATTAAAATACCCCAAATTGACATCTGCAGTGTGTGCACACCCAGGAATCCCCCTGGAGAGCTCTGTGTGTTTCAGGCAGCTCAGCCAGAGATTCCTTTCCAGGCTTTCAATGGATAATGCATATTTTTAAAGCTACTAAATTCTGCTTTGGGATAGAGCAAGGTGTAAAACCTGTGGAGGAGTTCGTTGTTTGATGCTAATATTAAAAGGAAACTCCTTGGTGGAGGGAAGGTGGGGAATCAATGATTTAATATTTATTCAAGACCATCTGGGTCCCTGAACAGAGAACTGGAGCAGGAATCCTTCAGCAGCAGAATGCACTCCCTCTTCAGTTATCTCGAGCTGTGACTTGCATGAAATACAGATATTAAAATGCTGAAGCATCAACTCAATGTCAGCTCTCTATTCTGAGAGCTCCACTCCACATTTACTTCAAAGGCCACTTGTCACCATGGGAAGCCACAAACCTTGCTCATCCACGCATATTTCCTCTTTAAAATAGCACTAATTGTCAGTGGCTCCTTCAGGTTTCGTTCAGCAGCCTCTGGGATCCATTGAGAACTGCTTACCAGCAAAGCTGCACCAGGCTCAGGCAGGTCTGGAAGTTCTTGCTGCTGTTTCAGGTGCTCAGAGGTTTGTCTCTTCTCCTCATCAAAGATGTCATGGTCTGGCTGACATGTCCTGCCTTTCTGCTGGTGGGAACTGAATTCTTCACTGGTGGGAACTGAATTCTTCACTGATGGGAGCTGCTGCACCCACTGGTGCAAACTGAAGCATCTTTCCCCTGTGAAACAGCATCCTGTGAGCTGCAGCTTCATCTGAGTTTTAAGTTTTTCTGCAGAGTAACCTGGCAAACGCAGCATTACTGTGTAGCTGAGATTCTCCTTAGGCACTGCAATTCCACGTGTGCTTTTTCTGTTCATTGGGAAGTGTTTGGTTTACATGATGCTTTACATCCTGCACTCAGTGTGTTGATATTCCTGCTGCAGGAGCAGGGCAGGACCTGCTGCAGAGCTGTGACTCAGCCAAAAGCCCTTTTTGACAGTTTTATGTGTGCTTGGTAACTGGCTTTCCATTAAAACAGAGATGATCAAAAACTCAGCTCCCGAAGCACTGTTGTTTTATATACACATTTATGGATGCTGTTCCCTAAGGTAAAGATTTTTTAAGGTATTTCATTGTAATGAAGTCCCTGCAATCCCATTTTAAAATATGGAGCTGAATAAATAGGGTTTTCATCCCTGCACAGTCTGTGAGTTCACACCATAAAGCTCTATCTAGTTCAAGGTCACCCAAGTGCAGAATTCCCACTCTGGTTCATCTTTCAGTCTTGGATGAAGTGGAGGCAACAGGCACTGAGGAGCTTTCCAGAAGAAAAAATCCATTTCCTGATTTGCTTATCACAAACTGACAAATGAACAAGCAGATGTCACACTTTTCAGCTGGCAGGTATTGTCTCAGATAATTCAGTTACAAATCACATAAAATGAACACCGTGAGTTGCAGGAAATTTATTTTATGTAAAACGAAGCTATTACCATTAATGTACTAACTGGGACAGTTCAGATCAACTCAGCAGCTCTAACTACCACCATGAAGTCAGGAGTTTTTGGAGTTCAGAGTGAGTGTTGGTGTGGAAGAGCAGAGTCACAAATTCCTGATGGGAAGGAAGGGAGACACAGAGATCTCTTCTGTGCCTCCCCTTGCCATCCCTGCAGGCTGCAGTTGTTCCAACCAGGAGAGCATCCCTTCCTTGGGATTTTTGTTGGATATAATTTCACTAATTGTGCCACTGCTCTGTGTTTATATCCGTGGAACTCAGGAGGCTCTGTACCTGCTGTAAATCAGCTGTGTCACACAGTGCATTAGGCTGGGACTTGCAGTGCTTATTGATTCATCTTATCTATGAAGAATTGGCTTTTTTTGTTGTCTGCCCATCAGGAAACAAAAGCAAAAAACGATCAAACTGTTGTTCATTGATCTCAAATTGGTCAGAAGATGCAGACAACATAAAGAATTCAAAATTACTCAGTTTAACACTGCCTTTTTAAGTCCCAGGCATCATTTCTACAACCCTTGCACTTTTGCCTCTAGCTTCTGTTTTCCTTTCCTTTCCTGCAGTCCCATTCAGTCCTACCTTTTGCAGGAAATGAGAATGGATCAATAAGGTTATCTCAGCTGGCTGGAATTAATATTTCCATTGGTTCAAGCTGTATGCCATTTTCTATGCAGCACAAGAGTATGGATAATTTCCTCCTCCAGCATCCCCCATAGCTGACATTGCTATGGAATGCATTGCTTTGGGGTTTTTAAAATGCTGAGGAGAGGTGGCTTCCAGATTTTTAAAGATCTCTAAGAAATGATAATATAAGGTGAAATATTAATATGAGGCTTCTTAGTCTCAACAGGTGGCAAATGCTGCTAACCAAACAAAAAATTGCAGAACAACAAGAATGTGCAGTGAGACAGCCAGCAGCTAAATTATTGGCTGCTTGGTGTGCTAATATCAAAATGTTCCCTGGAAGAGGAGTGTCAGAAACCTCCAGAAAATTCTGTCTGCAAGCCAGGCTGATCAAAGTCAGGGTTTTGTTCAAAATTCAGTGAAACTGAGTTCCATGGATGGGAAAGGAGGGACAGCCCAGCTGACAGTGGGACACAGGATGTCACTTGTGTCACTTCATGCGGAAACCTGGAGATTGTTTTGTTGCTGTGATGTGTTTTGGGGATTGCTCCAGGTGTTGGTTCAGGTTTGTGGTGCTGCTCCAGCAGAAGAAGACATCTCAAATACCAGTTGATATTTGAAGTGACAGTTGATGAGAATTCTGATGGTTTAACATAACCACAGAGGTGATTTCACAGCTGCCATACATGTGAGCAAAACCCACTCAGAGGCAGCAGAAAGTGAGCTCTGCTCCCCCAGGTGCCTGGGAGGGACAGTCCAGGGCTGAGGATTTGGGCTGAGCTGGCATTTAAAGGCAAAGAAGTTCTTGCAAAGAACTTCCATAAGAACTTTTTTAAAAGAACTTTCATAAGAACTTTTTTAAAAGAACTTGATAAGAGCTTTTCTAAGTTTTAACGTTTATAAGAGTGCAGCACTGGAGGCAGCTGCTTGCCTGGCTGAAGCTCCTGCAGCACTGAGCTGCTGCTGCCAAGGGCTGGAGAGGAGAGCAGGGAGCTGGAAGGAGCTAGAAGGAGCTGGAAGGAGCTGGAAGGAGCTGGCACAGCTTTGTCTGGGAGCTGTGCTGCAGCTGGAGAGGGAATTGCACTCAGCACTCTCCATGGCTGGATTATTCCTCCTCCTCCTCCTCCTCTGGAAGTTGATGTCCTGTTCTCCCTACAGCAGTTTTCTCATTAGCTTTAGCTAACAAATGGTTGCCCAGACCTAACTGATAAACACATGTCCAAACTCATTGCAGACAACAAGCAGTTGTGGTTTACCCTGCAGAGTAAATGCTCTCCACCTCCTCATGCTGTCACTTTTAGGAGGTGGCAGCTGAGCAGGGACTGCCAGAGCAGAGCAGAGGACATCAGGTGTGTTTGCAGAGTATTTCTCAGCCAGCCTGAGCATGAGGTGGGATAGATGTGACCCAGACTGAAAACCAGGAGGAATTGCTCTTAATTGGCAGATTCTAATGGCAGTTTTGAGGTGTAAAGTTTTAATATTTCAGGGGAGTGCCTCACTCTTCACAAGCAGGCGAGCTGTTTGCTTGGCAGAGCTGTGAGTTGTTTAGGCTGGACTCTAATTAATGAGGTGCTGAGGTGTTACAGCTTGGACAGTGAAACGGTGGAGACAACGAGAAAATGCTTTACTCTAATGGGATGTAATGAGGGAGCATGGGGTTAACAAATCACCAGGACTTTCACAAGCCTCACTGTTTTAATGAGCTCAACCCAAACCCTACAAACCCAGGAACTTTTCACCTTCGATTTGCCCTGGGATGCATGTTTGCCTCACCCTGCTTTGGGTTTACAGTTCATTATCCTGACAGACGCTCATCACCGAGGGTGTTTGCCTTGGAATGCATTAGGAATGTGTACTTCAGACTCAGGAGCTGGGCTTGGGGGAGATAAAGGACTAAAGGTTCAGCAGAGTCCAGAGGAGAAACTGGCTTTGTGCTTTGGCTCTTTCCCTCTGCAGCAGCTTTAGAGGAGACAGGGAGCAGCAGTGGGATTGGGATTTGATCTGTTCACAATCCCAGAGCACCAGGGGAGTTGGGATTTGATCTGTTCCCAATCCCAGAAGCAATTAATGCCCAATATTTAATCCACCAGCACCATGGCATGACCACCAGCATGCTGGTGAGAATTTCAGCAGGCAAATGGGAAAAAAAGCACCACTGACATTAATTTTAATCAGGTCCCAATCATCTGATTTGTCCTCTGTATTTTTTTTTTCTCTAGCAGAGCTGATTGTCTTTCTGCAAGATTTGTTACCTCACAGAACAATAACAGAGGCTGTAATGATGTAATTTATGGCTGCAATTTGCTTTTGGAAATCCTCTATTAGTGAAAAATAGCAGCAGTGCAGTTTTATTAATTGCAGTGGGTGAATGTTGAATGCTGAGTGTCACTAGCAGGAGGAGTGACTGTGTCCCACTCAGCTCTCCAAGGCCCTGCAGGCACAGAGCTCTGTGTCCTTTGGAGGCTGGGAAATGAGTCTTTTCCTTAAACCAAATAAGTGTAAAAATAATTCAAGTTCGCTGGGAAGTTTGAGGAAATGAATAGAGGGAAACATTAGCCTGTAAATTCGGTGTTGAGAGACACAGCAGAGCGTTAGTGCACCACGTAATGTGCTCCCAGCTCGGAGAGCTCTGCAGAACAGCACATTTATTCACACCTTCCACCCCCAGACTGCTGCTTGCACTCCAAACCTGGAGGTTCATTACTGAGTTCTACTCTCAGTCTGCCATGCCAGGGAGAACCACTTCATCTCTTCTCTTTCTTTAATGTGGGCATTTTTTACCTCGGCAGAACACTTTTATTTTCATTTGCATTAAGCAGACTTCACCAGGATGCAGCTTGGGGAAAAAAGGATGCAGGCAGAAATCACCTTGTGTGATTTAAAGGTGAATTCTCCTCGTTTGGAGTTGTGAACCAGCACACAGCTGGCTGAGGTCCAGGAGGTTTGTGTAACCTCTCTGTGCTCTTGAGCTCTCATTTTGGGGAGCTGACAGAAGGCAGGAGACCTCCTGCTGCAGAGATTATGTCAGCAGCAGAAACCAAAGCCATCAGTCTCAGAGCTGGGTGTCCTCAGGAACCATTTTGTCCAGAATCCCACCTGCCTGTGTGCCAAGGCTGGGCAGGTTGGACACGGCTTGCTGCTTGATGGAGCCAGCAGAGGAGACTCTGCTTTGGGCTCTGGATTTGGGACAAAATGTCAATTATAAGCGTTGAAAAGGAGGGACTGGGAGAGGAGCTGCCAGCTGGCACAGGTGTCCTGAGGCATATGTTTGAAGGGTGGAAAACTTCAGGAGTGAGCTTGGTGTGGTAATGAATAAGTCAGTGGAGACTCAGTAATTCCTCCTCAGTAATTCCTCCTCAGTAATTCCTCCTCAGTAATTCCTCCTCAGTAATTCCTCCTCACTGCTCTTACCTCATCCGAATTACAGAGCAGTCATTGGGCTCTGGGAGACTCTGCTGTGCAGAAATAGGAATTGTCTGCTGCAGAGGAGCCACAGCTGTCTGCAGCTCTGCCTCTCTCACATCTTTGGCTCAGGCCCACAGCAGCTCGACTCATCTCTAAAATGGACCTGCATTTCCTATGGCACAGTGCAAGGATTTTGGCTGGCAGCCTCATTCTGCACTGCTCATTCTTGATGAAGGAAAATTCCCTGCTTAAAGGTGGATGTTCATCCTCCCTGCTTCAGTACTGGCAGGGCAGGTCTAGCTGAGTAAAAATAGAAGTTAGTAAAGATTAAAAAATAGAGTAAAATAGAAGAGTAAAAATACAAGTGAAGCAAGGTTTGTGGCTAGAGGTGATGTCTTTTATTAGGCTATCCAGTAGAGCTAAAAAAAAAAAAAAGCCAAGCTCTCAAGCACACAGATCTCTTTTCAAGGCTCTTTCATGGCTGGAAGTTGCTGTGAGATGCTCAGATAAAGTTAATGGTCACTGGGGTTGCTCCAGGTTATGCTAACAAATTAAATACTGCTTCAAACAAATGGATTTGATCCCTTTGGCTGTCATATCCCTGACTTACACAATGATCACAGCAACCTCTTTCAAGGATACTTCTCTAGCCATGAGCCTCCAGCAGCATCTGGATGAGCAAACCCTGAGGGTAAAACATGTTTTTGCTGGAGTAAGGGGGAAATAATTGCATCTGTGAGTATACATACTGTATATATTTAATTTTCCTCCTTGCAGATCCATGCCAGGTTCAGTTTCCATATTATAAGGCCCAGCAGTCCATCAGACATGTGTCTGATCAATAATTGAATTTTCCTGTGTCACTCTCTCATCTTTGTAAGCGCAGTGAGTTTCTGCTGTCTGTACAGGATCTGCTCTCATTAATGCAATCATCTTGTTGCTGCTTTGCTCCTGTGCAGCTGAAGTCAGGGAAATCGATAAACTGTTTGAAAAGGAAGAATAATCCAGGTACAAGGAGGGGAAATAATAATAATGACTGTTTTCTGCATTTTTATTGCCACTTTTTCATAGCGGTTGCAGAAGAATTCGTGGTGTCTTCGTTATAGATTTTGCTGATGGAAAATTAAAACTGCGCAGCCAAAATAGGGAAAGAGCAGGTAGAAAATTCCTCTTGCTGATTTTCAAAACAGACTAAATTAAATTGAAATAGTGCTTCACTGCCAGAGTGGTTTAAACAGGGCTCTGCCATCCACAAACTTCAGCCAAGAGCTGAGCAACTTCAGGAACTTGCAGGACATGAGTAGTGTCTGTGAGAAGGAGAAAACAGCTCATTAATAATCCATGGCATATTAATCTACACAAATAAAACAGGTTCACAACCTCCACAGCGGCCATAAAAATCATCCATGGATCATGCACTACCCCAGTTACTTAAAACAAGAAATTGTCCTTGGGACTTAATCCTTGAAGTCCATAAAGCATTTAAAATGATTTCCCCTCAGTCACAGGGTTCAGACCACCCCACACTGCGAGCATTATTGTGTCCTTTCCTTGGGATAACTTAGAGAAGAAGTGCTTGGGGTGGCTGCAGGAAAGCACATTGGTGAGGAGCCTTTAGGGTTTGCTGGTGGGATGGATTTTGGCTTTACTGAAAGTGGATGTTGGATTCAGTGGGGTCGGTTTTGAAAAATTTGGAAAAATAATTTGGAAAAAAATTTGGAAAAAAAATTACGTTTGCAAAGTATTTACAGTAAGAAGGATGTGGGGTGGAAATATGTAATAATATAATACAATATAATAATATATATTAATATATTAATCTATATTAATATATATTAATATATTAATATATATTAATATTATAATATAATATAATATAATTAATATACTATACTATAATATAATATAATATAATATAATATAATATAATATGAAAAGCACTGCCCCTGTCATCAAATCTGTGTCTCCTGTTCCCACAGAAGCATCCAAGCCTTGTTTTAATGCATATCCTCACATCTGCACACATCTGCAGCCTGGGCTGCTGTGCACAAATGTCCTGATATTCTGCTGTATTTTCAGTTTGCAACTGCCTTCTGTATTTTCTGATATTCTGAAGGATGTTCTGAATATCCTTCTGTATTTTCAGTCCTGATATCCTCCTGTATTTTCAGTCTGCAACTCCCTGTTGATATCTTTCTGTATTTATTTCCAGTCCTGATATCTTTCTCTATTTTCAGTTTGCAACTCCCTGTTGATATCCTCCTGTATTTCCAGTCCTGCTATCCTCCTGTATTTTCATTTTGCAACTCCCTGTTGATACCTTTCTGTATTTCCAGTCCTGCTATCCTGTATTTCCAGCCTGCACCTGCCCCTTGCTGACAGCCATCACAGCCCCATTATTAGAGCTATAAAGCCAACTGGAGAACAGGGCTCAGGTTGAATTCAAATGAACCTGGGAAGAATTTCAAATGGCTAATGAAAATTGCCTTTTTACGGGCAGCTGTGTTCCCCCAGTCCTCCCAGGCTGGAGGCACCACCAGAGTTGTGTCTGCTGGTGGAACAAACCCAATTTCACCAGGGAGCCATTCCCAAATAACTCCTCAGTTTGGGAGAAAGGGAATAAATGACTAACAGATCTGGAGAAAATGCCCTTAAATTGACTCATTCATGTCTTAGTACAACAAAAGAAAACTGTTGGCTATGAAATCATCAAGAAAATATTCTGTAGTTCCATCCATGGCCTTGCTGTCCCATTCAGCCTTCACCAATATTCCCATTTCCATCTGGGAGAAACTTAATAGGATCATTCAGCAGTGGAGAAAACACGGGAGGTGTTCATCACAGCCCAAAGCTCCCTCTGACAATTATTCCTGAGCTGTTTGAGCAAATGAAAAGCTATTTTTGTGCTTATGAGGCTACAATGTGCTGCAGGTTCTGAGGCTGTTTTATTGGCCTCGCTTTTGGTATTTGTAACAAATATTTCTCTTTTCCTGGGAATGCTGTAAGTGGCTACATTCACTCAGTTAATGCTTTTAATATGTTTCTCTCCACTCTGTTTTCCAGGCACTTCTCTAAGGGTGCTTATTAGATAAAAAATGATATGTATGACTACGTATTGTAGCTGTTTTCATGCATCTCCCAGAGATGAAATGTGTATAATTTATGCACTGCAGAAATGCATAAAAACACAAGTTTTCCAGAGGACTCAGGACAGTTTATTGCTTGTCTTTATCAAGTGTATTCATAAGCATCTGCAAGTGTTCTTCCATCCCTAAGCAGCAGTGCTCAGCAATGGTTCTCAAGTGTGTTGGGCTCAGAATAAGGGCTTTTAACCTGTCACTGCACAGATTTCCATCTGTTTCCATTTCCTCTGCTAAAAAGAGCCACTTAGGGTGCTGGAGTTGGAATATCTCAGGTAATCACTCACATTTCAAGCCATAAGTAGAATTTTTTCTCTCTGGATAATGTGTTTCCTATGTAAGTGCTTTCATTTCTGAGTCAATTGAGCAAAATATTGAGAGTAAGGAATGAAATGGCACCGAGAGGAGCAGATAGTTTCCTGTGTTACACAGAAGTGTATTTTTTTAAAAATTCGGGTTTTATTATTTTTATTTATGTATAAGCTCAGAGAAATAAAATGTGGGTTTCTGCTTCCTATCTTCTCCAGTCACTTTTATGTCCTTATTCTATATTTTAAGTGCTTATAGAAGGATGAAATGTGGGGTTCTGCTTCCCATCTCCTGCAGTTGTCCTTAATTTTTTTTTTTTCCTAAGTGGTTCCAGACTTGTTTCCTTTGAAGTCCTTTTCAGTCACAGCCTCTTCCTCCACACAGCAGGAAATCCCATTTTTCTTTGAAAACCCAAATTGGCCGCTGAGTCCTGACAGAGCTGCTCAGCCAACAGAAAGCAGAGACATCTTGGGTGCAGTTTGGGGTTTCAAAATCCCAAATCCTGATGGGATTTGGATCCTGGCAGGCAGAGAAACCCCAGCCAGAGGCACTGGTGAGACACTCTGATGGTGACAGACAAACTGCACACATTTACAGCTTTTCAGATGCTGAAGGGAGACACAACCCAGCATGAAAACGTTGAGTTGATTTTATTCTGTGTCCTTGTTAATTTGCTTTTCCCATCACTGAGGGGTTGCATTATCTGATGGGATTGTGTTGTCAGAGTAATTCAGGAGGGTTGGAGATGTTTCTTGAGGATTTGATTCATTAAGAAAAGGGCTGAATTTAAGTGTAAGACATTGCCAAGTGTGAGCTGAGCTCCTTTCCTGCCTGATCCCAGCAGGGCAGCAGTTTTGGGGGCAGGAAGGAGTTTTGGGGCTGCACTGCCCGTCTGCAGTCCCACAGCAGTCTGAGACATCCCTGTCCTTGCAGAGCCTTTCCTGCAGGACAATCCTCTCCAGCACCCCTGGAAATTGGCTCCATCCCTCCCATTTTCTGGATGTGGATATTCCAGGCTCCTCCAAGGCTGCAGGGTCCCTGAGGAGTCAGGAATCATTGCTTTAACCCAATCCAGCCTGTGCAGAAATGACCATGTGTTAACCTTGCTTTGTGCAGGTTTTAAGATAAAACCAAGCAGAGGTTTTATATATTAAAAAAAAAAAATTAAAAGTCCTGAGCTATCAAATCAAGATTTACTTAGTCACTTAGCTATAGTGGTACTTGGAGGTCTGTACTTTTTAAATAAAAGTAATCAATTTCTTTGTTTTGTTGTGATATAACTTTGGGTCTATGTATTTCCCCACAGAGATTTGGAAAACAGAAAGAAAGTGTTTTATTCAGCAAGAAAACCAAAACCAAGCAGTGTCAGATGGTGTGGGAATAAATTTTCTCATCCCTGGATCTGCTCAGAAAACAAGAATCAGTTATTCACCAGGAGGTGCTGAGAATCCATTGATCTGGTTGCTCTTTTTACCTCCTTGGTGTAGAAACTCCAAAGTCACAGCTCAGCATTGACACGTGGAGCCAGAATGGGGTTGCTTTTAGAGAAATAATAAATACATGTAGCATTAATATTCAGGCAGTGGAACTTCACTGGTGGAAATATTAATGCAAGTGCTTAGATCCTTATTTCACAAGGGAGAGGAAATAAGATTTCCTGGTGAGTCTCAGTGCCTGTGGCAAACTCTTACAGCTCCAAAATTAAGTTTTGGAATTGGTTTTATGAACTGCATATCATCAACTTAGTATAACAAATACAGTGGAGTAAATATTTACTCCTGAAAGCAATATGTTAAAAGAAATCTGAATGTGATTCTCAGCTGTTCAAGAATTGGAGGAAGTGACAGAAGCTTCAGAGGCAGCGTGGTTTTGTGGTTCTGTGGTTCTGTGGTTCTGTGGTTCTGTGGTTCTGTGGTTCTGTGGTTCTGGGGTTCTGTGGTTCTGGGGTTCTGGGGTTCTGGGGTTCTGGGGTTCTGTGGTTCTGGGGTTCTGTGGTTCTGAGGTTCTGTTTCTCTGGACTTTCTGGGCATTAAGGGTTTTTTATTCCACCTGGTTTCAGATGTTGGAAGTGAAAAGAGCTGCTTATCCCCTTCAGCAGGTCACAGAAAGCTGCCTTGTCTGCCAGAGGAATTCTGTTCCCAGAAGCTCTGAGAAAGGCATTCTTTATTCCACACTTTAAACTTTCTCACTGTCCGTTTTGGAAGGTTTATCCTGATTATAGCCCAGGCTGTGACCATTTTTTCCTGCTGGCCACAGCATCATTCATGGCCTTTGCAAATGAAGATTTTACCTTTTAATTCAAACTTACAAGCCATAAGAAGGGAGATGCTGTTGCCAGAATAATCTGGGTCAAGTCCAGAGCTCTCTACCTGCCCTTGGCTCTTCATCCCACGCCCAGCCCTGAGCAATGCCAGCATCTCCCTCACTGACTGCAATCAGAGCAAAGCAATGAGGTGCTCCAGTCTCTCCTTCCTTTGCAAGGGATGCTCACTGCTGACAGATGAGAGAATTGCATTTAGCAACACCGTCTGCATCTGCTAAATCAAAGTGATCACTGGTGATGTTGCCTTTTGCACGTCTGAATGCCAGCAGGGTGGAGTCACTGCAAGGGAAGTGGGGATTAGTCATCCGAGGAGCCAAAGATATTTCTCTGCATCCCTGTCTCTTAATGTATGCTGCATCCCCCCTTTTCTGTCTGCAGAGTGTCATTTATCAGGACTCCAAAATTCCACCAGCAGGGTATTTGAAAACTGTACAAGCAGGGAAGAAAATGGAATGGTTTGCTGCTAATGGAGGGAGCCAGTAATTAAGATTTATCTTAATATGGAGACTAAACAGAGACAAGAGCATTGATTAAAAGGGCTTTGCATTTGCAGAACACTGAGTTCCCATCTAGAAGAGACACTTAGGTCTTTGTCATAAATTACACTGTTCACCAGAGCTACAGGGAACATTTTGCTGGACCCAAAACTTCCCATCCCAGCCTCGCTTTCTATCCTTGTGGCCCAAAAACTTCTCATCCCAGCCTTGGTTCCTCTCCCTGTGGCCCAAAAACTTCAATCCCAGTCTTGCTTCCTCTCCCTGTGGCCCCAGGAAGGTGCCACTGTTTCCCTGGCAGTGGTCCAGCCCTGCTTGGTGAGCATCCCAGCCCAGCCTGAGCACTGATGGGCTTTATCTGTCAAAGCCACTTTTCTGGGAAGTGAGAAAGATGACTCTGAATCCCTTTCTTGTGTCTCCAGCTCCACATTTCCTCCATGCAGCCCCTCTGAGGCTCCTGCAGACCCACAGACATCATGTTGATCAGGGTCTTCAAACCAGCCTCGTGCATGCCAGGGACAGAACAGTGCCAGCCTCCACCTTGGGGTCTTCCCACGGGAGATGGTTTGGCTGGCCTTGACTTGTGCATTGTTTGTTCTTCAGGGCAGGTATTGTCCTTAATTTCTGCGCCACAGAGATGTGTGTTGGTGGCCATTTAGTAAAGATTTAACAAAGAGAAGATTCCCCACAGTGCTGTCGTGTGTCGAGTGGAATTAGCATCCAGAAGGAACTTGGAGCTCCTTTGTTCTCCTGTCCTCGTCAGAAACACACTGCAGAAATGGCAGCTTTTATTCACTTCTATTCACTAGGTCTGTTTCTTACACAGATTTTGAATGGGCTAATTTTTCTCCACAGGTGATTAGTTCCTTAGCTAACATGCTCCTTGGCAGTATGGACCTTGGAGCCATGGGGTGAGCTGGGCTGCCTCTGGATTTGTTTGGCTGCTGAGAGAATTGTTGAGTTAGCAGCTTGTCCTCTTTAGGTTTCACTCCTAACACCATCACCCTGTTTCCTTTGCAGTTCTCTACTCAGGAAGTAAAAGCCTTCATGTTATTAAGTGATAAATGAAGCAGAGCAGGATAAGATGTGATGAGCCAATAATATTGGAGACAAGAGCAGCCCAAAATGCACCCAACAAAATCTGCCTTTCCCCACTCCTGCCAGGGTGGCTCCACCTCAGGGGCTCCTCAATCCTCCAAACTCTTAGCTCTGTAGAACTCCTGCTCTTCCCGAGGCTGTGCTAAGAATTTAAAAAGCAGAATATCAGCTTCTTCCCCCTCTTGTACTCACTGCCTGTGAACGGGGAGTGTCAGGGAACTCAGCTGGCAGAAAGCACGATGTATAATTTACTGTTAATCGGAGGATTATGGAGATAAACAGAGTCTGCAGCCTAACAATGGCATTGCATTAATCAGCTGTAATCTCAGCAGCATTAATAACTCCAATCCACACCCAGTGTGTTCCCAAATCAGCATCACCACTGCCTGCAGTGCAGTGCAGCTCTGCTGGGATTTGGGAAGCCACTGGGATTTGGGAAGCCACTGGAATTTGGGATGCCACTGGAATTTGGGATGCACAGCTCAGTGCCCCTCGCTGGATGATCTGTGCTGTTGGCAGCTGGCAGTTTGCTTCCTGTCTCCCACATCTGCATCTCCTCCTCTGGCAGATGTGTCCCCAAGGTGTCCCTGTGCCTCAGGGTGATGGGAAATCCCAGCCCAGCCCTGCAGCTCTCCTGGTGGACAGAACTCCTTGCTGCTTCTCTCCTTGTTCTGTAGGACAACTGCTGGGTTGGTTGGAAGGTATTTTCCACATTCTCCTTCAAGCAGCTTTCCCCAGCAATTCCAGCAGAAATGGCATTTTTGTGTCACTCCTCCAGGTCTGTTCTGCAGGTTTGTCACTGCTGAGGGACAACTGGAAATGCTAAGCCACGATTACCATCATTCTGGGAGGCTCCACTGGCTGGGTTTCCAGCCTGCACACAGGACCATTCTCATGACCTCAGGCTCCCATGGATTTCTCTTGATAACACCATCTAATCGGATTTAGAGTTTAATTAAACAGCTGTCACTTTGCTTCCTCATTCTGCCACAATTTAATGTTGAATTAGTTCCTAAATTAGTCAAGGCTGAATGCTTGCCTTCTTACAACTGAGAGGTTGGATGAACATAAGGTTTGCTCTTCAGCTCAATCCAAGCGACTGAGGCTGATATTCTGAATTTTTGCTCTCTGTGCAGAGCTGCCACTGCCAGCAGGGTGATTTCCCTGGCTGGAGCAGGGCTGGAATAAAATGTGAGATTGCTGCAGAGTCACCCTGGGCTTACCTGACTGAGTGACCAACCTTGAGCACAGATTTCTCAGCTCTGGCCAGAACACTGTTACTTTAGGGGGATTATTTTCCCTTTCTAAGAAAGAAGGGATTTTTCTGAAAAGCAGTCCTGCAGAGTTTGCTCTGAAGTAGCACAGTGAGTGCAGCTGTGGAAGGAAATACTCAGCCCAGTATTGCTGCTGGTGGATTTTATCCAAATGAAGGTGACCCAGGCAGGAGCAGAGGATGAGCAGGTTTGTGGTGCTCTGGGTTGTAACTGCAGCTCCAAGGAGGAAAGCTTGGAGATCCCCTGGAAATTGGGGATATTGCATCAAATTCTGTAAATACATTTTTAAAGCAATTCCTTTAAAAATTACAGAATTTAGTGATTTGCTTTTGAATATCTCCTTTGATACCTCCTTGGACTTACCCACTAGAGTTTTCCTCTCATCGTTAGAAGAAGAAGAAAAATTGTTTTTTAATTTTACTATTTGTAATTAAAAACATTTAAATAGTAATTATTTCCTTATCTGTTGTATTCACTGAAGGGCTGCCCTGGTAACAAGAAAGAACCATCCTGACTGGGACTTTGTAGATGTTCTTCTAACAATAAAACCAACTTTCCCTCTGCAGTATCAGTCAGATGATGGTGGGATTTGGGCTTTGTGCTGCCAACACACTTGGAAGCTTCCAAAATTCAGAGCTCCAATCTCCCTTGTGAGGATTATCTGTGCAGCTCTCCATTGCAGCTCTGGAAGTGCCAATCCTGCCTTTTGTAGAGTTTGCAATTCACTCACAGAACCTTCTTTCTGACCTGGATATTGATGCTTACTTGTAGTTCATCTTCACTCTGTTTTTTTCAATTTACTCTACTTTCCTCATTTTTGAATTTCTTGGGGAACAAGTCCAAACATTGCTATCAGATGCTTTCAGTTTTTTTTGCCACACAAAATGAATTTGATTTTAAAACTTGCATTGCTGCCTGCCCAGAAAGTAGATTAAGTTCTTGGGGGATTTTAAAAATTAAAGAATGTGGAAATGGCCAAGATGCTGTGATTTTGAAAAGTGCCTTCATTTCCAACGAATTCTCAGTCTCTCTGAAAGTTTCTCAGTCATGTGGTTTGTACACTCCCAAATTAGCCTGCAATCAGGGCAGTGTATTGTATTTAAAAATGAGACCTAGAAAGCATCACCTCTGTGCTGCTGGGAGAACAATTGTTTCCCTAATGGTTCTTGGTTTAGAAGAATTAGGTTCTTCCCTAATTCTTTCAGATTGGGCTGCTGGTGCTCCTCAGTGATGATCAGGGATGCTGCAGGAGGTGGCAAAATGCAGGGAAATAAATTTGGGTGCTGAGCCAGAGCCCTGTGTCTGTGGCTCACCTTCAGGGTGCTCCTGGGCAGACAGAGTCTATTTCAGCTCCTTTTATTTTTATTTTTATTTTTATTTTTATCTCTTCCAGTTCAGTTTTTAAGGAGTCCTGAGCCATGGCTGCTTTGCTGCACCACTCAGAGTTTTCAGTCAGGCAGAGGCTCAGTTCTCACTGAATTGCCTTTGGCTTTATTGCAGCAATAAAAAGGGAACACAGAGGAGGAGAAGTTGTGCCAAGAGGCTCTTCCATATCCAGGGATGTAGGATATGCATTTCTCTCTTTGAGTTCCAGACAAAAAAAGACAATAACATCAAGACTTTGTTCTCTGGTCTTTATTTCTGGTTGGTTTTCACTATCTCAGAGCACTTAGAGCCTCAGTAAGGGAAGTGGCAGAGCTGAAAATTGCTGTTAGTACAGTGTGTGAAGTATTAATTGCTTGCACATCAGTATTTTGTGAGCTGTGTGCTGCCCATGAGTTCTGGCTGCTTTCAGGGGAGGTGACAGCAGAAGGTTTCCCTCTCTGCTCAGAGCACCAATCCCATTCCACTGCTGAGGATCCCTAATGGCTGTAATGCCACCCCCTAGGAAACCATTAGATAATATTTACAATATTTTTCCATCTCCTGTGTGCTCATCATGAATTTGAAATCCCTGATGTTCCTGTTGGACTACAGAGAAGGGATTTCAGTAGCTCTTTGACATGACAAACAGTGCCTTTTGCAGTTCTTGGGGCAGAGGCATCTCTGAGGTAATTAATCCAAATAAATTAATTCATACACACTCTCCTTCCTGTAATGAAACCATTAGCAAAGGGCAGCAGATTGGGGTTTCTAATTGCTCATCATGTCCCTGGAGCCAAATTTCCTTTCTTCCCTCCAGAAAGGGCTTGGAAAATTTGAAAAGGTTTTGGACCTTTGTATGAATGTCTTTGTCCCACAGCCACTGAGGAGTCAGATGGATCAAGAATGACCTATTGGAAGGAGAGGAACAGGAGTGACATTATTTCTGAGCAGCTGGTGGGGCAGCTCTGCTCTCTGGAGTGCAGGAAGCAGGAGTGGCAGTGACATTGGCCTGTCAGGAGATCCATGAGGAAAGCAGAGATGGTTTTCTTTGTCCAGCAGAGAAGGATGATATTGTTTGTGGTGGGGAACAGGACAGGATTATTGAGAACACAGGATTATTGGGGGATCATTCACTTCTGAAGAATAGGGGTACTAGGAGGAAGTGGTGAGGAAACCACAGGAGATCATCTTCTCCTTTCCTCCACTTCTTCCCTTTCTGGTCTTTCTGAATGAAGTACAATCTGTTCTTCAGAGATCTCTTGGGCTAGACTGTGCATTTTCTTCTGCCAGACAACCTATTTCATCCGTTCTCCATCATTATTTTTATAATAAAGATTACCTTAATGTCACACAAATCTGCCTTCTTGCAGTTTAAACCCATTACCTCAGGCCTTGTCCATGAGCATGGAAAACATTCTATTCATCATCATTTTTAAAGACTTTTATGTATATGGAGAGAGTAAACATCTTTCCCTATAATCCTCTCTGTTCTAAACAATCCCAATTCTTTCAGTAATTCCTGACTGAGCTTGCTTTCTAGCTGTTGGTTTATCCTCCTTTTCCTTTCTTATTTATTTCCACTTGAGCAAGTTTTCCTTGGCAGTCTAATTCCCAGGAGCAGAAAGTCCTTTCTTTGAGGCCATGCTGGTGCTGGGGAGGAGCTTGCTGGGAGTTAAACCTTGATGATGGATTTACTCTGCTGCTCGTGGCACAAAAGTCTCACCTCACTGCATAAGCAGGGCTTTGTTTTTATCTTCCTGGCAGTGGAGCAAGGCTTGTTTCTCCTTTGTTTTATGTGCATATGGTTTTCTGATCGCTCGTGAACTTCATAAATTAACATTAAATGCAAACATGGGTAAATCCCCAGGCCACAGAGTGTGTTTTATATCCAAAACTCTTTTATCTTTATGGTGTTTCTCTTCCTCTGAAGCTGCCCCTTTAAATCACATTTCTGTATCAGTAATACATATTGGTTGCTAAAGAAAAGGTGGATATGAGTAAAACCATTTCAAAGCCCAAAGAAAAGATTTCCTGTCATTTCCACAAACTCCTTTGAGCTCCTTTGCCCTGGAGTCCTTAGTTCTTGGTGTTTAACACTCAGAGACACAAAAATAAACTGTAAGGAATTGAGGCAAAAGATGAATTTGAAAGGACACCCAGCAGTAGCCAAATGCACAATGTGTTGTGTTCTGCTGGTCTTTGGTGAACCCCTGAGGTTACTCAGGGCTTGTTGCTTCAGAATTTTTCAGAGAGAAAAGTCGTGGGGTTTGGTACTGAGGGGTTTTGTCCTCAAATGTTGAGATCTGCTCCTTGGCATCTGTTTCTGGACTTAGCAAAATGGTAGGACAGACATGGAAATAAATACTTTTGGGACAAAATGTTGAAGTTTGAATGGCAGAAGTGAATTTCTAAAGCCAAACATTCACTGCAGCACTTTACTGAATGTGATACCCAGCAGGGTTTGTAGAGGTGGCTGGAGGTGTCCTTGAAAGTCAGGAGTTCCTGACTTATATATTCCAATAATATCCTTTAAAAATCCAGCTCTGATTTGATACATTGGGTAGCTTTGTCTTCTCCTGTGCCATAGGAATGATTTGGGGTTCTTACATTTCTAGAGCAGTCAACGTTCCTTTTTTAGCATTTTCTTTTAAGTTTGATGGGATTTCTTATGAGAGCTGAAGGAGGACCTGAGAAATAACAAGTTGCAAGATGAAAAGAAACTCTGACCTAAATTTCAAACTCACTAAACTTGAATTGAAAATAGTATCAACAGTATCAGTGCCCCATTTTGCTGCTGTTGACATCAGTGGCTGCAGTCCTCATGACTTCAGCGCTGAGGAATTTGCTGAATATTTTATTCACTTCATATTGAAAGCCGAAAAGTTGGAGAAAACTTTGAAGTTCTTCCTGTATGGGAATCTTGGGAATCCAGTGATGCTGAAATGGTTGAGGAGTTCCAAGTGTTAGCCTGGTTGATGGTGCATTGAAAGGTTTTTATATGGCACAACCCCAGCTCAAACTTCCCATTTCCTTGTTATTTTCCCTGCAGTTAACAGCATCCCTAAGTCCTTCTGGATTCCTTGCATTGCTTCATTGGCCATATCAGAGGAAATTAAATAATCTTGAACCACTTCCAGAGGCAGAGTTCACAGAGAGGCCTCAGCTTTGCAATGGGCTGAGATTCAAAGAGCAGCATTTGGGCTTTGGAGGCTCTTGAATCCTTACCCAAACATTGCCATCAAGCTGTGTTAGTAAAAACTCTGAAATCACGTTTTGGGAGGTGAATACTGGGAATAACCCCATGTATCTCAGCAGCAGAAGATACCTGTGATGTGCTGCTGATGTGAATTCGTGGTGTTAACAGAGTGCAGTGCTGACTGTGTTTATTCAGCAGATACCACAAGGCTGGGGTTACCTTGCCTTTTACTAGGGTTGCATCTTTTTATGGTTCTCTGAGCTGTGCAGGCGCTGGGAGCTGAGGTGTGAGCAGTGCTGTGCTCTGTGTTGTGTGCAGGACACGGAGATCCTCAACACGGCCATCCTGACCGGCAGGACGGTGGCAGTGCCCGTCAAGGTGGTGTCCATCGAGGAGAACAGCGCTGTCACCGACATCTCCGAGGCTGTGGAGTGCAAATCCTCGGGGGAGGACGTCATCAAGGTCAGTTCATGCCACGGAGAGGTGTCGCTGTTGAGCCGCTGGCAGAGAAAAGGACCCAAGTTCTCAGTGTGGCAAGAAAAAAAGTGTTTATTATTTTGATTTCCATATATATAGACTTTTCAGAGGTCACCCAGATTGGTCAGTCAGAAACCTCCCCCTAGGCCTGATTGGCCAGGCCTGGACTGTCCAAATCTCGAGACACTGTTCAAAAAATATCCAAACTTTATCTTTGTTTATAAAACACAGTGGAATGTTCTCACGAGAAAGACCTGTGCTAGCCACAGAGAGGTGTGTGAGTTCTCATGCTTTGTACACCAAAGGGAAATAGCCTGGGAATAATCATTAAATCAGCTCCTGCCAATGAATTGTGCTGCTGTTCCAAAAGCATGGAGAGGGATTTTTAGGAAGAGTGAGGAGCAGCAGCACAGCCACCACACTGAATTCAGTTTTTATCCATATTTTCAAATGCCTTGGTAATTCCACCTCCAGTCCTGTGTGCACAGATGACATTCACCCTGAAAGCAGCTCTGCTGTTAGCTCTGCTCCTCCAGATGTTCCCATCACCTTTCCAGCTGTGCCTCTCACCTCCACAGCTGCCTGGCTGGGGTGGGTTGGATGAGCAAGTGCAGTGCAGAGCCATCCTGCTGGGGCTGCCAAACCCCAGCTGGGCAGCAATCAGGGCAGGCAGTGCTCTGGGGCAACCCCAGGGCATTTGCCATGCAGGACTTGCATGGTTTGTGGGGTTTGGAGCAAAGGGGAGTTTAGCCTTGCTCTGGAGATTCTTTTGAACAGGGATTTTATTCCATTTTATTCCATTTCATTCCATTTTGTTCCATTTTATTCCAATTCTGGTTTTGCAGAATACAACACAGTGGGCTTTGTGATGATATTTTTGGGGGTTTTTAGTGTGCTCTTATCTCTCGTGGGTCTGTAGTGTAGAAATACATGAAATACATGATGCCACAACATCATGTTTTCTGGTCAGATCAGTTTGTGGGATCATGGAAAGCAATCAACTCCTGTGAACATGGAGAATCCAACAGTTGGTCATGCAGGTGGGGAAAATAGTCATATTTTGAGCTAAGGAAACCCCTGTGGAAGACTTTTACAGAAAGCTTTCTGCTTTCAGTGGATTCCTCAAAGCCAACCCAAATATCTCCATTTTGCTGGAGCTCAGTGCTTTACAGAGATTTTAATCCCTAGGGATTCCTGTTAATGTTTTTCCTGAGGTAGTCATGTAACTACAAATCAAAGAAAAAACTGAAATTTCGTTTAGAGAGATCATCCTGATTGTAACCTTATTGGAAACCACTTTGCTGAGTAAGAAAAAAACACAAGCTAGCATTCACAAATAACAATTTTTTAAAAATCAGAAAAGGGCTAGTGTGATTCCATCTTGCTTAAACATCTTACAAAATTTCACCAGATAATTCCAGCCCTGTGGAATTGCCAGCAGTGAAAAGGACCAGTTTTAAGTTCTTCCACTCAGAGAAAGTTTCAGGTTAGGGGAAAAAAAAATATATATGTGATGTGTGATGCATCACCAGATGATGCATAGAAAACGACAGCACAATTATTTCTCAAACAAAAATCCTTCTGGAAAAAATGGCTTCTGGCTTTTGTAGCTTTGGAGCATGTTGATGAAGAAGAAATGAAATTCCCAAGCCTCCCAAAACCCAGTGTGTTCTCACAGTAATTGCAGCTCAGCCTGGACTGTTGCAGTTCTCCAGCAGCTGATTTGGGAAGAATGTTTTCCTGCAGCACTGTGTCCTTTGCTTAGCACTTGGAGCCCTGCTGGGCTCTGCTCTTATTTTCTGCAGAAATCATTTCTCTCCACTGAAAGGATCCCCTAAAGCAGAGGCTGTTTGCACTGTCACAACATCTGGAAGTGGATTCCAGAATCCTGCCCTGGCTGGGTCACTCTGAAGTTGGAGTGAAACAAATAACTGGAGGTGAACTCCCAGCATTGATTGGAATCAGCTAGGGACATCTTTCAGGGGGAATTTCTTTCTCTTCAGAGCTGTTTTGAAATTGCTCAGCTGATGAGAGGAACTTGCCTGCTGTGGTTTTAGGGATAGATGCAGAATCTCTGGAGGGGTGTGGCTGTGGTGACATGAGTGCTAACTCTGGAAAATGTACAGCTGGCTGGAAAACACTGCTCCATTAAATGCTTGGGAAAAAGGGTTTTTAATTTTTTTTTCTGTCTAGAATGTTCTTATTTCCAGGAAATTTCTTTCTTTACATGAGGAAGTGGTCAGGGGTTCAAGGCAAATTGACATCTTCAGTTGGCTCAGATTTTAGAAAGCACTCAGAAAGCTTCAAATGAGCTCAGAAGCCTTTCATCCTTAATTCATTTTGAAATTCCCTAGCAAGCTTTTATGTAAAATTCTTCAGAAATATCATCTTCCTCTGGGAAATCCTGGTGTAGAGACCTTGTTGGGAGTAACCTTTCTGCTTAAAAATAAAATCCAGTCATCATAAATTACGTCTTTTGGGCAAAGCCCTTTGCACAAGGACTGTGTGCATGAGTTTGGAGTTCATTAAAGCCTGTAGATCACTTTAAACCACAAACTAATTACAAAAAATGGAGTTATTGATGAGAGCTATTGAGAGCTATTTAATACTTAGTCATATAACCATCTAGAGGTTCAGGTAGATATTTTTGTTTGCTTTTAATTGTGTGGAATTTCTGGTAATTTTGGATTCAGGCAAAGCTAGCAGAGTGAGGGCAGAAGGTGGAGATGCTCAGTGCCTGTCAGCACTTGGCCTGGAATATTTAGTTATCAAATAAATGTCCCTCTGCATGGTTTGTGTAAAGAGCTTCAAGGTAATCCTTCTGCCCAGCAATTGGCCATCAGATCAGAGCTTATTTATATTAATTTTATGCAGTTCCATTGCTCTCAGTAACAGAACCCTGTGCAAATCTGAACTGAAGATCTATCTACAGTTTCCCCAGTGACAATTGTGGTCCCAGGGCAGCTCAGTGCACACTTTGTGTCCTGTCTCAATGTGCTGACTACCACTCCTTTCACATTTTTTATTGTCTCATAGTTCCCAGTCCTTACTTCCAAATTTACAGCCGATTTCATGAACTTTAAATGCCTTTGAGTGCTCTAGACCTTCACACGGTGGTCCAACCTTTTAAAAGTGGACACAAAATTTATGATGGCACTAAAAAGGAAGCAAAAGCCAAATTTTATTTCGCTAAGCTGGAATTTACCAATAGAATCCATATATCTGGATCCATTAGTAGTAATTGCAGTTGCATGCATAGACTCTTTTCCATCTGCTGGAAATTCCAGTGGAATGGAATTTTTGCTGCTGCTGGTTCCACAGAAAGTGCTTCAAAATCACCTTCCAGGCTGCAAGAGCAACACCAGGAAAGTAAACAGGAAAAACAACATCAGTCCTGTAAATAGGAAAAACAACATCAGTCCTGTAAATAGGAAAAACAACATCAGTCCTGCAGGTCTGATGGGAAGAGGAGCAGTTTGCTGCAGACCTTTCTGAGTTACACAAGAGGATGCTTTGCCTCTGCTCTCCTTTCCTGCCCTGGTTGTAATTTCCACATTGTCAATCTGTCCCTTGCAGACACACAGTGAGTTAGGAAATGACCAAGCCCTGTGATGTTCTCAGATTCACAACTAGTGCCCAAAGTGTGTGGATGGAACTCAAAGTCATTTCTCCCTGGGATCTGCTTTGCCAAGCAGGATATTTGGGGCCGTGCTGCATATCTGGGCTGCCATATCCCCAGTGAGCAGCAGCCAAGCTCTCTGTTTGTCCCCATTTGCAGAAATTGCTTGAGTGGAGAGTGCACAAACAAGGCAGATTTTGGTTTCTGTGATAATGTGAGCTGCAGAGAGCTCCCGTGGCTCAGCACAGCTCCAGCTCAGCTTCAAAAGCTGGTCATTTGGGAGCAAAGAGATGCCCTCCAGCCTCAGCTGGCATTTTGTGCCCCTTTTAGTCTCTCAGTTCTGTCGCAGTGAATGATGTTCAGTTAGTTAAATGCACTGCTCTGCTCTGCAAAGCTGCTGCTGAAATCTTGGTAATGAGATTAGCTAATGTACAGCCTTTTCCCTAAGAAAAGCTCTCTGGCTTTGGGGGGTTTCTGCTTAGTTTTGCTAACCTGGCTGCTGATACTGAACATGCAGACCTTGCTCAGCAGGGAGAGCCCAAATGGCAACTGTGGCCCTGATTTTCCAGAGTTGTGCTGCTCAGTGCTTGGGGTTCTGTCCCTGTTTTCAGTGGGGATTGCTGGGAACCTTGCCTGAGGTGTGACCAGAGGGCTGAGCCCACGTTTGTGATGTTTACCAGCACAAAGCACCACTGAGAGCTGCAGAGGGTTCATGCTGAGGAGGCAGCGTGAGGCTGAAATCAGTGGATAAAGTTAATATTCAGAATTAACTGAATCAGTATGAATAAAGTTAACACTGCCCTGCTCCCTGTGCCCAGAGTGGGAATTGTTCATCAGCTGTTTCATGAAACAGATTCGTTCTTTTGGTGGGTCCTTGGGAAAAAGAGCTCTCAGGGTTATTCTTGCACTTAATGGGAACAAATCAAACCTTCAATGTATTGAGATGCCAGTTTTCACCAATGCATTGAGATTACAGTTTCACCACTTGTTGCTGTTGAGCCACTAGCAGAGAAAGAAGACCCAGATTCTCAGCATGGCATAAAAAAGGAGAGCTTTTATTATTTAATTCCAACTTATATAGATTTTGCAGAGGTGACCCAGATTGGTCAGTTTGAAACCTCCCCCTAGGCCTGACTGGCCAGGTCTGAACTGTCCACATCTCGAGAAACTGTTTTTAATAACATCCGAACTTTATCTTTGTTTATAAAACACAGGAAGAAAAGGGAAAAAGTTCCCATGAGAAGGTCTGTGCTAGCCACAACCACTCTATTGAGATGATAGTTTTACCAATGTATTGAGATGGTGGTTTTACCAATATATTGAGATTACAGTTTTACCAATGTATTGAGATGATGATTTTACCAATATATTAAGATGGTGGTTTCACTAATGTATTGAGATTACAGTTTCACCACTCTATTGAGATGCCATTTTTACCAATGTATTGAGATAACATTTCCACCAATTGTATTGAGATAACATTTCCACCAATGCATTGAGATGCCATTTTCACCACTCTGTTGACATGCCAGTTTCACCAATATATTGACACAACAGTTTCACCAATGTATTGAGATGCCATTTTTACCAATGTATTGAGATGCCATTCCCACCAATGTATTGATGACATTTTCCCCAGTGCTGGGTGTGCAGGGCTGTGTTCACCTTTGCTCCTGCTGCACTTTCCAAACCCCTGAGCTTTGCCATCGGTGGCAGCCAGGGGTGGCTCTGGCAAGTCAGGTCACCCCAGCAATCAGCAGCTCCTGCAGGGGAGGTTTCCATTTTAAAGGCTGCTCTGACAGTGTCACAAAGCTGTAAATATCATGGAAGACCTCAGCTCTGAAGCTTGAACTTTTATCAGACTTCAACAGTTTAATTTGAAAAAAAAGGAGTAGTATAGGCCTTGAGACAGCTTCAATTTTCCACTAGGTTACTGATTATTCAGGATTATGCAGGCAGGCATTGAAATCCTTCTTATGAAGCCTAATGTTCATGTAGCAGAGGATTTCCTTTGTGTGTAAGACCATAGTGTTTAATTGGAATCAAGGCTAGAGAGCTACACGGAGTTTCTCTTTCAAAACCTGTAGAATTTAATGGAGGATAATTCCCTTTGTACAGAGGATGTTGTTAGAAAGAAATCATGGGAGAAATTCTATAGCAAGGACATGAATATTACAAAATTCTAAAGAATTGTCTGAAAAGCTTGTGGAATGATTATCACTGTGTAATATTTCCTATATATTCTGTGTTGGTCTGTGGTGAATAAGTCATCCTGGTGCTCTGTGTTCCACAATGGAATGAATGACTCCCAAATTTGACCTCCTTGAGCTCCAAGTGCCTTCCTGGTGTGTCAGAGCTCCACACAAGGAGTCTCATGGATGGAAAGTGCTGAGCAGCACTCTTCCTTGCTCATTAGCCTGTAATTTGTCACTGCAATTGAGATTCCTTTAAGAGACACTGGAAAAAGCTCTCTGCTCATAGAAGTGCTTTCATAAATATTTAAACATTTATGTAACCTTTGAATATTTTAGCAAGATTTACATTAGTAGAACAGAAATGGGCAAATGGGTTTACACGAAAATCTTACAAAAATGCAAGATTCTGAAGCTGATGAATGCAAGCAGGACATCCCCTGTTAGCACAGCTCCTCATTGCTGCTCAGCCCTGAAACCACAGACTGAAACCTAGAAAATGTTCTGATGCCTCCCAGTTTTTCAGTCTCCATAAACCTGACAGGGTTGCTGCATCCAAACCTTCTCTTTTTGTCCTTCTGAGGTGTCCTTGAGAGGTGAACAGTTGGTATCTCCAGAGGTGAACACCACTGGGAGAATAAACAAATTTGGACTCACAGAGGAAACCACTCAGTTATTTTTAGGTCTTGTGGTTCATTCTTTCCACTTCTGTGTACAACAGGTATGAACCAAGCAGTGCTTTGACTTCTCTGTATTTTGAAAGGCAACCTTAGCTTATATTTGACATGAAATTTGTCTTTTTAAAACTGATTCCACCGGTAATTGAAGGAAGATTCCTCGGGTATTTGTGGTGGAATTGAACCCAGCAGAGCCAGCTGGAGAGGGACAGTCACTGCCCAGGTCACACAGTGCCACAGGTAGCGATTCTCTCCTGATTTCCAGGCAGCAGTTCCCTCTGTCAGCTCAATAAAATGTGATTTGTTGCCGAGAGAATCTGTCCAAGTCATCTGGAAAGGCAATGGCCTTTGTTACAAGGGGGCACAGAAATATAATGCCAGAAAAAAGACAAAGCAGAAGCCTCTGGGGAGTTGTGCTTAGCTCTGTCTTTTGCTGTCTGCTTCTTTATTTTAGTTGTAATCTGGAGCAAGAAGTTAGGAAAATAGAAAAAAAAAGGGAAAAGTAGCTGAATGCAGCTTAATAATGAAAGAAACTGCTGAAATAGCATCAGAGAGCTCTTTAAAATGCAAAACTTCTTGCTGATCTGCTAAGCAGAAAAGAAAAAACCCAATCACTTGAAGGTGGTGGCTAAGCAGGCTTTCCCTTCATCATTGCTCCCTTCTTCTGATGGCAAAGATAAAAAGCACTTTCAGAGGGAAGATGTTTTCATAGTAAAAACATAAATACTACAGGAGATGAGAGACACATCACTGCTCAGTCTCCAAATTCTGTTGGAAACTTCCTTGAACTGGCGTGGGCAGAACCACAGCTGAGGTTGGCCAGAAGAGACAGAAAAATACTTTTATCTATCAAAACTTCTTCAACAAATACACCTTTTTAATTAAAAAAAAAAATGTTTTGAGTTCTAATGTGCCCCATTTTTTTTAATCTGCCTTCTATCCTTCCTCCATGCTTCCATGTGACATTGCCCTGGGTTGTCCCTGCCAGCCCTGTGTCTCCAGCTTGTTTTACCCCACAGAACAGATCAGAGGAGTTGTGCCAAGCCTGAATTGAGTAACTCCAGAACCAATTTGTCTGTGATGTTATTTCCACCTGAGTTAATCCGAGCTGAAGCACCACACAAGCTGTACCCATTTTTTGTGAGGGGCATCTCAGCAAATCAGACCTTACCTGGGGCTTGCTGATGTTGTAAATTGTAGCAGAGCCAGAACATCTGCATTTGCTCTCTGAGGCTGAGAAATCTTGTTTATTTACTTTTTAAGTGACACTGGGTGAGGGAAGGGCAAGGAAAGCAAACCCACTTGCTCTCATTTTTCTTCTGCTGAGGCTGAGCTTGGCTGAGGTGTGTTGTTTACAGCGGTGGTGTGGGATGGCTTTACCTGAACATTTCATGAGGATCATCAACCCACAGAGAGCACACCCACCTTGTGATTAGATGCAGAGATATTTTCTCCCTTCACTCTCTATGTAGCAACAGCTGGGAAGTGTTGCCTTTCTGTGTCCAAATTAATCAGTGTTGCTTCCAGAATGGATACCTGAAAAGAGTTAAAATACATGGAGTAATATAGGAACACAGTCCAGTGTGAGCTCCTCTCCTCTCCTCTCCTCTCCTCTCCTCTCCTCTCCTCTCCTCTCCTCTCCTCTCCTCTCCTCTCCTCTCCTCTCCTCTCCTCTCCATCACAAATACAGGAGCAGCAGGAAAAGCACATGTAGGACATTAGCAATGCTTGTTCTTGGGGAAGAGAAGAATGTTTTTCGCAATGAGCTCCTAAGGAGCTGCCAGTGCTGCTGATGCATGTCCAGCAATAACCACCAACCTGGAGCAATGGGAAGGCTTTGTGAGGCTGCTCAGCCACCTCCTTAGGATGCTGTATGGACTTGTTGAGCCATTTGTTTGTGGCATGCCCACGGAGCCTTGTAGCAGCTTTACAAATACAGAGGGAGATTGGATCTCAGCCCAGAAGCATTTTGGAATTGCAGTTTGCTATTATTGTTATTCTTTTTCTTTGCCCAATAGTTAGGTTTGTTCAGTTACTGACAGCACTGAGCTTTAGACAATACAAAATCATACATATGGACTAGAACTGCCCACTCTGAAGCTGAGTGGGTTGTCAGAATCTTTGCAATGGGCAGCAATAAGCACCTTGCATGACTAAACTGCAGAGTTCATTTTGTCTTTGGGTTCAACTCCTCAGAAATGAGTGGGATGGAATCAACTGCAGGCCAGCAATGGCTGCTGCTCCAAGCAGAGTTCAGTTTGATTTTGCTGACAAACCTCCCAAAAGCTTCTGCTCAAAGGAAGGTAAGGCTGAAGAACCAAGAGCTTTATGTGAAGGTGCTTTTCTGGATGTTTCAGACACAGGATGCACATGAGCAGCTCACATGGAGCTGCTGGTACATCCCAGAGGCTGCTGGAATGCTCACTGCTCTGCACTGATGCAGCTCAGGAGTGATGGAGCTCAGGAATGATGGAGCTCAGGAATGATGGAGCTCCTGCCATGCAGCCTTGCTTGTCTGCCCTTGGAGTTATTTTCATGAGAAATTTTCATGATGTTTCCTCTGCCAGGGTGAAGCTGATGCAGAGACACCACAGAAAGAATGAGCAGCCCATCTAGGAGAGGGTTGTGAATTCCTGCCTGGTGTTATATAGGATATTTATTCTGTATTATTGGGTTCCTCCTGACCTCTGCTGCATGGCACTTTTAGATTAGATCAAATAGTCATTCTGCAACAGCCTGGTGAGAACTAAACCTCTTTCTGCGTTGCCATTCAAGTTAATAGATGTAAAACGAGGCCATGCAATTCATAGTGCTAAAATGAAGACATTCCTGCCACCTTCAGGCCTTTAAACTGGCCTCAGATGGTGTGAGGGAGAAGCCTGAGGAGATGGATGGGTCAGGTTTAGAGCATATGGTAGTGCTTCAGTCAACAGAGCTGTTAGAGAATAACCCTCTCAGGGAATGAGGCAGAGAAATGTTTGTATTCTGTTCTCTGAAGTTTCTTTCTGCAATCTCATCGTCAAATATTTTAGCAGAATATGAGCAGTGCTTACAGCCAGCAGAGGAAACAAAGGGGCTGTGTGTGTCCAGCTGGGAGCACTTCAGCTCCTGCATCTGTGGTCACAGAGGACATCTTCTGTTTGATTAGTCTGGGGACATCAGCATTTCCAGCTGATAATCTTCATTTGAGTGCAATGGGATTGGGAACGGATAACAGGGAGCAGATGATAATACAAATCTATGTTCAGGTGGGGAGATGTGTTTCCACCATTACTGCTGCTCGTTAGGGGTGATGGAATGGAATTGTGACAGGAGGGGAGCAGGAGCAGGAGCTGGGGATGTGCTGGCTTTGCTGTTAATTCCTGCAGACATACCAGCTCATTTAGTAATGGAACAGCTCCCACTGCTCACCACTTAATGCATGATTAATGTGCCACAGGATTTCCCCAGACATTTATGACACCTTTAGGAATAGAGATGACAATGACTTTATCACACGGAGTCACTTCATACTGTCTGCATCTCTCTTAATGATTTATATATCCAGGAGTGATTTTATCACTGGTACTCAGTAACATAATAAATGAGAAAACTCAATGGTCTGTAAATTACAACACTGATTAAAGAAGTGATTACTGATATAACTCTTACACGACTATGATAATGCTTGCTTATATTTCAGGACAGCATTTACATATTAATGATAAATCTGCTGTAGTGTTTAGGAATACTTTACAGCTTTAATCAAAATGTAAACATTTATAAACAGATAATGTTTATTGCAGAGGAAATGAGTAGACTTCTGTTACTCTTCAGTGGGTGAAATCTACTGCAGGGCCAGTCTTGAAAGCAGCACCACCCCCTGAGGAAGGTCATCACCAGGCTAAAGCTTTGGTTTGCTGTTTGCCCCTGTGGAGAGCAGTTTGGGTTCGCTGGGTTCCTCTTGACCAAGCTGGGAAGGAGCTTTGCTCATTAAAAATTCCCCAGCCCTGCCATGGGTTTGCAGCTCGCTGCATCACAGGCAGAAAATCAACCGCAGGCTTCATGAATAGCATCCACTCTGTAGGCATCTCCAGCATAATTGTGCCTCCTGAGCCAGGGAAGGGTTTTGTGTTCAGTGCTGCCATTGCAAAAGGCCATCATTAACATGCATAAAGAGCAGGGAGCCTGTGCTGTTTGCTTTGGGGTTGAGCTGCCAGGGTTTTGCTCGGAGCTTGTTTTGTCACACTGATTACCTTTTGTCCTTCCTGTCTCTTCCTCCGCTCAGGTTTCTGACAGATGTGACTATGTTTTCGTCAATGGCAAGGAGATGAAGGGCAAGGTGAATGCTCTGGTGAACTTCACCTACCAGTACCTCAGTGCTCCCCTGCAGATGACAGTGTGGGTGCCTCGCCTGCCCCTGCAGATCGACATCTCAGACACTGAGCTGAGCCAGATCAAAGGCTGGAGAGTGCCAGTTGTTTCCAACAAAAGGTGGGCTTGAGTTGTTAAATATCTTGGGTGATTTGTAAAATCAATGCAGCCAAAATGCAGCATCCTTCCCTGAGGAGCAGCGGTGCTGGAATCCCCAGCTTCCCACTGGGCATCTGCAGATGTAATAAAGCTTTTAAAAGTTGTGGGAGTTTTGCTTCTGTGCATGTGGCTGTCTTGGGCAGCAGAGTACAGAGTGGAGCTCTGGTAAGGTCACTGCCAGAGCTGTGTTTGGCCATGGCAGCACAGATGGAGAGGTGGCACAGCTGTGTGATGCTCCATCGTGTGGGACAGCCAAGAATCATCGCTGGGCCAACACACCACAAGGGAGAGCTCTGTTTACTCACCATCTGATGTCCATTTTCACTGCTGTTCTCACAAACATTTCTTTCTGCCTCGCTTTCTCCTGCCACAGGCCCACGAGGGACAGCGATGACGAGGACGAGGACGAGCGCAGGGGCAGAGGCTGCACCCTGCAGTACCAGCATGCCATGGTCAGGGTGCTCACCCAGTTTGTGGCCGAGGACTCCAGCCCTTGGGGACAGCTGAGCTACCTGCTGGGCTCAGACTGGCACTTCGACATCACCGACCTGGTGATGGATTTCATGAAGCTGGAGGATCCTCACATCGCCAGGCTGCAGGAGGGCAGGATCCTGGTGGGACGGGAAGTGGGGATGACAACCATGCAGGTACTGCTCTGGCAGGGGTTCTGGGGTGCTTCTGGGGCTGCCATTCCCACAGAGTGCAATTAATCTAATCTCTGGTGGGATTAGATCTGTGAATCCTTACTAAAACCAAGGTATGAAGGGTGAATAGAGCTAATCTAGGCTGTGGATGTGAGGAAGGTGGAGAAGACAGCCTGTGCATGAACTGGCTATCCATAGTTCCCTAAAGAGAGCAGCACAGCCCTTAGCTCAGTAAAGGGAAGGATATTGTAGTTCCATCAGAAACAGAAGAAAGCAGAGAAATTATTATTTCCAGGCCCAGAAGTAAAGGACAAATCCTAGGCTGCTAACCTGCCTTTGAAGTAGTTGGGAGGTTTAATGAGCTCATCCATATGGGAGCACAGAATAACAGGAGAAACAACTTTAAATCCACTCGCCTGGTGAAATGATGCAAATAACACAGCAGAGACAGGACAGCTCCCAGTCCTGACTGTTCTCAGCCATAACCTCTCCACTCATGTTTTTCTGACCCTTCTAATGAAATCAGACTCCCTGTTCAGTGTGCTCTTCATTTCTGTGAGTAAAGCTTTGCAGACAGGAAGGGATGACGACCTTAAGAAAGGTTATATTAATTGATCAGCCTTTTCCTAAGCTGATTCTTTTGTGATTCTCCAAAGGTTTTGTCTCCTCTGTCTGACTCCATCCTGGCAGAGAAGACAGTGACAGTGCTGGATGACAAAGTGACCATAACAGACCTCGGGGTGCAGCTGGTGTCTGGGCTCTCGCTCTTCCTGCAGCCAAGTGCAGCCACCAGCAAGGCCATCGTGGCCACAGCTGTGGCCCAAGAGCTGCTGCACACTCCCAAGCAGGTAATGTACACTGAATTTACTGCTTGGACCTTCTGGGATGGGGCAGGATTGTGTCAGTGTCAGGGACAGATGGTAATTCATAACAAGTTTAGAATTTAGACTTTAGGTTAGGTGTTATCCATGTCCATGTTAATTACTTTTTGTTACAGGTACTCTTCTCAATTTGTCCCTTTAAATGTTGACTTCAGAATTCTAACTACACTAAATTTCATGCTAATTTTAATACCCTTTCTTCAGCTAATGAACCTGTGTGATTTTCGCTGCACAGGCAGTCATAGGACAATAATCCTGTTTTGCTATCTGAGCACATCCTTGGTTTTCATGCAGGGGAGCACAGAGCTCTGTGTGTCACAATTTAATATTTTGAAGGGCTGTAAAGCAGAGGCAGAAGATGGCCAGATACATTTCTTTTCTCTCCTGGAGTCATGGCACGCTGCCAGGCTCATCCCTCCTTCTGGTTTTTATATGGATTTTGGGGGTTTCATCATCCAGTTCCTGTGCTGATCTTAATTTAAGCCAGCAAATTCCCATCTCTCTGAAGGGGATCTTTCAAAGAGTGTCTCAGCTCACAACCTCTGTGGAAAAGAAGACTAGAGAACACCAGCTGAGGTCAAACAGTCCCTCTGGCCCACATCAAACCCAAGGGTCAGCACTGGAACACACTTGCTCAGTCAATTGATTTGAGGGTTGGGACTGAGGATCATGCAATTCAGTCTGTCCACAGCTACTCCTCTTGCAGAAACTGTTTTTCATCTCATATAGATAAGGAGAGGTCTCAAGTCAAGTTTTATGGCCCATTTTCATGATTATTGCTACCTAATTTTCTGGAACATAAAAATAATTTGGTTTGTTTTATAACTTAGTGACAGGAAAATGTCCAAACTAGAAGGACACTGTGCCCATCTGCTCCATTTGCTGCATCCTGTAAACATCAGAATCTTCTGTAATTAACCCATTTATAGCCTTCTTCAGGGCTTAGGAGCCACATCTGGCATTGTGGCCTGAGACAAAGAGTGAGAGAACACAAACTGCAGCATTCCTAACCCATCCTGTCCTGTAGGACGGAGCACTGCTAGTCCTGCAGCAGCTTTGGGAGAATCCTGGCTTGGATTGCAGGTAAAAGAGCTTGTGAACCTGGAAAGGCTGTCCAGTCCCATTGTCAGCTCCTCAGATTTGTGGATGATCTGTCCTGAGTGTGCAAAGATACTTATCAGCATCAGGTTCTAGCAGGAATAGATTTCACACAGGGAAATAAGTGGGAGGAAATAGTGTAGGAGTGACGTGTAGAGTCACAGACATCTCCTTTCATTTGCAGTTTGAATGAAGGATAGAACATTCAAGGCACTTTTCCTTAGGAAAATGAATGCAAATGTAGGAATGTTTGTGGCTAAATTTTGCAAGTGACTCATGATTTGGAGTGCATCAGCTGAGATCCTGACTGAGCTGGAATTTTGGAGGGAAGAGCTGAGTGTTTTCTGAAAATCAAGCCCTTTGGAAAAGAGGGTTTTTTCCAAGGAAACAGCCCAGGACTAAGCATATGCTTGAACCTTGTGAGGGCTTCATTATTTAAGTGTGGTTTTTCCTCTCAAGCAAGTTAATAAAAACCCCACTCATTCTGTGGAGTGCAGGGCAAGGCACAAAGCTCTATACAGATTGTGTTGGGACAGATCTTTCAATATCATGGGGATGGATTCAGGATTTTTTTTGTGGCTTTCTGTCAATGCCTGTGATGACTGATTAGTTCCTTGGTTATAATGACCACACCATGTCTGCATATTTGGCACAAAGCAGCCAAAACACAAGTTCTGAAAACAAAAAAAACCTTTCTCCATAAATACAAAGCACTCTGAAGAAGATAAGCTAATATATTTTTACCTTAAGTTAGATACCTTTATCTATAGCTGAGCAATTAATTACCTGCTGTGACAAGGTGACCTTGAGGGATGCTGAGCCCATATATTATTTTTTAATCAATAGGGAGCTCATCGGCACTGAAAATGGATCAATGATTTAGGTGCCTAAAAATAGACACAGGTTGGCCAACTTCTAAATATCAGAGATGAAGTATCTTCTGAAAACTTGGAACCTGTGGCTGTGAGTAATCTATTTTTAGTGGCCATCTGCTCAGGTAGGAAAGCTGCTCCATTTGGCTTGCTGACTGCTGTTAAATCAACACTGTCATCTTAAAGGCTTCTCCAAAATGTAAATAAAAGAAAACCTACAGGGTTTAAGTGTTTTCTGATCTAAGTGAGCTTCAAGGGCTCTCCAATCTCAGCTGCCTCTGCAGGGAAAATCACAGTCAAATGCAGGTTTTTTGTCACTGTAGGGTATTGCATGAGGTCTAATGAACCGAAATGGCTCAGTGGAGAAAGAAAAATAAACCTTTAATAAACAGCTCTGGGTATTAATGCATCTCTCGGTGCTACTGGGAAACTGCAGGCATTTTCTTAGGGAAAAAGAGCAAAGTTGGTGCTTTCCAAAAGCCAAATTCTGGTTTCCTGTGTGCAGAGCCTGTTGCCATCAGTGAGGATGCAGCCCTTGGTTTGGGGTTTCTGGGTTCGTTCCCAAATCCCTGCCTTTGGATGGGATTTTAGCCCAACTTCACACAAACCAGCTCTGAGAATTCACTGACAGTCATCTCACAGTTAAGGAACACATAGTAGGAGTATTTTGATGGTGTGGATTCATTCCCCCATCCTGGCAGTGTGAGATACACTTTAATTGTATTTATATCTCCTTTAAACTGACAGAGCAATGCAGTGGCTCACAGGCATGACAAAGGAATTAAGCAGCATGGGAAAGGGAGAAAGGATGCATTGTTAGATAAGAATCTGAATTCTTCCCTTGCAAATACAAGCAAATTCCCACTGGAAAGGAATGTCACATTAGCAGATTGGACAAAAAGGAGAGAAAGAAATACACAGTGGGGGAATGCATGGTTTGAATTAAGATCTGAGTCTTGGCTGCCTTTCATTTCCACATCATAACCATCAAGCCCAATTTTTACTACACAAGCCACAGGCTTAAAAATAAATGCACATGTAGTGCTTTGATATTTCATGTGATAAAATTGCTGGGGAAATCCATTCCAGCATTCAAGGCCCCAGACAGAACAATCAGAACTGGTCCAATAGAAGCTGCTGAGAGCAGTGTTCCTTTGCCTTTCTTTGAGGCAGGGATGTATTTGTTTTCTGCAGAGCCAGCTGTTTCTTCCCTCTGATGTCCTGCCCCACTCCAGGACTCTTGCAGCTGACCCCAGAAACTGAGGGCTTGCTCACAAATACTGCTATTTGTGCTGCAGTGAATGAAAACCATTAAAAGGCCTCTTTATTCTGAGCGTGGAATAAAATCAAATATCCTGATCTGTGTTTCTAAGCAGCAGAATTCTCTGAAATGGAACCGGTTTATCTGAGAAGGTTTATCAAATGGTGTCTTTGGGCTGATAAGGCACAGTGTCATTCAAGGCCAGAAAAGGTGGTGGAACTGCCACAGATCAAGAGCTGAAGTACACCTGGAATGGGGGAAGAGAGCAGCAAAGGCACAAGGGGAAATGTAGACTAAAGATGTCTTGGGAAAGCCTGATGGTAACCAGCAGTGGTTGTAGGCTGCAGTTCCTTCATCTCCTCTGGAGTGGATTTTGCTGTCATTAACAGGATCTGGTGAACATTATCTGACTCACTTCACATCCCAATCAGCACTGCAGATCACCCTGTTCTGTGGGAAAGGCTGGCACTGAGGTGGCACTGAGGTGGCACTGAGGTGTCACTGTGGGTCATTGGCTCTCGGAGAGCAGCTGAGCACTGTGTGGGTGGGAGGAGAGGAAAAGTGGGGCAGAGAGAGACTGCAAAGCCAGAGAATCCCTCCAGCTCTGTGCTTGATAATTAAAGAGCACCAGCATTTGTCACCTCGGTGTTGAGGGCATGAGCTGAGGGGCAGAAACTCTGCAGGTGAGAAACCTCCAATCCATCTTCATCTGCTGAGAGTAACTGGAGGACCTTGTCAGAGATGTGGAGGGGATTTATTGATGTGGTACACAGGATTTGCAGGAACAGCTCCTTGAAGGACATGGTGCTAAATCATTTCCTTTTTCTCTCTTTTTTCCTTTTTAGCTTTTCAGAATTTATAATCATTTGGGAAATTCACTTCCTTCCCTTGCCTTTGGCTTTCCTTTAATGATGTGACTGAGAGGAGATGATCTCTTGCCAAATAGGATATTTGGGCTGATACAATATATTTTGGCAGGATTTTAAATTCTCTCTCTCTTTCTCTCATTTGTTTTCTTTCCCTTTTAATTAATGTTGTCTGTAGTATGAGCATGACAATGTCGTGTTGTGAAAAAAATTGGTTCCTCCCATGAAGAAACGTTCTCTTGGAAATAAAAAACGTCAGTGCTGGTAGAAAATAATGGCTAAGCCATTGCACACCTCTGTTATCCACAGTAAATCACACGTGTGCCTGCAAATTTCAGCTGACTGCCATCTCATTTTTCTCTGTCTCTGCTTCATAAAACCAGGAATGCAGAATAGCAGAGAAATGGCGTAAAGAATAAAAGTTGCTTTGAAGTTGCTGGCAACTTTGTCCAAATGCACAAAGTGATGTAAATCCTTTTGCAGAGATGTGGAACCATGGATGTCCCCAGCTGGGAAGGAGGCACAGTCTCATCATTTCCAGCCCTACCTGCACAAACTCCTGCACTCATTTTCTCCCCCTGCTCTGAAAAGGGAGCACCTCTGGCAGGCAGTGATGGCAGCTGGAAATGCTGCTGCTGGGTGTTTTCCCTTGCACAGGTTGATGGAAAATCAGTGTATATTCCCCAGTGGCACACAAGGCTGCCCTCTTGTTTTAGGGAGAAGGAAGGCAGCAGAGTGTTGAACTGCCTGAGGAGATGAATCTTTTTCTCTCTGCACATATCCATTAAAAAAATCCCTTTGCTTTCCCGTGACCGGGTTTGCTCTGTATGGATTTCTGAGATAGAAATTCGAGCTGTGCCCTGCAGCTTTGTGCTCCTGTCTGTTCAGCCATTTCAGGGTTGTTTCTCTAATGAAAGATCAGATGGTTTAATTTCCTTATGCAGCTCACCCTTCCCAGCTTCTGAGTTAGCCTGGCTCCGTTTCAGCTGTTTGAAGTATATTTGAATCACCAAGAACTTTGCCTTCTTCCCTGTTGCGCCACAACTTATTTTTCTTCTTTCAGTCCCTCAAGTCCTTGCTGATAGTGCTTTGGAAATCAAATATTCAGTATGGCCCAACCTTCTGCTCAGCTAAATGCCCCTTGCTGCTTCCATTGAAAAGCTTTAAATTCAACTAGAAGGGTAGCAATTCCCTTTGTTTATAACCACAGCATAACAAATTGCAGCCAATTGAAAACCATATTAAGTTGTAAATTTGTATTATGACTGGACATTAGCAGGGTGGCAATGTTTTTCGCCAGTGCTGATTTTTCTAGCCCAGTTGTTCTGATGTACCCAAGTGTGAAGTTATTAGAGCCATTTGTGGTTTAAGTGTGGGAAGAAAAGAACTTCTCTTCTGTGGGAAGTTGCACTCTGGCAATCTGCCTGGCCGTCTGCTGGCTAGACGGGCAAGACATAGAACAAATGAAAAATTAAAGAGATTTCCTGCAAAGAAAGCTACTGAGATGTGGAGAAGCAACTATCTGCATCATCTGGATGGGATTTCAAATGGCAAAGAGCTGACCTCTGGCTTTGTGTTTGCTTCTAGTGATGACTTCTCACAGTGCTACCTGCAGAGCACAAAGACAGACCAATTAAATCCAGGCCATTTGTATTTTTATTGTCGAAATCACGCCAGAATCCCCATCCTCATCTTCTTGACACAAAAATTTGGTGGACTTTTTAATTATCTCAAGGATAAAATGTGTTTTGCTTGAAACAACCCTTTCTCCAGCAAAATGGCAATTGTTCTGTGAGTCTTTTTCTTTCAGATGAACCTTCTGCTCCAGCCATTTCCAAGACACTGTGGTAGCTCCTTACTCCTGCTAAGATATTTATGCTTTAATTTGACAGCTCCCCATGACACCTGGGCATGTGGAACACGAGGAAAATAAGTGTTCTGTCAAGCGCCTCTAGTAATTTTTCTGATTTGCCTCTTCCAGCTTTTGTACGACAGGAATGACTTTCCTCACAAAGCTTGTAAAATTGTAGCTGCTAATGGGCACTTTGGTAATAAGGACATCTCATATCAATTATTTCACGTGTCCTTTTGCAAAACATTTGCAGGGAGGATAGCAGTGGATTGCAGTGGAGCTTTCAGTGACAAATGTGGGCAGTTTTCTGCCCTGTCAGTTGGAGCTTGGTGTGCTTTAAACACTGCTGTCTGCCATTTCCTCCAGCTGCCGGTCAGAGCTGGGAGATTGATGAGCTGCAGTGGGTTGAGTTGATTTATTCCAGGCCCTGTCTTTAATCATCTCCCTGTCCTTTCAGGAAGCTGTGGTTAGCACCTGGATCCAGTTCAGTGACAGCTCTGTGACCCCGCTGGACATCTACGACCCCAAGGACTTCTCCCTGTCGGCCGTGTCGCTGGACGAAGCCGTGGTGTCCATCCGCCAGAGCCCGGCCCTCAAATGGCCCGTCGTGGCGGCCGAGGGCGAGGGCCAGGGAGCGCTGGTCAAGGTGGACATGATGATCTCCGAAGCCTGCCAGAAGTCCAAGAGGAAAAGCGTGCTGGCCGTGGGGAACGGCAGCATCAGGGTGAAGTTTGGGCAGAACGACGCGGACGCGGAGGCGGGCGGCGATTACGAGGCGGAGGAGATCGAGAACCACGCGAGCGACCGGCGCCACAAGGCCGCGGAGCAGGAGCGCTACGGAGCAGGGCAGGACGGGCGCTACTATGGCAGCTCCTCGGCTGACAGGGACGAAGGGACCCTCCGGAAGGTCAGCACCACGGCCAAATCCATCCTCAAGAACAAACTCATCAAGAACAGCCGGCTGGACGGCGGCAAGCTGTCGGACGACAGCCAGCTGCAGAACATCCCCATAGACTTCACCAACTTCCCGGCCCAGGTGGATCTGCCCAAGGGCGGCGCTGGCATGGAGGACAACGACCTGGTGCAGACAGCCAGGGGCCTCAGCGACCTGGAGATCGGCATGTACGCCCTGCTGGGCGTCTTCTGCCTGGCCATCCTGGTCTTCCTCATCAACTGTGCAACATTTGCACTCAAGTACCGCCACAAGCAGGTGCTGGTGGAAGGACAGAGCACCATGACGCACTCCCACGACTGGGTGTGGCTGGGCAACGAGGCGGAGCTGCTGGAGAACGCGGCGGAGGCGTCGCCCCAGCAGGACGAGCACACCACCATCATCGACCGGGGCGGCGAGGAGAGCAACCAGCTGCTCAACGGCAGCGCCCAGAAGAACATTCCGAGCCAGGGCCACAGGGCTGGGGACTCGGGGGGCAAGGCGGGCAGGGAGCAGAAGGCAGAGCCTTTGCACTCGCCCACCTCCAAGAGGAAGAGGGTGAAGTTCACCACGTTCACCACCATCCCGCCCGACGACGGCTGCCCCACCGTCAACTCCATCCTCAGTAGCAATGACGATGACATTAAGTGGGTGTGCCAGGACATGGACCTGGGGGACTCCAAAGAGATACGAAACTACATGGAGAAGTTCAAAGACAAAGTGTAGCTCCCTGCTGGTTTTTTTTTGGGTTTAACCACACCTTGATGCCTTCAGTTCTACAGTATATATTGGGGCGGGCGAGGGGGAGGGGAAGGGATCGCCAGGAGAAGTGATGAGGCAGTTTTTATAATCAGGGAAAGAAATTTGCCAAACTGTCCGTGGTTTGTTTTCGTTTTTCGCTTTGTTTTGGTTTTTGGGTTTTTGGGGGTTTTTTTCCCAGTGGTTGTTCTGCTACTCGTGGATTTAGGAAGTGGAATATAAATAGCAGAAAGGAACAAGGAAATGGTATGACCAATATGATGAACTGGGCAAGATGAGGTTGTGAAAATTCATTTTATGGGTCGTACAAGTAATAATGGTAGTAATATTTCACGGTACCAAAAATATCTGTAAAAAGAAATGAGAGACTATAAGAGCATGAAAAGAACAAGCAAGAGGCAAACAATAACTTGTTCTGGTTCCAATAAAACGTGACAGTTATGGACATATGACCCACGAGGAGACTTTTTATATTGGTATTCAAGCCATTTCTTTTTATTCCTTCACTTGAAGTGAAGATGTGTCTTTGGTATTACATGTGAAGGAGGAAGAAATTACCTGGTATTTTCATTTTTACTTTTCCATTTGTCTTGTAAATTGAAACAGAATAATTTTCCCTCCTGTATTTTTCTTTTAAATATCTTGAAAGCAGGAAAATTTAAAATTCAGTAAGTTCACCGTGGGCCAAGAACATTCTGTTTCTAAGTTAGCTGTAAACAGTCTCCTGTCATTTAAAGAATTCAGGGGATAAGTATTGACTAATAATTTCCACGTGGTGTCTCTTCTGAAAACCTGAGCCTCCATTTCACCCTAGCTGGAAATACCAGAAATACGCTCCATTTGGATGCATTTTCATTTTCCTTTCAGGTTTGGATTGTTTGTTTAGTTGCTCGTTTTAAATTTCCACAACCAAAGTTCCTGTGTTTCACCAAGGGAAGAAGGTGCTGTTTTTTGTTAGCTTTTCCAAGTACCAAGCGATGGGAGTTGCCCCACTGGTGCATTTGAGTGTACCTGGAACTGAGACCATCACAGGCCAAATATGTACAGCCTGGGGGTTGGAATTCTCTTTTTTTTTTTTTTTTTTTTTTGCCAAGTTCATGAATTCACAATTTTGTGCTGTAATTTTCTGTTGGTTCTAATGTCACCAGCTCTCATCAAGCTCTGAAAGCAAGAAGAGGAGTGGACAGAAAGATCCTGATTGCCCCCAAACTTTTATTTCCTTGTACTGGGAGAGCTGGCCTCTGGACAGACTGTTGGGAGGGAGGGAAATACTGCTGAAGCAAAATCAAAAAATATCTGGAGCTGTTTTATAGTTTGGGTTTTTTTAATTTTGTTTTTGTTTTTTTGCCATTGGACCAGCTAAGACTCAAAATTTTAGTCCAGATTGCAAAGCTGATGTTTTGCATAAACAAATACCAACCCAGTAATGAATCAGAAGCAAATCCAAAATAGAGATTTAATTGGTGGTGTGAGCTGGCAGAACTGTGTTGGCTCAGTGCCAGCTGACATCGATGGAGGACACAGATCAAAATCCACACAGTGAGGAAACCACTGTCCTCCAAACCTCTCCTGACTCCAAGGAGGGGTAAATCCAGCCTTTGGAAAGCAGTGTCATGTCCTGACTGTTAGCCAGAAGCACTTGCATTGTCCTGTCTTTGCCATGTATTTCCTTGTTTTGGGCTTTTTTAATTACTAAACTCCGTAGTTTGGTTTTTTTTTTTTTTACTTGGACAAAATCAATCCTGCCACCCAGTAACATAGATGGACGTTTTAACAAGATATGCCTAGTATGCATTGTAGACTGAAAGAATGTAATATTTATTTATACATGTTATACGAATTGTAATTAAAATGCTTTACACGGCTTGACAAACTAACCTCCCTTTCCTCGGGGAGAGGCTCCTGTCATTCCTGGGCTGAAGGGCTGCATCCACCACCCTGAACATCATTTCAGCCACTTTCTGGAGAGTCAAAATCCTGTGGTCTTTGCAGAGGAGGACAGGCTGGATTTGAAAAGACAACAGAGGGAGATTTGAAAAAGAGAGAAAAACTCAGCCCTGCCTTCGCATTTAATTTCTTTTTCTGAAGCTACAGAACATGGTACTTCAGAGGCCAATACGGAAATTTTTCAATTTGTCTTGCACTGACCCAAAATTGTCACAGTCCCGTTCTGAGAGAGCCACCACAAACGATCATCTCAGCGGGGAGCAAACCACTGGGCTGTGAAATATCATTTATTGGAGACATTCGCATTGGGTCAAATGGCAGGATTTCCATTTCTGAGGCTCTGCTGTGCTGCAGTTCCAGAGGCACTGGGATGGGGCACAGGGAGCTGCTGGAGCTTCCCTCCTGGCACCACTCCTCACCTGCCAGCAGAGGATCTGCCAGGGCCAGCCCTGCGTGGCTGCAGAGATAACACCCTGCAAGGTACATGCTGCTGTCAGGGAGCCAAGACAGAAATTCATTAATAATAATTTGCACTTAGAGGAGAGCCTTTCATCTGAGAAGCTCAGTGACTTGCAGTTGTAAAGGATAAAAACGCCAGCAGCAGGCTGAAGTGGCCCTGTTTGCTCAAAGGAGCCAGAGCTGGATGAACATTTCCCTCGTGCAGGGCTGGGGCAGAGCTGAGCTGTGCTGAGGGGTCATTAGTGAAATCACCCTCAGCTGGGGAGGGCAGGAGGGCTGGAAACTCTGATAGGATGCAGCTGGGAGAGGAGAGGAGAGGAGAGAGCAGGGAAGGTGAGAGGAGTGAAGTTCTGCTTCTGAGGCTGCTGGCACAGACTGGACCTCAGGGAAAAAAAGTGAGTTCTACTTTGTTTTTTATTGTTGAGTTTCACTTGGAGGGAAGGGGAAGCCTGGTGGTTTGTTTAGGTGTGCTGAGTGTGGGAATGAGCAGGAGAGGCTGTGCTGATCTGCCCTGCCTTTGGCAGAAAACCTGCTGAGCAATGAGCTGCAGCCCTGGGAACACCTCAGAGCAGCAGCCCTGTGAGCATCCTGAGCCAGGGCTGCTCCTGAGCCCTGCTGGGACAGAACTCCCCATCCCTTCTGCTGTGTGCTGCTCGCCCTCAGCTCTGGAAATCCCTTGACACTGATTCAATTGGAGAGGTGAGCTGGAAAAGGCTCTCAGCTCTCAGATTCCTGGAGCCACACCTGGTGTGCTGGGCTGGGAGCAGGACAGTGACCCCAACGCTATTTCCTCTCCCCTCCCAAGCTCCCAGACCATGGCAGCAAGAGGACTGAAGGCTCCTCAGCCAGATTTCAGCCCTTAAAAACAAACTGTTAGCAGAGATGCAGCAGCAGACAGAGATAATGATGCAAATTGCCAAATAACTCTTGATGACTTCTTTTGGACAAACTCAGACCCATTCTTTTTGTGCTTCTGTTCAGAATTAAAGCTCTTTGTGTGAAGCAAGTGTCAAAGGCAGCCACGAGCACCTTGCAGGCTGTCTGGTGTTGAGCTGAGCTGTGCCAAGGGGCAAAGCCACCCTGGGCTAACTGCAGCCACCCTGGGCTAATCACCTGCCATCCCCTGGGCTGCTGCAGGGGCTGCTCTGTGCCCTCCCAGGCAATCCTGCAGGTGTCTGGAGGTGCAGGGCTGTGCTCAGAGATGGTTGATGCCTTCTTTCCCCCAAATCCTCCCCTTGCCCTGGGTCTGGAGGTTTCTGGCCAGCTGCTTTGCTCTGTGGCCACTGAGGGTGCAGCAGACATGAGGCTGCTCTGGCTGCTGGAGAATCTTCCCAGCCCCTCTGAGCCTGAAGTGCCAGGGACAGGTTTAATGTCTGAATCCAAATCGTGTGAGTAGCTACTGAATTCCTGGAAGCCCCAGCTGGGGCTGGAACTCTTCACAAGCAGATTGCAGCACTGTAATTATCTGGGCTCTTCTGTCTGGCTCCCAGTGCAGGAGGGAGGGGAATCTTGCAGGAATTTCTGGGTGGTTTTGCCACTGTCACAGTGCAGGAGGCACTTGGCTGAGGATTGCAGTTCTGCTGTGTCAAACTTTGCTCGTTCACTGCATGTTTCTTTCACTTTATTGTTCATATTGTCGTTTTTCACTTTATTTGCTCATGTGGATATCTTGAGCTGCCATCCAGCTTCCTGAGGGTGCAGATTTAACTGCCAGCTTTACCCATGAAAAGCCACTGGTTTGAATTCATGGTTTGCACCTGTGGGGAGAGGGCAGGTGGAAAGAGGTGTGGACAGCTTTTGTTGCAGAAATGAGGAATGAGAGAACAGTTGTGTGAAGGGCAGGCTTGTTTTCCTAGTTTGCCTTCTGTAATCTTTATCATTTCCATGACTGTTGTGGTTTTTCCTGGATAATTTTCCTGCTGTGGGGGTGAGATCTGCACAACCCCTGGGGAGCTCTGTGAGGAGCAGTGCTGTTGTAAAGCTGCTCATTTCATATTTTCTGACGCTGGGGAAGATTTTGGTTCCCAAATTGAGTTGCCCAGCTGGTGAGGCTGCTGCTGGAGAGCTGCAGAGCCCCATTTGGGACAGAAAGGCACCCCAAATGCTCAGGATTGTCACATCAGTGTCATTTTGTACAACTGCCATAGAGCAGAATTACCCAGGGACTCTGCCTTGGTGTGATGACACCACATCTTATAAACCTGAGCTGAGGCCACCATACTGATGGGACTCCATTAATTTAATATGATATTGCTGCAGGGCCTCTGCGTGGATTGTCTGAAAAGATTAATATTCCTTAACAGAAACACTTTGGCAAACCAAGGCACCATTTCCCATTCTTCCACTCCACCCCAGTGGTTTGGGATCTGCCATTTGCTTTTTCCATCCTGCCTGTGGGTTCATCACTCCACATCCATCAGCACAGCGAGAGTCTGATGTGCTTTGCAGAAGAACTCCAGGAATATCTGCTCTGCTTTGTAGGGATTGTGTGTCTTGTTTTAAAGGCTGCTCTGGCAGAAATAAAATGCAGGATCGTGTTGGGGGATGAGGGAAATGGGCAGAGAAATGAGCAGGGCTGGGAAGTGGCTGTTTGACTGACTGGGAACTCACCAAGCAGATTAAAATGGGTTTTTCCCCAAATGTGGAGCAAAAGGGATTTGTTCCCAGTTGGGAAGGAGCAACCAGGATAAATCCAGGTGTGTTTTCCTGCAGGGAGCTGGGGGCTGCTGGGGGTTTGTGCAGCTCTGTGGGCACAGAAAAAAGTTCTGTTTCACATTCAGTGTCCCTAAACTGTGCAAGGAAGCTGCAGAAATGAGAAGAAAATGGCAGCAGATACTGAAAAACAATATGGATTTGGAAAATGAGCAGATTAAAAAGAAAATAATCTGTGCCAACCAGCAACAAGGGAATACTCAATTCACCAGCAGCTAATTGCAGTGACTCCATGTGTTTCAGATGATGGGAAAATCGCTTGTTTCTAAGTGTAAAGAAAGTATAAATGCAGGTTTTTGGAGAACCCTCCACATTCCAGGCTCCTCCCTCCTCCTCCTCCCAAAGCATCCTCTGTCCATGTAGGAATTGCTCTAGCAGAGCTCTGCTCATTCAGCTGCCACCTGGTTAGAAGAGACAAACGGCACAGAGGTGAGGGGAACACTGTTTATAAAAAGAAAAAACCAAAAAAGCCTCAACAAGACAAGGCAGAGGTGTGGCAGCTCCACGTGGCCAGCTGTATGGAAATATTCCTGCCTTGGTCTGGTCCTAAACAGGTTAAAATCTGTTGTGTGCACCTAGAGCAAGTTATGTTCTCTTATAAAAATATTTTATTATAAAAATGTTATGCTATTATAGGATAAACCATTGGGGCAGAGAGAAGGGGAAAGTGAAACTGTGTGTGGAAAAGGCAGGAGAAGAGAAAGCCTCTAGGTCTCCCCAGCTTTTGCCCTGTCCTCTCTTAATTCAGTCATTTTAATACCCTGGTTTAAATTGCCTTCAGTTTTGGATTGATGAGCCAGGGTCTGCCTTGATGAAATAACCAGTCCTATGTTTTATTAAAAAAAAAGAAAAAGGTTTTATTAAAAAAATTAATAAAATTCCGGGTTTTATTAAAGAATATGAGCAAATAAATATAAAACAGAGCAGGGGCATTACTAAACTAACCCAGTATTGCTTCACTGAACCACCAGAGGAGAAAAATGCATCCATCACAGGCTGCTATTGAAACTGAATCCATCAATCAGCAGACCCTAATTAACCATTCACCAAATTAAACCAGCAGCTAATCCAATTCAGTGATGGGGTGATGCTAAGAGGGATTGCTCTGAGTTGCTTCCAGTGACAAACCACATGGAGAATCCAAAACCCAAAAGCAGAGCTCTGGCCAGGCCAGCTGGGAGGAGCAGGGAGGGAGATGGAAACATTCCCAGGAAAGCACCTCAAAGCAGGCAGCTGCATTAGGTGGATTTAATGTGTATTTTATGTGGAATTATCAGCAAACTGCAGAGCCTCTGTGGGACTCGCTGTGCTGCAGAGCAAGGGGACAGCAGAGCCCTTCAGAGCTGGGGGTTTGGGGAACACTCAGGAAATTTGGGGACAAATTAGGGATCTGCTCCCAGACTCTGTGGGAATCAGGATCCAGCCAAGGCCCTGCAAAGGCACTAATGAATGACCTTTTTAATTGCCCAAGCTGCTCAGCTGGCAGGAAGCACATGTTCTGCAGCAGTCTCTGTAGCAGTGTGAGCACACGGAGGGACAGGCAGCCAGGAAGTTTGATGTCAGCCTAGCTGAGGTAATGGACATAAAACCCTCCAAATGCTGAGGAGTCACTTTAAGGAGAAGTATTCACCTGATTAGCCCATTTGTCTCTTCTCTCATCGAGCATCTTTCTAACCACGTTTGTTTCTTGCCTTGAATTGGGAAACTCAGAGATGTGATGTCATAACTTGTGTTCTGGGGGGATTGGAGAAGGTTGTCTTGTTCTTTGGGGTGAATTAACTTCAAATTCTGTCTGCAAATGTCCATTTAAGGTCTGTATGGACATGGGAACTCTGTGGTGTTAAGCTGGCATAGTGAACCCCAAGTTCAGATCAGATCTGCAGCCCTTTAGTAATTAGAGTAGAGGGACATTAGTTCATTTGTTAAGTTTCTATTTGGGGGATTTGGGGTAGATAGGCTAATTTGTGAGGTGCATAAAATTGTATACACATTATACAGAGAGTGCTTCTCAGGGTGTTCCCACCTTTGCTGAGCTGAGCACCAAAGGATCCTTTAAAACCAAAGTGATTCCCTTTTCCCCTATAGTGCTGGGTCTGCCTGATGTTTTTACCAGGTAAAATAGGATTTTAGGGCATCACTGATCCCAGGGCTGCAGCTGAGCTGAGCACCAAAGGATCCTTTAAAACCAAAGTGATACCCTTTTCCCCTATAGTGCTGGGTCTGCCTGATGTTTTTACCAGGTAAAATAGGATTTTAGGGCATCACTGATCCCAGAGCTGCAGCAGGACGTTGGCATCACCTGGCACAGAACCCCCAGAGCTCCTGTGCTGCCCTTGTCACCAGCACTGCCTGTCCTGGGCTGCCAGCCAGGGCTTTCCTCATCGCCTGCAGGGAGAAAAATCCTCCTGGAACCCCGAGGTTAATGAAGGCAGGCTGCTAATGGGGAGGGGCAGGAGCTGAAGAGCCAAGAGGAAATTCCTCAGGGCCACAAGTGAGGAAAAATCCAGGGAATTCCGAATGCTCCGGGGCAGGGATGGAGGGATGAGGATCGGGATGAGGATCGGGATGTGCAGGGTTGAGGATCGGGATGTGCTGGGATGAGGATTGGGTTGTGCTGGGATGAGGATGATCAGGATGCAGGGATGAGGATAAGGATGAGGATGTTCAGGATGCAGGGATGAGGATAAGGATGAGGATCGGGAAGGAGGGATGAAGATTAGGATGAGGATGGGGATGAGGCTGGCCAGGCGGCTCCGGGAGCCAGGAGGTGGCACTCCAAGCCTGGCATGCGACACGTCCTGCCTGCTCTGCCAGCTGCTCCTCCTTCCTCCCTGAGCTCTGCTGCTCGGGAAGCTCCCTGCGCTCAGAGCAGCTCGGCTGAGTGACCCTCGCTGCCTGAAAGGGTCTGCGGTGCTGAAATTTGGGGGTTTTTTGGGGGTTTTTTTGGTGACTTTTTTTTTGTTTGGGTGTTTTTTTGTTTTGTTGTTGTTCTTGTTTTTTAGGGGGTTTTTTGTTGTTTGTTTTTTGAGTTTTTGTTGGGTTTTGGGTTGGTTTTTTTGTAGTTTTTTTAAAATTTTTTTTGTTTGGTTTGGGGTTTTTTTGTTTTGGGGTTTCTGGGTTGGGTTTTTGGTTTTTTTTTCTGCAAGCAAGAACTCACTGCTGAAACACTCCCCTGGGGCACTCGGAGCTCTGTTGAGAGGCTGCAGGTTTTGTTGCACAAACCAAACACCACTCAGTGTCTCCTGGGACAGCAAAGTTCCCCAATTCCACTGCAGGGAAATCCCTCTGCCTGCAAATGACAGCTCAGGGCTGTCAGGAATTACAGCTGCACTGGGAAATAATGGCTCTGCAGTCTGTAGGACCTCCTGAAAAAACCGAGGGAGTGTGGGCAGAAATGGAGTGCTTTGCTCTGAATCAGTAATGGTTTTAAAAATGAAGATGAAAAGTGTAATTATGAGGGAGATGTGTCATACTCGAAGTGGAGCTGCAGCAGGAAAACATTACCAACTTCACAGGGAGTCTTGGGAGCAGAAAAGTTATTTTTGAGGAGAAGACAAGGAGGGAGAAACCTGGGGAATTGTTCTGTATTGTTCTGTGCCCATGTGGTCTTATGGATGGATTTACCTTTTTTTTTTTTTTAAGAGCATATATGAATGTGAATTCTGAACTGTCTGCAATGATTTTTTTGTCAACAATCCAAGTATCTGGGTGAGCTTTTTCTTTAGATTTGGATTACTTGGATTTTTGTAATCCAGGTACCTGTGTGAGCTTTAATTTCTGGGTACAAATCAAACCTCTATGATCCACGGAAAGTAAGCCTTGGAGAAAGCAAAGTGAGGTGCTGTGTAGCAGAGAAAGGTGGGGAAAACAGAGGAAAATTATAATTAATTAAAAAAAAAACCAGTGAGAGAAATAGCATGACCTTTTCAGGAAGGCTGAGCTGTGCTCAGGGCTGTGCAGTGGGATTGTCACTCCTCACACCCATGATTTTCCCTTCCCCTGATTTTCTGTCTGTCCATCTCCTGAGCTCTGCCAACCACCAAAGGCTCTTTCCTCCTTCCTCCCGACCTGCTCTGAATAGTTTTCCATTTTTATTCTCTTTCTTTCATTAAAAACTTCTGGGATTTGCTTTTTGACTGTTTTCACTGAGAAATATGCTGAGCTCCATCCTCTGAACAACTCCATCTAACCAGGAGTTCTCTCCCTTCTCCTCCCCACCTCAGTCTCTTTGGGAAGGAATTCTCCACAGTAATTCTGCCATGGAAATTCTGTCCCAGAGGCTTCAGTGCACCATGAAAATGTTGTTTGTGTGTTTCCTGCCACTCTCCCAGCTTGCAAGCATCATCTCCTGTCTCCTTCACCCATCACCACCAGCAAAGCAGAGATATTAATAAAATATTATTATTAGAGAGACAGAATTGTTATTGTTGGTGTGAAGCCAATTGAAATGGTTTTCCATTTCTTAAAATATAAAAGTTTCCCTGTTTGGTGGATCACCCCTGGCTGATTCCAGGAGTTCCTGGGCTGCCAGATGTGACAAACAGCTGGTTTTTCCCACTGCCCTGTCTTGGCTGCAGGAAAGCAAAGGCAGATAAATATTCTGTGGGATTTTTTGCAGCTCCTGACCCTGCAGGGCTGCAGCTTGAGCAAAATCCTCCTGCTTTGGTTTTCCAAGTGCACCCTGACTTTTTCTGCTCCAAAAGAAATGAAAACTCTCTGCCCTGAATGGCAGAGGATGGTTTGGCCTCAGCAGGTCAATGGGCAGTTGTGTCCCACTGAGCACAGGCTGACTTTATCCAGGAGGGAATTTCCAGCTCTGGTGTGTTTGGGTGGCTCAGAGGTTCTCCTGGAGCTCCAGCTGGACACCTCTGACCTTGGCCAGGGATCCCACTGAGAGAATGTTCTAGAAAAGCTTCCCCAGGAGCAGACAGGGCTGTGTTCAGCATTCAGGGGTGTTACACGGAAAGGTGGAGAGCTTGGAGAACTTGGGGAACTTGGGGAACTAAGTAACTAACTTGTGGAACGAACTAACTAACTAGTAGAACTAACTAACTAGTAGAATTAACTAACTTGTAGAACTTGGGGATTTTGTGATGGGAAATCTCCCCAGCTCAGCCCCACAGTGCCAGGGCTGCTCTCCTGCCATTCCAGCAGCAATTCCAGCTGCAGCAGGACAGGCTGGGCTGAGCTTTTCCTGCAGAGTTTCTCCCCAGAGCAGAGCAGTGCTGGGGCTGCACCTCTGCTCAGTGCCAGCAAACCTCCTCCCTGCACTGCAAACCAGCCCTCAATGAAACCCTTCAGTGGTGCTGCTGCTGCCAGAGCTGCCCAGCTGATCTGGTATTCAGGGATGCAAAGAGGACCATAAATAATTTGATATTGGTGCTGACAACTCGAGGCTCTGCAGCCCCAATTTCAGCAATGTAATGGACAGTGTGTTATCTCCTAATGTGCTTGGAGATCAGAGCTGATTTAAAGGTTATTCACCCCGGGAGAAATTAGGCTGTAATTGAATTTATCTTGCATTTGTCTATTCAAGGAAACATAACTACAGTTTAAGGGTGAAAAATACATCAAGGAGGTAAATTTTTATTTTCAGTTTGTATAAAGAGATACAAATTGTTCCAGCAACCTTCCTCCACTGAGCTGTGTTATTTTCTGCATAACCAAAGTCCAGACTGGAAAATAAAGACTTTTTTGAGCAGATAAAGCTCTACACCTTTAACTCAAAGCAGGGCTGCAGACAGAGTGGAGCAAAGCAGCACAGAGCACTGAAATAATGAGGTTAATGCAAAATGAATTAGCAAGTAGCTGTCTGAGCTTTAAGAGAAAAAAAGAAATGTCTAGCTGGGGTTGTTCCAGCTTGGAGTCCTCACCTGCAGGACTTGAGGAGCAACTAAAATGTTAAAAGCACTGTGGGAGAATTGGGTGTTGTTCCCAGAACCAGATGATCTCAACAAGCTGCTTTTGAAGCAAAGATTACTCTTAGCTGATAAAAGCACTCCTGAATGTGGGTCTCTCTCTATCTTGGGTTTTTTTTGCCCAAATGCAGCAATTTTGATAAAGGGAAAAGAATTAATTTACCTCTGAGATAACAAATTTTATGCTAAATTTCAGCCAGATGGTACAGAAAACAGCTGAGAGATTATAGCCCCCAAAGCAGGCTTGAAATAGAAATGATAAGTTGCTATAAAGCTGCCACTGGCACTGTTCTAACAATGCAAGAGTTATTTCCCTCATTCAGCCTCACTTTCCTTATTAATCTTCCTGTTCTTCATTATCCATTTTATTTCACTTCTCCTACTGCTCGTTATGTCAGAGGAAAGGGTTTGAGCCTCAGGAGCAGCAGATTTCCTGCTTTGCCTTGGAGTTTCCTTCAAAACTCTCATTTTAGCAAACAGAAACACTGTGAAAGCTGCAGCAGCAGCAGCCTGGGGTGATGTGCAGCTGGTTTGGTTCAGCAGCAGGAGAAGTTCTTTGGGTGGCTTTGGTGGCATCAGCTCTGCTCAGGAGCAGCTCTTCTCACCCAGCTGATGCTCTGGGGTTCCTCATCTGCTCCCCTCCTCCTTTTCTCTCAATCTGTGAGATTTATCAGAGTTACCTCCCTGATTTTCTGCTCCAGTCCTGCTCTAAAACTGACTGTGGGACACTCCAAGCTCTCCAAGCCTTGGCTCTCTTTATTTTTTTTTTTTAAAGCAGCACTCCAGCTAAATATTTATTCTCTCTGAGAGGCTGAAGTGATTGCACAAGCACCAAATGTTATTCCAGTGGCACTTGAGCACAGTCAATATTTGGGCAGCAGCGAGGAAAACGCAGCCTGAGTGATGCTTGTAGAGAGGGGCAAAGCAAAGTCCTCTCTCTGCCCTCTGGGGAGGATTTCACCTTTCCTAAGGCAGGCAGTGGGGAAATGGAGTGTCCTGGAAATGCCCAGCTCTGGAGGCTCTCAGCTCCTTGGGATAACAAAACCAAAATGCTGTTAAAGAGCAGCTCTGGGTGCTTCAGCAGTGCTGGAGGATGAAGTGCAGAGCAGCTGTGATGCTGGGATGTGAGCACTGAGCAGATCAGGGGCTCAGCATCATCCTTTGCAATTCATTTCTCCCCCAGAGCTGGTCTCCTGTGCAGCTCTGTCCCTGGGATCACTGCAGAGACAGCAGTGTGCACCAGGGAGCAGAATGGGGTCCTGCAGCTTCCCAGGGAGCAGAATGGGGTCCTGCAGCTTCCCAGGGAGCAGAATGGGGTCCTGCAGCTTCCCAGGGAGCAGAATGGGGTCCTGCAGCTTCCCAGGGCACTCTGAGCAGGAGTTTCCCTGTTCCCTGTTTTGCAGCACTGAGGCTCTGAGTGATGCCAGGGGGGTCTGGGGAAGCCTTGCTTTGGTTGAAGTGCTGCAGGAACATTCATTCACACTTTGCTCACATGTGTTGGTTCAGATGGAAATCCCAGGGCAGTGGCAGTTCATGAATTGGCTGAGCTGAGCTCGTGCTGCTGGTGGAGCTGATAGAATCCATGCTTTATATTCTCCTTTCCAATATTCCTCAATAAAATCACTTTCCAATTTAATGCATCGCTGCCTCTGGATGACCAGAAACCCTGAGAGCACCCCAGAGCCTGGGTGATTTTTAATATCTCAAGACATGCATTTCCATGTCTCCCTTGCCTGCCTCTCTGTCCCTTCAGGTGACAGCAGCACTTCATGGCTCTGCTGCCTCTGCCTGGCTGACAAGCAAGAAATAGAGAAGCAAATGCATTGACTGATCCAGAGCAGAGCTGGAAAATCAGTTTGATGGAAAACAAAAAGGAGAAGAGCTCTTGGTATAATAAAATTTGCTGGTGGCTAAGCAGTTATCACCTGAGCTGCCCTGGGGGAAGATGAGGTTTGATTTCCCAGCTGGAAAATTTCACTCTGATGTTGGTGAAGAGCTCAGGTGGAAAGAGCTGGGGGAGGGAGAATGTATTTCCTCCAAATGCTCCCTGATAGCACTGATAGCAGTGACTCCTTCTGGCTGAGAGCCTGAGTTCTGAGAAAGACTCTAAATCGGAGTTTATTTTGAGTTGTGAGCAGCCCCAGCAGGCTGAGAGTGGCTGGGAAAGCTCCGTGGTTCTCTCCTGCCTCAAAGTGAGGGGCTGGGCAGGACAGAATGTCCCTGCTGCCACCCCAGAATGTCCCTGCTGCCACCCCACAATGTCCCTGCTGCCACCCCACAGTGTCCCTGCTGCCACCACAGCATCTCACAGCCCGATCTGCCCAAGAACAAGGTGTTGGCTGAGCAGGTGTTGCATTATTTCAGTTTTTGAACAGAAATCAGGTGATTCTGTGTAAGGAAAAGCAGTTGTGGGACAAATGGCATTTTGATGCCACCTGAGCCCTGTGTGCTCTAGCTGTGGCTGCTGCCATGAGCTGATGGCTCAGTTGCTGCTGTCAGCCTGTCAGGGTTCAGTCACTTTTCTGAGCTATAAACATCTATTCCAAACGCTGGCAAACATCTCCATGAAGGATCTGGAGTGGGCAGAGCCTTGGCCAGTGTGCTCCTGCAGTGAATGGCCCAGAGCTCAGCTCTGGCTCCTCTCAGCTCCCTGCCCAGGGCTGCTCTGAGCTCTGCTGGCTCTGCAGGGCTCCTGAGGGCTGCAGGGAAATGCTAATGTGAGCTGAAGTGGTTTTCTTCCCTGCCTGTCCCTGAGCTCCCAGCCTCCAGCAGAGCTGGATGAAAAACGACTCAAAATGTGCATTTGCCTTCCTTCTCCCATGTGCTCCCCAGGGTGGAGGGGAAGTTACCAAAACTGCTGCAATTTCCACAAAGCTGAAGGAAAAGTGAATCAGCTCAGCATCCCCTGGCTGGGAGGATTCCTCTGCCTCTGCAGGGCACAGGGACAGGCAGGGTTGGTGACACCATAGGACAGGCAGGGCTGGTGACAATTCAGGACAGGCAGGGCTGGGTGACATTGCAGGACAGGCAGGGCTGGTGACACCATAGGACAGGCAGGGCTGGGTGGCAGCGCAGGACAGGCAGGGCTGGTAACACTGCAGGACAGGTAGGGTTGGTGACACTGCAGGACAGGCAGGGCTGGTGACACCGCAGGACAAGCAGGGTTGGTGACACCATAGGACAGGCAGGGCTGGGTGACAGCACAGGACAGGCAGGGTTGGTGACACTGCAGGACAGGCAGGGTTGGTGACACCGCAGGACAGGTAGGGTTGGTGACACCGCAGGACAAGCAGGGTTGGTGACACCGCAGGACAGGCAGGGTTGGTGACACTGCAGGACAGGCAGGGTTGGTGACACTGCAGGACAGGCAGGGCTGGGTGACACCATAGGACAGGCGGGGTTGGTGACACCACAGGACAGGCAGGGTTGGTGACAGCACAGGAACCATCAACCCCCCATCCCTGACTGCTGTGTATCTGCAGCTGGGTGTATCTGTACCTTCCATTTCCCAGGCCCATTGGGAATTGCTGCCTGTGTCTGAAAAGCAAACAATGGGGCTCTGTGCCTGCCAGGGACGTGGAGCACGTCAGGGAAGTGAGAATAATAAAATATTGTTTAATATACTGCAATAGACACAGCAGATGTTTAACTTTCTTTCAATAAAAATGACCCCATATCGTTTTATTAACTTCAGGGATGCATTAGTCTCTTCTCCAGAAGGCAGGGGAAGATCCATCTATTGTACCAAAAATTAAAGAGGAAATTGAAGGGGGATGTTATCATGGCATATTTTCCTACTACATTCTGCAGCTCTGTAGCACAAATGTAATTGGAAGCAGCTCCTGTCAAGTCCAACTCATATCTGCAAAACCAAACAAAATGAATTTGTACCCCAAATTAGCCATTTTTTTCCAAAAAACACAATCATCAGGCTGCTGGATTCAGCTTTTATTCACTGCTGGGAAGTCCTGTGGAGTCTCAGAGCTGCTCTGCTGCACCCCAGGCTGCAGGGAATGGACCTTTGTGAGATTTTGGGGAGAGGGGAGAGTGGATCCTGCCCGTGCCAGCTGCTGTTTGGAGTGGGGATGTTTGCAGGAGCAGCACCTGAATCCCTGATCTCACATCCACAGGGGACAAATCTCTTGCTTTGAACTCCAGCAACAAACAGGCTTCTCCTTCAGGAAGCTGCAAGCTGGAGATGAGCTGAAATTATGACTTTTCAAGATGCTCCAAGTGTTTTTTCTCAGTCTGGGGAGTGTTTTTGATGTCTACTGCTTTTACTTCAAAAGGCTATTTGACCATATTCTGGTTTGACATCCTTATAAAAATATTTGAAGTGCTCCAGCACCATGAGAGTGCTTTGAAAAGCTCCCTGTAAATTATTGTAGCACTTCATGCTTTTCTAAGGACTTGAATTTGGGCAGTTTTGTGTCACCCAGAACAATCTCATCACGTTAAAGCTCCTCAATTTGATGAGCTGGAATTTCGAAATGATGGGGATCGTGCACATGTGGAATATAATTTTGGAGATTATTAAACTTTGGAATAGCACCAGTGGCAGGCTTTCCCCAGCCCAGGGCTGAGGCTGAGGCTGGGTTTGATATTAAATCACTGCAGAAAGGTGGGAAGGTAAAATGAGAGAAATTCAAGTCTGCTGGAACAGCATTTAGGTGCATCTCTAGACTTTTAATGTTCGACAGAGTTCTAGAATGTGAAATCAATTAACAGGAACCCTCTCCTCCATTTTAATTATCTCACTGTCTGCCTAACGATCTGCCCAGCACTGGGAGGGAGACAGCAGCCCTGAGCAGCTCCTCCCTGGAGCTCTTCATCCAGCTGAGCACAACACAGCTGTTGAGTGTGCAGAGCTGCAGCTCAGAGCTCTGCCTGACAGGGAAACCATTTGTCATTCTGATCAAGTTAATTGTTATTGGGACTCCAATATGCTGTGGTTGCTCATGGCATTAACCACAGCTGCAGCAGACACAACCATTGGGGCTTTTGCCTCTCCTGAGTTCAGAGCCAAATCTCCTTTTAAAAGGTGATGGGATGGATCAGCAGGGGTTGTGGGCTGGAAGGGCTGGAAGGCTCTGTGCAGCTCAGGCACTGCCAGCCCCATAGCACTGTCACCAAGGGCAGGTGACACAGCTCCTGAATGGCTCCAGAGAGATTCCCCCACTGTCAGTCTGTCCCAGGGCTGTCCCTAAGGATGGTCACACACATCTCTCAGCTTTCACAAAGTGCATTATCAGCTTGAAGTTCCACCTTCATAATCCTTATGAAAAATATGTATAAGGAGTAGAAAACCACTCAAAGAATGGTATTTTGTGTTTAATGGCCTCTGCCCTCTGCTCTCATCTCTATTTTCCCTGCACCAGGTTTGTTCACTGCTCACCAGCAGTGCTCAGTGTTGGGTTACAAACTCTCTGCTCCCTCAGAACAGATCTGTCTCAAACCACTGACTGTTCAAACAGAAAGTGTTCTGATCTGCTTCCCCAGAGGGCTTTGCTGCAGTGCCAGAGCTTGATCTGCATATGAACAAAATCACTGGGATGAGATTTGGTGTTTGAAATTGCTTTGTGAGAATGAAGAACTCTGTGCAGCTTCTAGCTCAGGTTTATTGCTAAGCTGAGCAGCCTTGTCTCATGTCAGCCCTGAGCAACTCGTGTTAACAGCAAAAATACACTAATAAAACCAACTCAGAGGTGACTACAGACTTGGGAGGGGACAGTGATGGATGTCTAAACTACCACAATTAAACTCATGCTGGAGGTTTACATAAGCAGGAGAAATGAAAAAGAACTGAAAAGGAGGGATACTCAGCAGACACAAAGGCAGGAGAAAACAGGGTTTGCTGTGCTCTTCAAAGAGCCACAATTAGATGAGCAATGCACCCACTTGATATTCTCAGATGAAACACAAACCCATCCTCCATCCCTGATTACAGCCTGCTAGGCACTGGAAGGTGTTTGCTCATCCTTTTCAGAATTCTTTACAGATAAAAGTACCAAACCTCACTCAGAGACCTCCTCTTGTATTGAACAAGTACTTTTGTGTCATGCTTTGAGTTTAAGGCACCTGGAAAAGCAGAGGCTTGAAAACATCCATTAGGGTAACTCCCTGACAGACTTTTCTGTTGCACTAGAACAAGATAAGAAGTGAATGTAAGTGAATTCAAATTGTAAAACTTCAAGGTATTCCATTAATGAGTGCTCAGTCATGAAGTTAATTGATTAGTCTTATTTCTGTGGCTGGAAACACTGGGAGATGAGATGGGGAGGAGGAATCAGCTCAGCTTTTGAGTCACTACAAGGCCTCATGCCTTTGATGAGAAGTGTCAGATTAATATTCATAAATGGCCATAATTACTTGTGCCTGGAGCTGAGCCAAGCTGTTCCAAGTAAAAATTAAATGATCCAACTGATTGCATGTTCAGCCTCATCTCACCATGGTCCTGCAGAACCCCAGTGCCCAGGTGTGCTCAGAGCAGGGCACTCAGTTCTGCCCAAATTATTATTATTTTTAAAATTATTTAGGGGAAACCGTTCTTTCCCCTAAAGAGCACTTGCACTCCAGTCTGCCTGCACAGCCTCTCCCTGTCAGACTTCTCACCTCCTTGGCAATCTACAGCTGATTCTCCTTGCATTGAAGGCACTTTTACCTATCCCTGATCAGATGGGAAATCTAGGAATGCTGCTGAAAAACTTGGGGGGAAAGTGCAATGGATTAATTTCTCTGATCAGAGAGGATCAGAACACAAACCCAAAGCTCAGAACACAAACCCAAAGGTGTCTCAGAGGAGCAGCAGTGCTCCTTGTGGAGGTTCTGAGAACATTGCAGTCCTTCAGAGCAAGGAGCACCTCTGAAAGGCAAACCTTCCTCAATCTCCCAGAACACCCTGGAGAGGCACAGCCCAGCTCTGTCCTGGCCTGGGGGAGCTTTGGGAATCAACCCCAGTTTGGTTTTTTTTTTTTTTTGAATAGCAGCCACTGAGGGAAAAACTATTTGGTCCTTGCTCTGTCCCTTGTGCAGCTTCCACTATTTTAATATTAGGCTTTTTCAGCTATAAATGGGATGTTCAGGAAACACAGCGTATGGAGCTTTAAAAACAGAATAGGAAATTAGTTTTTCCTCACAGAGACATCATTCTTTAGTTACTCCAGTTTTAAATCATAATGAGGTATGCACAGCTGAAGCATCTTCACTGATTTATCTGGGCAAGGATAGGTCAGCTTGCACACTGCTGCAGTGTCTGACTGCAATTATTAATTGTAATTAACAAGAGTTAATGGAATACCTGTGGACGTTCAGAAATCTGAAACCATTCCAATGAAATAAAGGCTGAAGAACAAAAGAGGTGTAGTACAGTTTTATTCACCTAGAAACAAAGGGTCGAAAGTCACAGCATGGAGGTTCATTTTATTTTGTAAACTCATTAAAAAGATGTCCAGGTACAAAATAAGGACATTTTAAACAACAGAACTGCAGACAAAGGAAACTATAAAAATTGAACACATTAATAAAAAGGTTTTATTTTCTTTCTGCATAATTCCTTGCACCCTCCACAGCAGTCTGCACACAATCTGAAGTACAGCTGTTAGAATCAGTACAATTCAAGAGGCTGCACATGAAGCCATTTGCTCTGCTGGAGGAATGTGTTGCTGAAAGATCCAAACCCTGGAGCACATTAGTGAGAAGTTAGACAAGACTGAAGGAGCTGGCTAAAGGCTGCTAAATGGTTATTATTGTGCACTGATCTGCTCACAATTCCAGCTCACTTTGGAAACATTTGCAATAATCCCTAGGGGAGTTCCAGCGTTAGACTGAACAGGGCTTGGCCAAAGGTAGATGTTTTCCTAATGCATCTAATGCAGGTTCAGAAATTCAAACATTGCAGAAATAAAGCCATTTCAGTCCCAACAAGTGTTAATTGTGCACCAAAGGCTACAGCAGCTGTCTGACAAGCTACTGGGATTTAGGATTCAGTCCTCAGTGTTGGATACTCTTGACTGCAAGTTTGGACTTAAATCCTTGATACACTGTCAGTAAAAGCTCAATTATAAAATGATATTCCTTTTCCATCTCTGCTAATTGGTAATTTAATTTGTCCCTGTTTCTCCCCCCAGAATGAGTCTCAGCACTGAAAATCCATGCTTGCAAGCACTAGCTGAGGTTCCTGTGAAATGCTTTGTTTCCTGTGTCCTCAGGGTAGGCTTGGCCTGCAGAGTTTCTGTGGCTCCAGTTCAGGTTTGGCTCAGAACAGTCCATGCCTCGTGGGACTCCTGAGCTGCACTTCCAGAGTCCCAGGGAACATCTTACCAGGACAAAGAGACCTCCAGTGTCTGGAGTTCTTCATTCCAGGAGTCCCAGTGAACATCTCACCAGGACAAACAGTCACTTGAATTCCTGGAATTCTTCATTGCAGAGTCCCAGTGAACATCTCACCAGGACAAACAGTCACTTGAATTCCTGGAGTTCTTCATTCCAGGTGTCCCAGTGAACATCTCACCAGGACAAACAGTCACTTGAATTCCTGGAGTTCTTCATTCCAGGTGTCCCAGTGAACATCTCACCAGGACAAACAGCAACTCCAGTTCCTGGAGTTCTTCACTGCAAGGTTTGCTGTCCTCTGGCAGCACTTAGTGCAAGAAAAGCCCCTCCAACATAAGGCACTTACCTAGATGGCAGCAGGGCAGGGAGAGAATGCTGCCCAGGCAGGAGAGCCCAGGGGGACAGGAGAGCTCCTGGCCTGGGGACACTGCCACCCCCTGGTGTCACAGCTCACAGCCTCCCGTTGGCAGCCACTTCGCCCCCCTTGGACCTCTGGTGGTCGTATTTCACAGAGACAATCAGGAAAAGCAAGAGGGTTGCTCCTTGGATGGCAGCCAGCAAAAAAAAGTAATAGTTTAACTGGCAGCCGTTAATGTTGCCTAGGAAGAGTTGGGGAGAAAAAAGCCATTAGTAGAGATGATAGAAATACAAATGGGAATCTCATCAAGTTGAAATAGTGAAGATTTTTCTGCAAAACCAAAGCAAATCACATTTCCATCCCACAGCACAGTTCGTTTTTAATCATCCAGAGCAAGGGCTGGCACTGCTGAGGAAGATGTGCACAGGATAAGGAATGTTTTCCTTTGTTCTCCAGTGCCTTAGAACAAGTAAAAAGAACATAAAGACAAAAGCAAAACATTCATGCTGTAACAGAAAAAGTTGGCAACTCCAACGATATAAAAAAAGCCATTACTGCAATTGTTTCTGAGCCTTTTATTTGGGACACAGTTTAGAGATCAGGAAAAGCCATAGGTGGCTTCTTTGTGGTTCAATTCACTGCTGCTCCCTCAGAGGTGTACAAATTAGTGCTCTGGACATTAACCAACGTTAAATTAAGCAAGCTCATTGCTACCACATCATTCCTCTGCTCAGAGCACAGCTCTTGCTGTACCTCCAAGAACAATATTTTGTGGCTCATTTCCAACACACCACAGCCAGCTGCACCATTCTGATTAGCAAACAGGTTGCACAGACTGAAACAGTGAGGTGGACATGGACCCTGACAAGCTGTTCCTGCAGCAAGCCTCTAAATGTTCAGATTAAATTCCTTTAATTACTGAAACTTGAGATTCAATTAAACCAACTTCTAATAAAACGCAATAAAATTAAACCGAGGCTTGCCTTGACATTTAAAACACAATATACATGTGAATCTCCATTTCAAGAGCAGATGTGTTTAAAGAGTAGTAATTATCCTTTATGAGATGGGATATTAAGCCCATGAAATCTTCGTTTTTGTGGGAGAAACAAGCCAATTCCATGGCAGCAACCACCCCTGAAGTGCTGGCAGAGAGGGAACTTTCTCAGGGCATTTTGGAGGCAGTCAGGGGTATCAGGAAGTGGCAGAAATAGCAGAAATTTGGGGCCATACTTATAGTTATTGTATAACATCTGATAAAAAAGCCCCAAATCAATCATTCAGACTCCTCCTGGCCCCCTCTGGCTATCTTTAGCACAGCCTGAATGTTTTACAGAGGGAATATTTGGCACTGTCTTCTCGTGGGCTGCTTCAGAAAACAAAGGCAAGAGGCTGAAAAAGAACCATCCTTAATTTGTGTGGAATTATTATGCCCCTGATGAGCCCTTACCAGCTGAATTATCTCTAGATGGAGTTGAGGAAAAGGCTGCTTTTTTAATTTTGAAATTCACTGGGGGAAAAAACTCTCCATGGGATGAAATTTGGTGAGGACACTTCCAGAAAGCTAAGACTACTTGTTACCTTCTGCAGTTTTTAAAGAACAACTTAGAACCACAGATGACAACTTGTGATTTTTCTGATTTTCTGGTCAGACACCATTCCTTCTTGGTAGATGCAAATCAAGTTGAAATGGCAAATTCTCTCAGACCCAATTTAAAGTAAGTTCAGGCTGCACTTTTAAGCCATTTACACACAGGAGGTCTAGCAGATGTTTGAAGAACTTCACACTCCTCCTGGTTGAACTAATTAGCCCACTGAGGATGGGAGGATTCTCTGAAATTCCCAAGGTGCCACCTACTGGTGCCAATAATTATTTTTAACCTCCGTTGGCAAGTCAAAGCAGGTGATTTGTTGGACTTTAGGAGTATAAATAGCTAGCAGACAGAAATGCAAAATGAACTTGTGCTAATTTCAATGAAGTCACTCGAAATGAGGAAGCTGAATAATCACTAGGAGAGAGATGGGCAAATTTTCCTTCCCATAACCACAGAAAGCAATTGCAGTGCTTTACACCAAAGATATTCTTCCGTTGCACGTAATTTGAGTATTTTCTATTAAAATGAAAATATTTGTAATTCAGGGTGATGAAATGCAGTGACAAACCATACAGGGCAAAACACTGCATGTGTGTCTCCCATGCTTTCATTCTGCAGTCACATGATTTCACACTCAGGTGCAAAATGAACATTTAACAAAGCAGCAGATAAATTAGTATTTTGAAAGTAATAACTATGTGAAGACTCAACAGTGCCATGTCCTTGATGATTAACTGCTTCTGAGGGAAACCTACTGAAGACACTTTAAAATGCACTTACCAAAATCTGTGTGGTTACTCATCCAGCCAATTTCTTTAATAGACACCAGAGCCAACAGTCCAGAGCCAACAAATGATCCAATGCCCGAGAAGAAGAAGAACAGCCCCATGATTGCACTCTGCATAGATTTGGGAGCAGCTGAATATGCAAATTCTAGACCTGGATTAAAAGAGGGGAAAAAATGCTGTTGGAGTAGCTGAGAAATGAGAGTAGATTGTTCTGCTTTAGTGCTCTAGAAATTCCAGTTGTGTAGTGAATCCCTGGCAGCTCCCAGCTCCTTCTAATTGCTTTCCAAATCCTCATTAGGGTCATCAATGTATCAACCCATTAAATGGCAGCATTTGAGACACAGACTTTGATCTTATTTATATGACATGTATAAAATCAAGAACTCTTTTGATCCAACATATTCATTTTTCTGTCTCAAATGATCCTCAAAGAAATGCATTACCCTAACTCTGGCAATTCCATGTTTCCCATCTCCCCTGTTTCCTGTTCCCTGCCTTGTGCAGTGCAGGTAGCTCATGTGAAATTCACTCTTGCATTGAACTTTTATTCCTCACAGCCTCAGTAACTAACTGGAAAGGCAGTAATTAGTTTAATTTCATTCACTTTTGATCTAGAATTCTCTGAGTTCATTGCTCGCTAGCAAGCGATTCTTTTGAAGGTTTGTGGATATAGGGCTTGAACTTTTAGCTGTCTTCACTCCAATTTCAAGCAATAAATCCAAAAAAAATGTCCCAGTGACCATCCATCTGCAAATCTGAGCTGCTGAATTTGTGCACCAAGAGAACAGGCTGGGTTAGGCTCTGCCATGCAAAGATTAATGCCCATGATTAACTCTCCTTTTTAGAATAATACTCCTGTCAAGAATCAAATGGGATTATTCACAAGAGACAGTCAAAAGCATTCTTTGCAGAGCTTTTCCTGACAGGTGAAATGCTTGTTTCAAAACAGTCTGCTTCATACTGAAAATTAATGCTACCTCATCTCACATTTTTCTTTGCCAGGAGAGCATTACAGACCTGAAAATTGCCTAACTCTCGTGTCTTGCATAATCAAGGTGTTCTTTATTTACCTCTCCACTGCTCTTTGGCTTGTGCTGCTCCAGACAGGCTTTCACAGAAACACAGTGGCATTTCTTTTCAAGAAAAGGATTAACATTTCAAACCAGACAGACCAGCCTGGCTGTGGGGAGGGAGGAGCTTTGTTCTTGTGCAAGAATCAGAGCTGGGAGCTCTCATTGCCCCACAGGCTCCTGCTGCCACCTGAGCAATGCTGGGAAGCACACTGCTGCTCTTCTCCTCTGCAGAGCCCAGCAGGACAGGCCAGCAGTGACCTCCCTGCAGGGCCAGAGGGAACTGAAACATCTGCAGCCAGCCCAGCTGGGTGCCTTCCTGAAACCCCAACCACAACTGCTGCAGAGACCCAGCTGCCAACGGGCAGGGGAGAGAGATATTTGGTCTTTCTTTCCTAGTCTTTGCCACCAATATAACAATTCAGGTTATTCAAGGAGTATTTATCTGTCCAATCTCACGTGAAGAAATAAAAAAACCAACCAGATTACACTGAGGGCATAGCAGTGACATTTTTTGTGACTTCTTGTGAAGTTATCAGGGCTGCCCCAGGTCTGAGAGGCTCAGTCACAAACTGGTCAGCAGGCACTGTGTGTTTGGTAAAAGTTAAGCTCAAGTAGAACACATGACAGGATCTGGAGCATTTCTTCTCTTGTTCATTTTACAGACAGACTGGATATGAGTGTTCCAGCTGGAAGATGACCTTAAGGCTCAGAACAAAAACCAAGATGGGTGTAACACTGCACTTTTTGCAGCAAAATAAGGTACATTTCTCAATTTGAATAACTTCTGCAGCAACACTAATATTTAATGTGGCATAAAGAGCATAAAAACCTTTTCTTTGCCTTCAGAGCTCCTTTGGCTGCTGGCAGCCATTGATAACAATTTCATGCTACTGCAAACAAGCCCTTCTGAAATCCCAGCCCCTCATAGTGTTGGCATGTGAGATTACAATTCCCAGTCAAACAAGGGTGCTTTAGGAGGATTGACAGGATAATACAAAAGATTAATGCAAAGTGTGTCATCTTTTTCAAGGTACCTCAAGTGGAACTAATGTGGCTTAATAAGAATATGCTGAGTTTTACAGTAAACAAAACCCAAACCTGTGTTTCAGCTCCTGTGATATTTAGTCCCTTTTTGCTCACAACAAACATTTCCACCTCTCTGCAGTTTTGTAACCATCAACACTTTGCTTGTTTTAAGGCTGAATTTCATAGCACAGTTCATGCCTTTATCAACTTGAATATTGAATTGGTAAAGTATACTCTGATTTTTGAGATGTCTTAAAAATATTAAGAATTATGTTTAGGTAATGATTAGAAGGCAGGGAAGAACCTTTGTAAGAAAAAATGAAATGGAAGTGCAGGACACAAAGCAATTAAGCTCTGCATAGAATTTCTGGTACATTTTTTCCAAACATTGACCAAGAGTTTTTGAAGTTATAATGCTGCTGGTGACCCAGCAATGCAGAACAGTAGAGTATTCATATAATAATTGGCAGAATATTCACATGAGAATTGTTTAAACCTTAAAGATTTGACTTCTCACGAAGAAGTCCATGAAAGCATTTGAAAAAACCAACCCTCAGCTTGAGTTCAGCAAACAGAGAATGCTTCAAGTCCTTGACCTTTCCACAATCTGCAGATAAGGTTTGCTGTTCTTTCCTTGCAAACACCTATAAACTAGTAATAGCACCTGACAGAGAAACAAGATTGTGTAAGAGGGAAAAAATTGATTTAATTTTCCATGAACATTTGTATTTCTGGCAAGTCATCTGTTGATCTGAATTAGGATTTAAGTGGCACAATCACTAAACCAACTAGAAGTAATTCATTTTACTCTTTGGATAACAATGCTAAATACAGCCTTAGTTGTAATAAGTAACTAAATCAGACAAGACTTTATCTTTGCATTTTAGTGTGTTAGCATTTGTGACAGGTACCATACACACAGAATGAAATGTACAGCAAATGAGGAGATAGGGGAAAAAAGAAAAAACCAAAACCAACACTTTTTTTTCTACTGGCCAAGCAATCCCAGCCCCTTATTTTCTTGCCTAACAAGTGTGCTGACAGCAGAACATGTGTAACCAGAAACCCAGAGGAGCAGAAGTTCTCTGTTGCACTGCTAGGGGAACAAATGGGCTCAGGGACAGCTGAACCACAGCCAGCAAATCCTCAGAATGACAATCTCACTTGACCCCAGTGACTGCCCAGGGATGGAATAACCTCCCCAGGGGAAAGGAAAGGAAAGGAAAGCAGCAGCTTCTGCCCTGAGAAATGGAAGAAAAAGAGCTGTAGGTTGGAATGGATGATCCTCAGAGTTCAGTATTTGCAAACAATTTCAACACGTGAATAAGTAACTGGAATTAAGCAGAAATGATTTTTCCATCAAGTTTTGCTCTGTTGCATCAGGTAGCTGCAGAGTTGTGCTCAAGTAGCACCTGAAGTGTCACCTGGACCCTCAGGAAGGGTTTGTTTCTGGGAACCAAGCACTGCTGCCGAGCTGTGCTGAGAGACTCAGAGCACATCTCACCTCTTCAACCCCAAAAAATCAGTCACAACAGCCACAGTGACCCCAGAGAGCTGCCTGTGCTTTCCTCCTGCTGATGAGCAGAAAATCTGATTTTCTAGCCCCATTCACCCTCTCCTCCCACTCCACTTTCAGCTTAAAAATCAGTGTGAGCACACAGCTGTCCACTGCATCCCCCAGAACACATCAAGGAATTTAGGAGCTCACATTTGTTCAAGACATGCAGAATTTGAGAAGTGTTTTAGTTTGCTTAGTGTCATGTTGAGGTATTAAAACAGCTAGAGAATAACTGATCTGGAAATAAAGTAGATAAAACTGTATAAAAATAGCTACTTCATTATTGATATTCACAAAAACTTTTCTTATTTCTGATAAGTCTTTCTAAAAGTGGTTTATTTCTTCCCTTTTCCCTCAGAAAGGTGTTTCCACTTACTAACTGACTTTCTAAACTGTGAGCTCAGTTTATAAGACCAAGAAAAAAAAAAATCACAAAGCACAAATTGTATTTCCAACACAGAGGAAGATTCAGAGGACAATACTGCATTAAAATACAAAATTGAAAGGATAGATTGTTTTCCATCAGGGCTTGTAAACATCCAGCACTAACTGGATGCCACACAGATATTTTAAGTGTTACTCTGCTTGAAATTCAGTTTTGAAAGCAAAGTCTTATATACTCAATCTTCAAATGTGCAAGACAATGGTGAACTTTGCCACTTATATTGAGCAATGTTGTATAAAAACATATTTGGGAACATTAGAACTTATTTGTAATGATTGGAAAAGTATTTATTTCCTAAGATCCCATCATTTAAGACAGACATAAAAGCAGATTTAAAGCACACCAAGACTCTTACCTGCTATACTTGCAAATATTTCACTGAATCCAATCAGCACATATTGAGGAATTTGCCACCATATTGGCAGATCTGCAGCATGGTAGGTAACATTCCCAATTGTCTGGTTTATTGTTTTAACCTTCACAATTTTCAGTCTGTTGCTTTCCAGAATTCCTGGGTGAAAGGGGAGGGGAAAAAAGCTTGACCTAAGATGTAAACACTGTTTCTCCATATAAAGAATTAAATTAGGATTCAGCCTTGCTTTGTAATTAGAAATATACAACAGGAATATGTATTTCTTTATTTCCTGACATCAAGCATTTCAGGCTACTTGTGCTGTTGTTATTTCAAGTCACATAGCTGTTCTGCCATAGAATTAGTGATTATATTCCTATTCAGGAGCAATAATGATACAAATACTTAACCCTTTTCCAGATGGATCAGCAGAGAGCTCTCATCCACACTTTATTGGGGTTTTTTAAACACAATCTCATTTCCACAAACTACTCCTTTGCAGTGTTGAACCATTTCAACTGCCACCACAGCATTCATAAATTAGAAACCCTTTTGCTTATGGAAATGGCTACAGCAGTCCTGTAGGACTCTGAAAACCCTCTGTGAATGTGATTATGACATTTATATGACACTTTTCATCCAAAGAGCTCCGAGAGCTCATTAGAGCTTGATTTACAAGCAATACATTGCATAGAAAGTACTTCATATAGAATGAAAAAGAGACATGATGGTGGAAAATAGAAGCATTTTTAGCTTGCTCAGCACAACAGTTTAGAGGGAAAAGTGAATATCAAATAATGCTGTAGGGTTTTGTTGAAGTTGCCCAGATTAAACGATTGACTCTCTGTTCCATAAAATACACAGAATAGCTAACGGTTAATAAAACTCCCTGCTTCACCCAAAAATAACCTCTATAAATGAACTCTCATCTCTTATCCTTGGAAATGAGGTGAATTTATTCATCCCCAGTTCAGAGGGGCACAGCTGAGCCAAGGGCACTGCTCCCCCAGGATGTGTTACACACTCAGCCTCCCCTGGGTGCTGCAGTGTTGGGTCTGTTGTGCTTCTGAGCCAAGAGCTGACCTCAAACTATCCCTGTTGCTGAAAAACCATGTACAGGGCTTGGAGCTGCTGCTTCATGGGCATCACACCAGGCACAGGTGATTCCATCTGCTCCCTCACCTCCAGAGGCAGCCAAAGGATGCCATGGATATTGAACATTTCAGGTGTTGGATATTTAACATTTCATTCTGAGCCCCACTGGCAGCACTTTCCATACAAACAAACCCCATTTCTAATGCATTATATCAGACCTGTTCTCCCATGTCTTCCCAAATCTGTGACACAAAACCCCTGAGGGCACCAGCCAGATCAGCACCTCTGTGCTAACAGTGCCAAATTTCTTAATAACATCAGCTTTTGAGATTGTTCTGAATTTATTCAGGTTGTTCTGAATTTATTCTTCATGTCAGGCCAGCCACTACATTTTCTCTGTCTTCCTCACTTCTCTTTAGGTGATCACTTACCCATTTCATTTTAATGTGTCTTTCTTTAGCTCTTCAGCTACCTCAGTGCCCTCTGAACTATGAAGAGCTGCTGTAATTAAAATAAAGCTGGCTTTCTTGATGTTGCCATTTTAATATAGCTGCCAAACATTTCAGAGTGGAACTTAATTAAAATGTAAACAAAGCAGTACAGTCATCTAAGAGCTCAGATGAAATTTCATTTATTTCCAGTCAACACAGAATTATTGCACCTCAAAACATCAAGTGATCCTTAATGGGTTTATACTCTTACAAAATAAGCATTGAGCCACCTAGGAGCATAACTACAATATACCAAACTTTGCCATAAATTTATCTTCAAACTGCTTCAGAATCTGGAATCTATTGATTCTTCCTTCTAGACTTTGATAGACAAGTTTCACATTTAATTTTACAGCCTTAGCAGTTAAAATAATCTTAACTTCTTGCTGTAATGGTTTAAACTCCATAAATGAAGTAGATTTTCCAGTTGGATAACCTTAAACATTGCTGCTCAGAATTCCCCATAAGATGCATGAAGCACAGCAGATGTTCATTAAATCTAATCAGTTGTATTTTAACACAGCCTATAAAATATTTTAAATAATCTAAACCATCTAATAGGCAGCCTGAGTAGTGTCCAAATCTAATGGCTGTTAGATAAGTAAGTTAAAATGGAAATATGACACAAACAAATCATTAGGGTATTATTACCATGACTGCAAGTTCTTAACATTTTCATATGTTTAAGATTTTAATCAGTATCTCTCTCTAAGGCAGAAAGGGTTGGAAGTAATAGTGTATTTTAGGAATGTTAAAATATGGCAGCTATAAATATCACTTAATGAGCAAATAAAAATTAAATTAAATATCAACCAACACCTTGCTAGAAATAAACAGATTTCTATACCCCAAACTCGTCACAACTGAAGCTATTAAATTCCTGTTATGATGAGGAGATGTTCAGTGACTCCAAAAGGTTAAACTTCCCAAACAGATTGCAAATAACCACCCAAAGAATTCACTTTTCCAGTTTCTACTGGGGAAGAGTTGGGGAAGATCAAACCAACAAAATCAATATGTTACATTTGGAGGTGAAGTGAAAAAAGCATTTGAAATTTTCAAGGATTCTGCTGTATGAAGCCATTGCCCACCTCAGCCATCACAGCTCTGTGCTTTCCCCACTGCTAATAAAGACAGATATTGCTGGTTTGAATTCCCTGCTCTGAGAGCCCACAGGTTCTATTTAAAGAGCTGACATTTAGCTCTTCTACATCATCCTCTGCTGCAGCAGCAGTGTCCTGAGAAACATGGAATCACAGAAACACTCCTCTTTTAACTTGAAATGACTTTGCTTGAAGAACTTCCCTTGCCCACAAAGTGACCTTGGCCTAATAAAGTAATTATCTCTCTCATTGCAAGAAATCTTAATAGCCACATAAAGTGTCCCTCTCCCTAAAATATAGGGTTTCAGGAGTGCTGAAATGAATTTATTTAATGCTATAATGCTTTATCAATATGTTCATTGCAGTGATGCTGGTGAAGGCTATAGATTCTGTGAAGCATTGCTCAGAGATGTTCAGTTCCACCTCAGCAGCGCTTAACAACTTTAAATCATCTCCAAAGCAGCTGATTTATGGCTCCAGCAGAGTTGCCATCTTTTCCCTTTCATGCTGCAGCTGAGCTATTTTACACTACACTAATTCCCAAACATTAGGGAACATTGAGGTAGGGCAGGGAAAACCCAAAGTGGGAGGAAACTCTTGTTCAGCCAGAAGCTAACTTGATTGTTTCAGATCATGGCAAGGGTTTTGGGTAAAATGTCATCTTTCTTATATTTGGAAGTCAGAAGGTATGAAGAAATATACTTCTTTTTAGAGGGTATATGTGAAGTCTACTTCAGGTAGGAAAAATGGTCCAATTTGATTACAAGCCTTCAAAACAGCTCAGCAAATTTTTGGATACAATCCTCTTTATGGAGGGAAATGCATCCATGAAGTCACATGCCAACTACCCCATGAAAAAACATCTGAATAAAGCAATAGTCACAAAATTTTTTGAAAAGTGTTGTTGCAATGAGCTGAATAATTCACTATGTCAGCAGATCTCAGAGTCATGTTCTTACCTGCAGCAAAGGCAGAGCACATGACAAAGAACATCCCAACTGCAATCCTCTTCAGCGAGGAGGGGAGAAGCCCATTCCTCTTCAAAATGGGATCCACCAGTTTGTCCTTCAAGGGTATTAGGAGCAGGATAAGCACTGCATCAAACATGGTCAGCCAGGCTGCTGGAAACTTAATGGGGAGGTGACTCAAGTTAGCAATTTCATACTTAGGAGTTGATTTTTACTATAATTTTACCAAAAAAGGATTTTGATTGAATGCTTTGATTCAAAATAAACCCCAGTGCACTGACAGACATTGGGAAAGGGCAAACAGGAGTGTTTAAAAGCTGAGGAGAACATTCAGCTGCTCAGGGCTGGAGCTGGATGATCTCAGTGTCCCTTCTGACCCAAACCAAGGTGTGATTCTAAGAATATCCAGGATGACCAAAGGGCCTGTGGCCATCTAAAGCTGTGGCCACAGTGACAGAGCAAGACAAGCAGATTCCCTTAAAGCTCCAAACCTCAAGCATCTCAAAAAGCCAAACCCTCAGCCTCTGCCACAGTGTGGGCACACAGCTCTCACTGCAGACAAGAACTCCTTTTCACTGGTTTAAAATTGGAATCATGATCTAGTTCAGCTGCACAAAAATATTCAGCAGTTGGATCCATGAGGTTGTGTACATCACTTAGCAATCGTCACACACTTTGAAAAAGGCACTGAAATCTGCTGAGTTCATCTAAATCCTGCTTATTTTGAAACTTTGCAACACTGTAATTCTCAATTTTGCTCCCTCTCCCATTCACCTTTTCCTTTCTTCAAAAACCACCCCAGCAGTAAGCTGTGTCACAGCTTGTCCAAAGAGTCATTTGTGCAGAGTCAGGGATGGAGGAATTTTTTGTCATTGCTGAATCTGATAGGAAGGAAGAGAAATACCAAAAGCCTCTGGCACTGCTGTATTTCCCCCAATCAATCACTTGGGTTTGGGGTTTTTTTTGGTTTAAAATGAATGGTTTTCATTTTCTCCCCTATCAGGAACCTGCAGATTAAAGGGCAGACACATATTTCTATTCTTTTCGTATCGAAAGGAAATATGTCTTTTTTAGTGTGGGGCAGAGGTGCCTACAAAAGCTTAAGGGAAAACCTAGATCTGACAAGGTACAGCACTGCTCAGGAAAATTAAAATGTATTTGAATGTTGTATTAAAATGTTGTATTAAAATGTTGTATTAAAATGTTGCTTTTCCTAATGACCTCAAATCACTACAGAAAGGAGATTGCAGGTCAGCATCCTCCAGCTAGGAAACATAGCAAGGAAGAGAGCAAAACCCAAATGAGCTTGTTTGGTTTATGCTGTTAATGCTGCTAGATGGTAACAAAGAATTTCAAAATAAAACAGTACAACAAAGGCAGTGCAGAGAAAGGAGCCAGTCACTCTTATGCAAGATAAAAATATCATTATTTAGAAGTATCAAGACATTGTTCCACCATCCTTGCCTCAAAATTCTGTATATTTTAGTAAACACTGCAAACAGGCAGCTAACTTTCAAATCCACACTTTTGTAGGAAAAGTGGCTACACAGCATGAGTGGTATTTAAAGTCTTGTCAGCAAAAAGAAGGAAAGCCATTATTTTTTTGAACTAATTTAATTAAACATAATGCTCTACTTACAACTTGGAAACAATTCTAATGCCCAGAAAGGGAGTAAAAAAAGCTCAGTTTGAGAACCAAAGCTCCACGTTCGTTTCTACACAATAAATACTCAGACTGACAATACTTTTATTTTTAATACTGAGTCTGAAAACAGGATTCTGAACTCCTGTGTGCATTTTGGTAAATAAAAAAACAATCTACTTCTCTGCTCCAACTGACAGTGTTGTAACCAGACAGTCACATGGTTCACAATAGCACAAAGTACATCTGTTAATAACTTATATTCACACTTTTTGGTTTTACTTCTCTGTACCATTTCTGCAATCACATGATGCCAGCCTTTCTTGAAAAATATTGATTGAACAGCTTCCTTCAATATGCTGAACTGGCTCAAGGTGAAGTGATTATTGATTGAGCAGTATAAAATAACAAATGTGTCTCCAATTCCAACTACTAATGTATCAGTTAAGGATGGATATTCCTACAGGGCTTGCAGGAATGCTTCTGTGCTATGAAAACTCAGGGCATGGAGATTGATAAGCTTTCTGCAAAGGTCACTTTGGCCACTGAAGGATAAAGAATGCTGAGTGAGATCAGTGAGAGTTACCTGAATCCATCCAGAACAGGATGCTGTGAACTCCACACAGCTGTTGGGGTGACAAAACCTCTGGCATGTGCATCATTTCCTAAATTCCCAAAGGCTGAGGCCACTGATCCCCAAAGCACCACCTGAGCATCCCAGAATTTCTGTACAATACTGATTAATTTGCATTTCAGCTAAAGGAAACATATTTTGCCTTGTTTTGCTCTGCTTACCGTATGGATAGAGTTGGTGTCATTTGATATCTCAGGAATTTTCAGATGGAGACTTTGCAATACATATGTTGTCTGCATCTAGCATTGGGAAAGAGGAGTTAGATCACTTGGAGAGGAGTGCTGAGAGCAAGATCTTTTTTATAACAATTAACAAAGAGGTGAAATGCTAATAGAACTGAAAAGAATCATTGTTAGAACATCACAAGATGTTTTTAAACTTTACAGTTATTTTTACTAAAAGCACAAAGTATCATTCATGTGTCTGTGAAAACAACTTCTGCACAGTATTTTTGCCTGAAATGTATTTAATGTCTGAATCATCTCAACGAGACAGAACCAGAAAATTAAAATGAGGTCTAGACCCCTTACCCTAACCTATGTGAAATCAACTGCAAGATGAAACACAGCACAGTATTTAAGATATGTGATAAGTCTTAACTACAATTGTGATGATTTTCTTTTCTATTATTAAGTCAAACTATTATTTGAGAGTATTCTTAGTAGTCATTTTTCATCTCTCAACTTCAAGGTGAGTTTCATATTTATCAGAGAACTCCCCCAAAAAATGTTAAATTAGCAATTACGTCAAATAGAACTGTAACCATTTGGAACTACTCACTTGAAAATACACTGTCCAGTAAGGTATTAAAGCCAAAAAGACAGGGATAATCTTGACAAGAGCTTTGACATCTTCTACTTTATCTTCTCTGAAGGGACCTCCCCGAGACAGCTTGGCCATCTCAAAGAGGCTTTGCTTGCGAGGTTGCTGCAGCACTCCCTGGCCTTCACTTGGGGAAAGAATTTGAAATGTTTCGTTAAACACAACTGGCAATCTTGTTTTCCTTATCAAAATCTGATAATGCATTTCCAGAACAAGTCCCTCATGTGAGTTAGAGCAACACAGCTGGGCCAGAATGGATCTCCAGCAGGTGGAAACACAAGAGAAAACCTTATTTCCCATCCTCCCCAGCCCTAATAGCTGTCAGAACTCAGAATAACCTGTATTTTGTGATAGTGCCTGTTCAATCATTGAATTTCACAATCTAAACACATGAAACCCAGAGGAGTGACATCTGACCTGACATCTCTCACCAGTGATTAAACTCAACCACCACTATTCCATGGGCAGCTCTTAAGAGTGGAAAAACTGTGGCTCCCCATGAAGCTACTTACAGCATTAAATGCATCTGAGAGTGCTTTTCAAATCAGAAGGCATCCACAACCATATCTAACGGAGAAGAAAGTTAACTAATACTTAGAAGCAGCACAGTTACATTGCATTTGCAGAAACTCAGGGCTGGCAGGACACAGAGCTCAGCTGAAAACATGCTGTGGCTGCAGGGAGATGCAGGGATCTCCAAGTGTGCCTCTCTTCCAGCCCTGAACTCCCAGAAGGTATCTCCAGGATATTCTCCAGTTCTCAGAGCAAAGCTGCACGTTGTCCTGCAGTCTGTGGTGTGACTTACTAGCAGCTAGTCTGAGCTAAGAGCTCCAACTCTAGGCTGATTCTCTGAACTGAGAAGAGTTCATCACAAACCTGCTGGCTGAATGTTCCACGTGGCTCTTCTTGGAGCAGCAAGAGTAGGTGAGGATTTTGAACATGTCTGTGAAGGCACTGCCATCAGGAGGTTTGGTGATGAAGAAGCTCTGCCCACACAAGAAAACCATGAAGGAAATGCCAATGCAGACAGTTGGGATGCTGTAGCCGATCACAAAGCTCACGTTCTGCTGGATGTATGCAATGCCTCCCAGGGAGAGGAGAGCTCCCAGATTAATGCTCCAATAAAACCAATTAAAAAATCTCCTTGTGGCTTCCGGACCTCGGTCCTTGACCTGGAAAAGATTAAAAGGAACTCGTTCAGTTTCTGAAGGAAATAAAGCTAAACAGAATTAGAATCTCTGAATTAGAATTCAAACAGGTTGAGTGCACTGAAGAGCTCAGGTTGCATTCAGTCCCACTCTAAATGAACTGATTGAAGTGTTCTGGGCCTCACATGGTGTTTGATGAAATAACACCTCAGTGAGCTACACCATTAGGTGAGTAACCTTCTGGAAGCTCAGCCAGGGATCAAAAATCCACCCACTGCTGAGATACAGCTTCCCCTAAGAGGTCATGATTATTTCTACAGCCCTGACTCTCATTGGGTCATTGCTCAACACAAAGCTCCCTCAGATTAACATCCCACAGCCATCAGGAGTTCAAGTAACTATTTTTTAGTGACAGAAAGTTAAGCTACCTAAAAATTCATGTATTGCCACGAGTGCTTCTTCTAATTGTTTACACATAACAGTTAACTCTATTCCATTTTCTAAGCCTCAAATGAATACTTGGTAATTAAACAACAAATTTAAACTTTAACACACTCCTAATGCCTCTCATCAGAACACAAACTGAGGACTTATCATTCTGACCTTTAAAAAAAAATTAATTAACTTTGGGTTGCCTGAGGATCACGAGGCCCCAGTAAGTATTTATCCCTCTAAGTCAATGCTGTTCATAGTGTTATTTTTCTGCTTGAAGCTCTCAGTGTCTCTGCAGTGAAAGTAAAGACATCCCTGGTTTACAGAATTATCCTGCACAGTTTTCACCATCACTCTTTCTTATTACCTACTGTAAGTTACACCACGTTTTGTAATTAAGTCCCAGGAACCCAGCATCACCCAGAAGAGGTGATGTAAGAGAAACGATGCAAATTAAAATTTGAAATACAATAAAAAGAATCCATAATACTGCATCTGTCAGTGGTTGATGACTGAAAGGCCATTAACAGTGACTAGCAAGTCACCGGTCTTGCTGAGTCAGTTATTTTTCATTTGTAATTGCAAATTTCCCCTCCTCACCTGCCACATCTTCAAAAGATCCATGTTCAGTGTGCAAAATGAAAAGCAAGCTGTGTCTTGAAATGAGTTTTTAACACTGTCAGTTCTGATTAACAGCACAAGCCCATCTGTACCATTTAGCCAAGCCCAACAAAGGAAATGTTAAGGGATCTTTTCCTGTGCATAGTTAATAGCATTGTTAGGCTATTATCAGGTATGTCTCTCAGAATGTCAAAAGCAATCCTGGAAACTAAACCCAAGAAACTCTTCCTCTCCAACTTCAACTTGGTACTGATTTCCTAATTTTCACAGCCATCAGCTGCAGCAGTGTATCAATGCAGGAATTCCTCCTAAATCCCAATGAGCAGCAGGATATTAGCCAACAATTAGACAGAACCCAGTGCTCCAACTTGTGTAAAGTGTTAGCAATCTGTTTGATGAAGTTTCCATTTCTTCATCACAAACTCTCAGTTCTCTTATTTCTGCCAGGAAGATGACTTCTCATCCTCCCTCTTCCCCATGACCTCGCTGACATCTCCACAAAGCAGAGCTGGGGGAAGAAAGCAAACTTTGATGCAGGTGAGAACAGGGAAGCACAGCATGATGTTCCTATCAGGCATTATCCCATTAGCTCCTGAGAAACTTCCTGATGCAAGGATGGCTTGTCTGTGCTTAATCAGTGCAGCAGCTCTGCTCCCCACAAACCTGGGTGACCTGCCTGTGACCCAGGGCAGCTTTTAGAATCCTCAATATCCCGTGGCCAAGAGCTCCCCAGGTAATTACACAGTGGGAAGAACTACCTCCACCATATGTATATTTGCACTAAAAATGACATCACAGCCATGTCTGAAATGACACCATGGCATTTCACTGACAAACATTAATAACTGAATAAAAATCACACTGCACTATCTGGTGGAATATCTTCTCAAAGGCAAAGAACTATGAAGATGTCTTGTCAAAACCAGAAAACACAGTAGAGTTAAAAGGCAATTCTGTAGTGCTTTTCCAACCTCTCACTGGCTGCCCAGAATATCAGCAATATTACATTTACAGCAGATCACTAAAGTTCCCCCTCCTGGCTGTTACCTGAGCTGTGTGACAGCACAAAACATCTTCATAAGCAAACCCTACATTTTCATAAGGAACTAAGAAGAAGAAAACCATGTCAGAATTTTATTATTTTACTTTTATCAAGCAGGAGTTGTTTTCTCCATAACTGCAGGAGTTCTCCTTTCCCCCTCATGCTCGCATTATTTTCAATCACCCAAGCAGAAAGAGAAATCTATCACTCCCTCTGCTCAATTTGCTCTGTGCTCAAGCATAGCAGCACTCTGCTCCCTCTCCTTGTGCTCCCAGCACCACCAGCTTCCCTCCAGCAGGAAAAGGATGAACATCACAAGCACAGCTCCTGTCAGCACAGGACACACCAGCTGGCTAAATGCACTGCAGCCCTCTAAATTTGGGATACAAGGTTCCCAGCTTGCAGCCAGAACAGAATTTTAAGCACAGCTAGAAAAAAGAATGGGAGGAAGAGTAACTGGATTGTTATTTACAAGCCCTGATGGAAATGTCTTACAAATATGGGACTGGCAGCAACTTGCAGAGCACAGCTGTCCTAAGGTTCACACTCAGACCTCCTTCTGACTTTGAAGAAAGATGATCACTTGCTCAGTTATCCCTCCCCTGGATTTTTCAACACCAAATCTTTCTTAGGAGATGATCCAGGTGCTAGCCAAGGCAGTCTGTACAGCTTGAAAACAGTATCATACAGCTCAAAATCTAAGATTCTATTAGATTATTCTGATTTTTACATGAAGAGTCAGGAATCTAACCAAACATTGCTTTTCCACAGATCCTGTGTTTAGATGCTTTGCTTCATCACAAGGGAATTTCCTACTCTCACAGTTTCAAAGCTTTGGTTGTCCACAAGATTTGTTATTTTTGCTGCAGCTTGTGTCTATCTGGTGCCCAACATTCCACCACAACTCCTCATTTCTGTCATCATCTGCTAATGATCTCAAGTATTCCCTAAACCCCAAGGTTTCAGAGCTCCAGTATGTCTCACATCATGACAGATCCAAAGCTGGGACCTTCCACCACTCACGGGAAAGGAACAAGATCATCCCGAAGTTCCTGACAGCAGCACTTTTCATTTATTGCAGCAATCAACTGACAGTCACAAGTGACAAATGGGACAAACACACCTCTGTGAGCAACCACACACCAGAGCAAGGATGGAAACACAGAAACTTGTCCACATCCTTAGCCTGCAAAAGAAAGTACAATGACAGAGTTCTGTGCAGTCAAATCACAGAATCCTGACCCTCTAATCCATCACTACAGACACCACTCATTCTTTGAGATCATCCGAGCTACAAAGTACTATCCAGCTGCTACATAATTTCAGTTTTTTACACTAAACTTTGGCAAGTGCACATCTAAAGTCTGCTTCCTCTCCCATCTATTCTGTTTCTGGCAGAAACAAAACCAAATTATTCCTGGCCATGCAAATGCCACAAGTTGTTTCAAACTGCTCTCTGCAGAGCCTTCCATGTCCACAGCCTCATAAGAAGTCCAACAGCAGCAAAAACAAAATAAGCTGCAGTTAGGGACCTTCAAATCTTTATATGTGGTTCCCCATCCTTATCCAGAGGCTGGAAAACCTGAGCTCTACAAATAACTAAAGGCTGAAAATCACTCTAAAGCCACCTTTACAGCAGCAATTTCCAGTAGCAACTGTAAAGCAACCATCTTAGCAGAGCTAGAAGATGTCTGGCAGTTCTGGCCTGATAGATTTATTGGGAAAAATCAGTTTTTCAGAGGGAAGGCAGAGTGTGGCTGAAACATGACCTCTCTGATCACCATACCCAGAGAGATGCAGCTATAATTAGAGCAATGATTATGGCTGCTGCTAGATTAGGAGTCTGCTGCTATTCTGGCTTTGGGGATGAAGCTGAACCAGCTTTCCCAATAATGCCAACCAGCCCCATCGTTTCCTAACTGCAGAAAGTCACAGAGTGCTGCATGGAACAGGAAGTGACAGCAGAACAGTGGCGCCTGAAAGGGGAACTGGAAAGTGCCAGGTTGGGGATCACATGATGAGAAACACTATTCTGAGAGCCATCAGCTCCCGTTTAGAGCAGCACGATGATCAGTCTGCAGCTTCGAGAAAAACTGCTCTTTTACAACCACGGTTGAGAAAAGCTGGTCTGGCCCAGCTGGGAAGGAACTTTTTTTGCTAAGCTGACTGGCAGAAATTACTCAGTCCTAGCTCTGCTGAGTCCCTTTAACAGCACTTCAAAAAGCATTTATCTAACTAAAGTAAGAAACCACAGCTTTCAACTTTAGTGAAAATTAAATATTGCAATTCAGCTTCCAATTTTCCACATGATTCTCCTAAATTAAAAAAAAAAACAACCAACCTTCATTATATTAGAGTTCTCCACTCAAATTCTATACACACATTAAAGCTGAAAAATTCACACAGTGATTTTTTAAGAGATCTGCAGTGAAATGTAATTAACATGCTGCAAGGTGACTGTGTGAACTGAAGTACATGGTACACAATTCCTACTTTAGTAGGAATTGTAGTTAAGGGTAGTTAAGGGAAAGAGGCCAAATGTTATCAGCAGAAATCCAGCCAAATCATGTTTGCATTGTGCTCTGGCCTCCCAGGAATGTGGCTCTGTGAAACAAACTTTATTCTCACATATATATATATTTATATATATATTTATCTCCCCAGCAGGTTTCTGCATTCCTGTGCAGGGAGAAGGAAACCAAGAAGGCCCCAAACTGCACACCAAGGTGAGTGGCATGCTGTAATATATTTAACTTTTTTTCCTCTTGTAATATGTTTAACAAGAGGAAAGCCAGGAAAAAAAAAAAAGGGGGGAAATTCAGTCCTCAGCAGAGCTCCACTGATTATTATGGACCAGAAAGGAGTATTTCTTTTGCTTCCCCCTTCATAAATCACTGTGAATTATCTGCAAACCCAGCCAAAACCTGCTCTCCTTGAAATCCTGGGGGAAAAGCCTTTACAAAATCCAGCTACACTTCCACTGGCAATGGCTCTTCTCTTGCTCTGTTCCTGCCATTATTTATCTCTCATATTTAACTTTCATAAAGCGTTCTGGGGATAAGCAGTCAGTTTTGAAAAACACCTTACAAGATAAAGCCATATTAAAGCTATTTCACTTGATGGGCTCAGGCTGCCTCAAACAGAACCAATGCACTGGGGACACACAATCCTGGGCTATAATAATGTTTTACATTTATATACTGCCTTTCACCCAGAATTCAGAATACAGGAAATGCCAAAGAATGACAAATGCAAACTGCACAACAGAGAGCAAGAGGTACGTTTGGGAAGGTTACTGTGGAAGATCCTCCTCCCTCTTACAAAGAATTCATGGCATTTCTGACACCTGCTCTGACCAGAACTCAGCCAGGAAACAGATGTGCAACTGGATTTTCAGTGTAGTTGGAAAAGCTGCTCAGTACATGAGCACCCTGAAATTCTCAAGTTTGTAAAGCAGAAATTCCATTTCAACATCCACAGTCAGCATACCACCTTAGCACAGGACTGTGAAAATTTAAAGTACATTGAATGGAGCATTCCAGTTGCTGCTGAACTCCAAGATGCTTCCCAAATGTTTTCTGTAAAGCCAGTGGGTTGTGCAGTGATGATCCACTGAATGAGGTCAGTGCAGCAGATCTGGATAAGGTCATTTGATGTCCTTAGGAGCACAGCCCAGGTGATGTTTAGCACGTTGAGAGCAGCTTCACCCAGCATGTGATGCAGCATTAGCCTGCACAGAAATACCACTCCAGGGCAACGCAGTGCTCAAACACCTGAAGTGCAAAACCTGTTTGTTGTGTAGCCTGGGCTTATCACAGGATGGTGAAAGCCTGACATGCCTTACAAGGCCTGTGCCATCCTCAGAGCTAAAATGTGTGTCCTGTACTCCATCTGGTGAGCTCTGAGCTCAGATTCACTGGGTATAAACTCACAAGGGAGGATAATTAACAGCCCACTTAATGGCCATTAGGTATTCAATCCCAGTTCTCAAGATGGTGATGGCTTAGCCAACTGAGATAGCCCAGCCAAGGCAGGGGAACCAGGAAACCAAAGGGCACGAGGGATCTAACACCCCACAGGCTCCAGAACTGTCCCAAAGAGAGGACAACTTACTAACTGGCATTACACAGGGAACTGAGCTGCACGGTGATTCCATCCGAGGCTGAACGCCCAGAGAGATCAGCCAGTCAGGCACTGCCCACCCCCCGAGGCAAGCCCTCTGCCCCCCTGGGCTCCCCAGCAGCTCCATCCATACTCGACCTGGTCGGCCCCGAACGGGGTGATGTTGGCCTTGACCGAGCCGACGCCCAGCCCCACGAGCACCAGTCCCACGAAGGTGGCGGCGGCACAGTAGCGGGTGGCTCCCGCCTGCGAGCAGGGCGCCGGGGTGGCGTTGGCGGCGGGCGAGGAGCAGTTCTCCACGGGGAACAGCGGGATGTCCCCGCACAGGCCCTGCCGGGTGTGCGGCGCGGCGATCACCGGGAAGGCCAGCATGCCCAGCAGGTACAGCGCCATGCTCAGCAGGATGGTGCCGAACTTGCCCAGCAGGGCGTCGGCCAGCCAGCCGCCGAAGGGCGACACCAGGTAGGTGATGCCCATGAAGAGCAGCAGCGCCTGGCTGGCCTGCGCGCCCTCCCAGCCGTAGGGCGGCCCGTTGAGGAACAGCACCAGGTTGGAGGTGATGCCGTAGAAGGCCACCCGCTCCAGCAGCTCGGCCAGCAGCACGGCGGCGCACGCCAGCCGCCGGCCCTGGAAGGCGCTGCTGGCCGGCCGGCCGCGCTCGCCGCTGCTGAGCAGAGGGCTGCGCTCGCTCGGCTCGGCCTCCTCCATGGCCCCGCGTCCCCCGGCCCGCCGCGCTCCGGCCCGCCTCACCCAGCCGCGCCCGCCGCCGGGACAGGCCACGCCCCCGGCAGGGACGCGATGCCATTGGCAGAGGGAGCTGTCACTCTGCCTCCACGCGGCCCCGCCCCCGGCAACGGCGCCATACCATTGGTCGAAGGAGCTATCGCTCCGCCCAGCGCATCGTCACGTGGCGGGGCGAGGCACGGCGGGACGGAAGTGGCGGGGCCGAGCCGTGAGGGAGCCGAGCCGTGAGGGAGCCGGGCCGGGAGGGAGCCTTGGCCGCGAGGGAGCCGGGCCGCGAGGGAGCCGGGCTGTGAGGGAGCCTTGGCTGGCCGCTGTGAGGGACACGGCGAGGGACACTGAGCGGGACAGCCTGGCCCGGCACCCCACAATGGTGTCCTTTCCCCCTTTGACTGGAGTGCCGGGCGGGAGGGCTGCAGCAGGGCAGTGGGTTTTCCCAGAACCCCAGACCGTTTGTATGGAACAGGAGCTGTGCAGCTGAGCCCGTGCAGCCCCTGCCAGGCACGGTCACCCGGAGCAGGGCACGGCAACGCCTCAGGTGGGTTGGGATGGCTCGGAGAGGAGGATGCACGGCCTGCTCAGGCAGCCTGCCCAGGGCTCTGCCACCCGCAGTGTCAGTAAGCTCTTCACGTCGAGGTGGAATTTACTGTGTTTTAGTTCATGGCCATGGCTGCTCATCCTGCCGCTGGGCACCGCAGAGTGGCACCAGCCTCCTGCCACCCTCCTCTGAGGCATTAAATGCATTAATAACAGCCCCAGCTCCCGTGTTCTCTCAAAAGAGAGATGCTCTGCACCCCAAATCATCTCTGGGGGCTTTTTATGGTTATTTAATACTGTAGTTCTAGACTGTCCCACAAGGCCTTCCAGCAGGAAAAGGTGGTAAATGCACTCTGTAAAAAGCTGTTTTATGTGTTTGGAAGCAGCAGGGCGTGCCTGGTGACTCAGGGGTGAGCAGCAGCTGCTGGGTGAGGACATGCAGGAATTACAGAGCTGCACGTGGAGAATGAGCACTGATCCGAATGGGACACAGTGTGTGATGGAAATGGGAAAACAGCAATTAGTGGGTGCAAGATTAGAACCCTGAGATGGGGATTAGAACCCTGAGATGGGGATTAGAACCCTAAGATGTGCTTCTGTCATCTCACGTGTTGAGGTAAAGGTTGTGGAAGTATGGAATTGTCTCCAGCAGATCTAAAAGTCTTATTTTTGGTTAGCAGAAAGTGGGGAAGACATTCCTGTTTGTGTGTTTTCCGTGGAAAAGTTAAATTGATTGACATCACACAGTTCCATACCAAACGTCTAGATGTGACTTACTCTGGAGCTGTGTTGGTAATGGAGCAAGCAATGCTTGTAAAAGTAAATATATTTAATAATGGGGCTTTGTAAATAGCATATGCCATAAAAATGACTCATTAAATATATTTGCTCTCTTAACTAGTTAACAAATTTCATGACAAAGGACAATGAGGAAAAGGCTGTACAGACATCTCTTTGTGAACTACTGTAACATGACTGATTTTGGAATAAAATTACATTTCAGCTTTTCCTAGCTTAATACAGTATGTCATATTAACTGTGATTACATGCCATCCATAATCTACCTTGGTGAGTGAGGTGAGATTTCTATATTGACCTAACAATGCTGAAGACTAGTTGAAATGTACATGAAAAACGTTATTTAACTGTTCAGGACTTGAGCTGTAGGTACTCTCACTAAAATTCAGAAGTTGCTGTTGGAACCCAAACATTCTCTGGCAGTATAGGAAGGAGATTTCAATTTCCCTCCAAACATCACTCAGCCACAGTGTATTTAAAACTTGATTATGATACATCCATGACTCTTTAGCTATGTCTATCCAGGGATACATTAATGCATTTACACTTCCACATTGTTAGTTTTTTCAGTCGAGGCCTATAATAGCATAGAACCAGAGTTACCATAAATAGCAATAAAATGTTAAGATCTCTTTTAAAGTTTCCTTTATTTTCTCTTTATTTCTCAGACAACCGGTTGAGTTTCCTCATTCCTCATGGAGCAGGCCTTGTCTTACTTTGATGTTTCCATTTTTGTCTGCTTTTGTTGCACACTATGATACAGCTTTGCAGTGGTAACAGCTATGAAATGTAGTTAACACAGCTTTGCAGCATTAAGGCTCATTAGCAAAACATGAGCCTGCCTACCAAAATGTTTACTTTGCTAGAACCCACTCCAGTGTGTTTCTATCCCTTCTAAACCCCCCATTCCAGAATACTTGTTATCCTCAGAAATCCACACTAATTATTGGAAGAAGTACTGCTTCAAAAATGGATAAATTTAATATTCCTCTGCGTGTGGTGTATTTTTCTGCTTCTGACATTGAAATTTGAAGACTAATTTAGGCCACAATAACCAGGCACTGCAGGTTTTGAAGACTACTTTTCCCTGCCTTCTCCATCCTTTGGGAAAGCAAGGATCTGTGTGGCCTTGTGGTGAATGACATCAGGCAATCAGACCAGATGATAAGGAAAAGGTGAGTTTTCTGTCCAGCCTGCCCACCTCGCCATCCTTCATTGAGAACACCTGCAGACCACCAATGTCCTGCAGGTGTTGTCAATGTTTTCAGAAGCTGTTGAGACAAGTTCAAGGTGGGTCTTCCAATCAGCCACCTGTTTCCAATCAAATCCCCAACGGACTCCCTTAACTGCTGCTCCCCACCCAGCTGCTCCCTGTGCTCCTGGGAGAAGAGCTGGGGAGAACACCTTCTGTCCTCAAGACTGGCTCGATGGTTTGGGACATGCTTTGTTGGAGATGCTTTTCTTGGTGCCGAGCTCAGGTTAGTTCTCTTTCTCTTCCCTGTTTTGTTGTATCTTTAGGTTCTGCCTGCTGCTGTGGAGGCTGTGGTTCTTCACCAGAACTTTTGGCTCTGCTTTATCATGTGGCTTTCCTCGTGTTTGGCGTGGTCTGTGACCATCCTGCTGCCTTGGTCTTTGCTCTGGTGCATTTCTCTGGCTGCTCTCGTGGTTGGCATGTTGTCTGCACTGAGTTTTTTCTCGCTGTGTTCTCACACCGAGCACTAAGCACCTCGCGGGAGCCACATGGCCACACGAGGATCTGCTTCAGGGGGCAGTGCCTGCTGCCAACCTTCTGTGTTCTTCTCAGAAAGCCTCTAAATTCATGTTTCCCTGTGGCCGCGAGCTGAGCGCGTCATCCCTGGGGCTGCGTAACTCAAACACACAGCGCAATTCCGAGGTGTGGGAAGGCACCCAAACCCCGTGCTCGGTAGCCAGGTGCCCTCTGCCCGGGACAGCCGGCAGGGCTGATCCATCCCCGCCAGGCAGGCGGTGTGCTCAGCCGGCAGGGCTGATCCATCCCCGCCAGGCAGGCGGTGTGTCCCTCCGGCAGGGCTGATCCATCCCCGCCAGGCAGGCGGTGTGCTCAGCCGGCAGGGCTGATCCATCCCCGCCAGGCAGGCGGTGTGCTCAGCCGGCAGGGCTGATCCGTCCCCGCCAGGCAGGCGGTGTGCTCAGCCCCGCTGCGCTCCGCAGCGCCGTTTCCGGGGGCCGCGGGCAGGTGAGGCGCTGAGCGGCGGGCGGAGCGGAGCGCAGCGCAGCGGAGCGCAGGGCCGCTATGAGGCTGCTGCTGCTGGCGTGTCTGCGGGCACAGACTGGCAATGCCACCACAGCCGCCAGGATCCAGTGAGTGCCGCGCCGTGCCGTGCCGTGCTGTGCCGCGCCGGGGGAGGAGGGATGGATGGGATGGGAGGAGGGATGCGCGGCGCGCTCCGTGCGCGCTCCCCGCGGCTATCCGCGCTAATGGGGATGGCGAGGCTGCTCTGGCCTCAGTCCCAGCGCTGTTCCTCGCAGCCTCCCGGCCGGCAGGGGCCCAGCGGGGCCGGCAGGGACAGCGGGACCGGCAGGGACAGCAGGGCCCGCCCGCCATGCGCTGCCCGCGCCGGCGCACGGAGCCGGGGGTGTGCGGGGGGCGGCGGCAGGTTGGGGACAGCGCCAGCGCCGGGGACAGCACCGGGAACGCCCCCGCTGCGGCTCTGCCCGGGCAGCGCGCCCAACGCTGCTGCTGCTGCTGCCGGGGTTCCGCTGGGCTGGCTGCGCTCGCAGGCTGACCCAGCTCCCTCCAGGCTCAGCCCCGGCGGTCGGTGTGTGTCCCCAGGCTGCCCGCGCTGGGAAAGGGCCAGGGCGGGCAGCACGGAGCTCCCCGAGAGGGCTCGGTGCCGGAGCTCACACGGAGGGCTCGGTGCCGGAGCTCACACGGAGGGCTCGGTGCCGGAGCTCCCCGAGAGGACGAGCTCCCGTCATCCCGCAGAGCAGCTGGGCACAGCCGCTCCAGTGGCTGCCCTTGCTGCGGGCGGGTTGCTCTGGGGGGATGATGGACACAGGGAAACTGTATGGGCTGACAGAGCCGCGGAGATATCCCTGATGTCCCCGTTTAACTCGAGCTGTGACGTGGGAAAAGGATGTGGCTGCCAGCATTGCTCAGGGCTTCGCTGGGCACGCGAGCTTCCAAAAAAACCCAAACTCGCTATGAAACCGAAATAATTTCCCAGTGGTTTTGTCCTCTGGAGGCTCGAAATAACAATTTGGTTTCATCTTGTTTAGAAGTTATCCATAGTTCAGTTGTTTTCCTTAGGATGAATCTCTTGGGATAGCCTTCTGCAATTTACCAGTTTTCCCTGACCTGTGGGTTGTCACACATAACGTTATGCACAGAGACATCCTCTGACATGAAGTTTTCTCCCTGGTTGTGTCAGACCCAGTAGTCTTAGGTGTCTGCAGGGCTTTCTATTGCATAAGGTATAGTAGAACATATCTGCAGGTCCTGGAAGTCACCCAGGCACTGAAGATGTGAAGCAAGCAGAGCATAAGGACCAGAGAAAGCTGAAATTTTTGATGTTTTAAAACAATAATTGTTACTGAAACTTTGCGACAAAACAAGTAAATTCTTACATTTATGATGCACATTTTTATGCCTGTATATCTCAGCAGAGTTCCCATGTGGTGGTTTTTGTGGCCTTCTGCATTTCCTTTCATATCTTGCCCTTTGCTCTCATTGGAGAACACAAAACTGGTTATTCTTGGGAACATCACTGCTCGTTTTTCCTCTATAAGGTTATTTACTCTGCCTTTACAAATTAAACATTTACTTACCTTCTTCTTCCATTTCAACTTTGAGGAAACTCAGACAAACATTTAGACTGTGGAGTTGTTTGGAGCTAATCTAGTGGAAAACAGGTTTTGCATTGTGTCTAGTTAAAATAAGTCTGAATAAGCCAGAAAAACGAATTTTTGCCTATTGTATCAAACTTTTCATCACACAGAGATTGATAGTGAATATCTGAGCACACTGCATTCAGGTGCATTGGCTGAGCAAGGTGCTTTGAGTCACAGCAAGCAGCAGTTTTGGTGGCTCAGCTGTGACATGTGATGGTGGCAGAAAATGATGTGTTTGAGGATGAAAGGGCATGGCTTGGGTGAGCTAGAGCAGCTCAGCTGACAGATGGTTTAACTTAGAGCCACATTAATGCAGTCATTTGCAGCTGTGTGAACACATCTGCAGTGACCTGTGCAGGGCACAGCAACCCTCTGGGGCATCCTGCTGCTTCCCGGGAGTGCCTTGGGCAGAGGGTGGGCATTCCTTGGGCAAAAGTGTGGGGAGTTCCTTGGGCAAAAGTGTGGGGAGTTCCTTGGGCAAAAGTGTGGGGAGTTCCTTGGGCAAAAAGTGTGGGAATTCCTTGGGCAAAAAGTGTGGGAATTCCTTGGGCAAAAAGTGTGGGAATTCCTTGGGCAAAAAGTGTGGGAATTCCTTGGGCAAAAAGTGTGGGAATTCCTTGGGCAAAGTGTGGGAAATTCCTTGGGCAAAGTGGGGGGAATTCCTTGGGCAAAAGTGTGGGCATTGCTTGGGCAGAGTGTGGGGAACTGCTTGGGCAAAAAGTGTGGGAATTCCTTGGAATTCCTTGGGCAGAGTGTGGGCATTCCTGGGGCAAAGTTCCTGGGGAACTGCTTGGGCAAAAAGTGTGGGAATTCCTTGGGCAAAGGGTGGGAATTCCTTGGAATTCCTTGGGCAAAGGGTGGGCATTCCTTGGGCAAAGTATGGGAATCCCTTCCACAGAAAATAGGAATCCCTTGCACAAAAACCAGGAATCCCTTGCACATAATGTAGGAATATCTATACAAAATGGATGTTGTTTTCTCATGCACAGAGACCAAATAGAAAGAAAATAATGAGTGAGAGATCAACTTAATTTGCATTTGTAGTAAAGCTGGATTAGGGATTTTAAGAGAAATGGTGTTTGAGAGCAAGTAACTTATATCATGTTCAGTTCCTATCTTATCACATGTTGTAAAATGTTGTTTATTGAAATAATATAAATGAGCATGTTGAGGGAAAGAAAGCAATTTTGATCAGGGAGAAAGTCAAGAGTATTACCTAGCAATGAAGTCCATTCTCACAACTGAAAGGCTAATCAGGTGACAGCCATCACCAAAACCATCCTGTGCAGATAGTTCCATCCAATGTTGGGTTTTGTAAGACTTGATGCCATTAAAAGAACCCACAAAACCTATGTGTATAACCAAAGGCTTGGCCATGTCACTTTGGACACTAATCTGCCCCACCTGAGGTGATGTGGTAAATTTTGTCTCATGTATGTTAATACATGATTTAATACATAAAATACAAATTCCAGTTAATATTTGCCTTCAGTTGTATCTGCATGCGTGCTTAGGAATTTATTTGTTCATTTTTTTTTAATATTGAGCCCTGGCAACTTTTGGTTAAACATAAATGAAACAATGACACTGTCTCCGGGTTGAACACTTGCCAGCATAGATTAATTTTATGGCTTAATATCACAGTGTATACTCTGTTTATGATATTACAGCTCTTCCAATAACTGCTTCATCTTTTCATAAATAAGATGTTCATTTCCTGAGTTTAAAGTAAGTGGCGACAAAGGTACCAGAATCTAATTTGGCTAAAAATCAACTTGCTGAAACAAGTGGTGTAATGAATGTCCTGTGGGCTTTATTCCTCTTGGTGTGCATAATCTTTAATCACCTTAAAATAGAAGAACAATGAATAAAGAATACAACACTAAGGAAAAGTCCTTGCTTAGGCTGCCATTGTTCAGCCTTAGAAATGAGATCAAAGAGGGTGTCAGGAAAGAAAAGAAATTAATCTTCCCTGCCCCTTGAAATGTTGTGTTCATCTTTTATTACTTGATAGCAAGGAGGAGTAGAAATCTAGAATTAATAGGTTAATTAGAAAGATTTAGGTTAAGTATTTTGCCAATATGTAAACATTTTTTGGAGAGGGAGGAATTGTTTTGGCTCTCATTAAGGGCCAGTTGAGATAGCTATTCTGTAAATCTCCAGGTAATCAGCTGGGAGAGAATTAAACCCACAAATTCAGTGACTCTTAGCATTCCTCTTGACAAGTGTTTTTTAGCTTAGACATTTCTTGGAGTAACTCTGAGCCCAAACCTTTCTGCTGTTCAGTCTTTGGTTCATCCTGCAGCTTTGCTCTGGAATTCCAGCATTCCCATGGGCTGCTGCTCCCAATATTGTTGTGCAGTGCAAGAACTATTTATAACCATTTATATATATATATATATATATATATATATATATAAAGGTTTAAACTTTGCAGAGTTCTTTGGTCCTTGCAAAGCTCAGTTCCTGACTTCAGGGGCAGGAGGAGTTAGTCCCCATCTTTTTTAATTTCTGGTCTGATTCACATTTTTAATGCTCACATTTTTAATGCTCACATTTTTAATTCCTGGTCTAATTCTAATTTTATTCATATTTCATTCATGCCAATACAATTTGTCTGTGTTGCTGTCTGTGAAGTTTGAGAGGGAAATAAAATGTTGCATTAACAAGTATGAAAAAATAAGCTAATTTACAAAGAAAACAGAAGATCAAGCAGGGTTTCAGCTCTTGTAACTTGATCAGCTTCAGAGGGAATTGTGAGTGATCAGGTCTGGCCAAGTTTAGAAGAGGCAGTGCAATGACTTTGCTCACTGAATAATCTCTGACTTGTGCCCTGTGCATTTAACAGTAGTTGGTGCACAGCTGCTTTGCAGAACAGACAGCTGAGGGAAAGAGATAATTAATATTTTTGGCTGAAGCCTATTTTGTGCCATTCAAGAAGTGTCAGTGTATCCACCTACCTGGAACTTTTTGGAAATCAAACATTCTTTGTCTGCAAGGAATTCCATTCAATCAGGATCGGTTGAAATTTAGAACATAAATATTTCTGAGAGGAAGACAGCACAGAAAGCAGAGCAGGTTTCACAACCATTATACTTCAGAAATAAGCACACTTTGAACTCCTGAGCTTTCTCTTCAGCCAGGCTGTGTTTGGAACTCTGAAACTGTTTCCTTACATGAAAACCTGTGAACTGCAGATTCACCTTGAAGGAGGGAAGACTGCTAGCCAGGAAAAGTGAGAAGTAGTGATCAATAATGTAGGAAATAAAAAATTAAACATCGTAAAACATCACTCGATATTTCATAGATGTGTTGGAGCAAAACGCTGTTTTTTATAGAAATCTCAAAGTGAAAATGTGTCAGGAAAGGATTGTACCTTTTAGCAGAGATCCAGAGAACACACTCAGAACTTGCACTGACAATCTTTGTGATTTCCAACGAATATAAAAATATAACAAACAAAAGCACAATTAATTTCCTGAATGCTAAAATGAGTAGGACTGGGAAATGCTTTGTCCAATATTCAGATGTGTATAAATATCACAGTGTGAGCAGTGAGCAGTGTAATGTACTTTTAAAAATTCTCTTTCACATTTACTGAATGGCAAAAGTTCTCCCTGATGGTTTTTCCCTCGGAAAACACCCCAAATCTGGGATCTGACAGCTCAACTCCATTTTAGAAATAATATTCTCCCTAAGTCATGGCATTGGCTTCCATGAGAGTTTCATTAAAAGGGAAAAATATGGCAAAGGGAATTCTAGATCCAAGCAATAATCACTGTTTGTTAAGACACTTCCTTGGCAATTTCTCTCTTTTATTAAGATCTGTGATAAAAATATAGCCTTGAGATTTAGCATTTCCAGTGTTGTCTTTAATTCCCAGACAGCAGGAGTTGTGTTCATTTTGACTTTTCGTTCAGAAAGTATTTGTTTATGAAATGGCAAAATAATGTGAACAGAGAGTTGCCAGGAGGAGAAAAAATCTGGATAATGTGTGTTCTCTGTCTTGGCTTCACTCAGGGACATCTGGGACTTCACAGACTGATCAATCTTCAAAATAAATCTCCTGCAAGACCTTTGCAGCATTCTCTAATCATGTACTTGGGAGCAGCATATGTGTGAAAATCCTGCTCTGCTTTTTTTGGTTATAAAGATGAAAAGTCATTTAGAAAATATGAAAATAACACTGGAAACTTCAGTACTTAAATACTACCCAATAACTCTGCTTCTGCACACATGTATTTCCATATGTGTGTAATCTGAAGCCTGTGATTAATGATACTGAACTCAATTGAATGTTCAGGGGATTAAGGCCTCTTTAAATCTGGGAATTTGAGTTATTCTGGGAATATTTGGTAATTTTTCCTTCTAAAGATATATGCAAATTTTTTTACATGCTCATGAGTAGAATAAAAATCTGTCAAAAAGGAAAAAATGGAAGTAATAGAGGTAATCCACAATTTGGGAGCTTTGGAACACTTGAGGGAATCTCTCTCTATTTACTGCAGAAACAGCTGTCATTCCCAGGGAGATTTGGAAACTGTGCAGGAAAAGTAGTCATTCCTAATATATTTAAAAAAGAAGACTGGAATTCCTAGCTGAGTTTCTCGATTCCTGATGTCCTGAGAGAGTTATTTTCAAATTAATCGTAATATGCAAACATATTGCTTGTACATGATAGTGATTTATGGTAATTGGAATACTGATGGGAAAAAATCCTTTTAGCCTGTTTAATGAGCACCTGTGAAATTCTGGAATGCAGGCAGGAGCATCCCAAGTATTTGCCCCAGAGATTTTCTTTCCACAGCTGTGAGATTTGAGCATCATTCTTTAGAAATAAATTGAGAATCTCTTTGAAGAGGAAAACAGTTCATGGGCAACGGATGGCAATAAATGCTCAACAGTGTAAATAAGGAATTTAAAAGGTGGCTGTATTTTATTATTTATTAGCATTTATTACAATTTATTGGTGTTGTTTGCAACATGGAGTTAAAAGGAGTTCATTTTAGGATGAGGGAGAAATGCAGCACCATATGTTGTGCCAGTGGAGCTCTCTCTGATTCAGTGCTAATACTTCCCTTCCAAGGCCTCAAGACTTTTTACAGCTCTTTTAGCACCAATTTCTGCAGAATGACTAACTTGTGCAGGACAGAAAATTCCCTTCCTTGGGAGGATGTGGAATAATCAGGAAATGAAAGCTGACATGAGCCAGGAAGCTGAGAGTTAGCAGGATTTTAATGCCAGAACAATTAATACCCAGTGAGGAATAAATCCACTGAACAATATGGAATAAGCACAAAACATTCTTTTAATGATACTGGGAATGTAAACATGACATGTCAGCAGACACAGTGTGCTCATTTCCCTCAGAACACAGATTTTCTCCTCTTTGATTTTTGGTGATGTTCTTGGGAACATTGATAACTGATTCCTGTTTCAGTGAGAGGAATAAAGTGTCTGTAATCAATCAGTTTGGTGACTTTGGCAGCATTTCCATCACTGTTTTATAGGAGGAACCATTGTGTATAGAGATGAATGGGTAAGCTGACACTAAGAGGGGTTTGGTGTTGGATTTGGTTTGGTTTTTGTTAACTGAGATTTTGCAAGCAGGCTGTGAAGGTATTTGTGTAATTCCTTTTGTGTAGTTTTCTGTTTATATTTCAGTTATCCTTGGCCTGTTTTACAAATGGGTGAGCTAAGACAAGATATTAAACTCACAGTCCACCAGAAAGGGAACACAAAGCAAAATTTATTAAGGAAAAATGTTTTGATTAAGCTTGCTTAACATCCCACTGTGCCTATAGCATTAATAGTGACTTCTTTATTTATTTTCTGTTTGTTCCAACGCTGAAGGAGTCATCTCCATGCTGCAGGACACATCTGTGTTCTCAAAGATGCTTTCATGTATGAGAGTCCAGCTGAGATAGCAAATGTGACCTCCTCAGCCAGGTTTGATGCAGCCCTGGCCATCCACCTCTACAAAGGAGGCAGACTGCTGCAAGGTAAGCCTCCTGCTGCTTTTGCAATAAAAATACCTCTTGGAAAAGCACTGCAAGGGGAGAGAATGAATGCTAACTGTTATAAATGGCTATCAAGGTATAAACCCACACTCAATGTGGTTATTCTGTTTATCCACTTCAGGCAAACGTTCAGAAATGCTAAAAGTCTTGCTCAATGGGAGCTCTGATAGGGAGAGGAGAGAGCTAAATAAATGGACTTTTAAAGCACATAGTGCTTTTCATAATGAAGTGCTTTACAGCAGGATAAGAGCATTATATTAACATTAGGATTCTCTGAGAGGACAATGGCTGGGCTGATTAGAGCTGGGGTCAAATGGAGGGAAGCAGGGAGGCTAATTTGATTTTTCTGCTCAGAAATGAGTCGAGGTTTTTCAACATGAAATAACATTCCTGTCAGCTAAGCTACAGGAGACAGGATGTTATCAGACAAATAATAAGATTTTCTATTCTCTGTAGCCACGTAGAACAATTTCAGCCTGCCATTAATGATACACTAGAAGCACTGGCTGTCAGAATTACAGACACTGTCACCTGCTGAAATTACAATGTCCACCCATTGCTGCACCACCTCGGTATTATGGAGATCTATTCACTGGAATAAAGACATAATTCCATCCTTTTGTCACATCTCAGGGAGAGTTCTGTTGTGTTCGTTTGGAGACTTCAGGAGTGTCACCTCCCAGTTTGGTCTGGTGGCTTTGCAGAAAGCAAATTCTGCAAGGAAATTCTGCAGAAAGCCTGAATTCTGATGTCTGGGTTTCTTTTATTACAACTGGATGATCACAGAGGTTTTCTAACAAAACACTTATAGACACAAACTCATCTTTTTGGGGCAGAATTAGGCAAAACAATGATTTTCCTGCAGGTTCACATCGTGTGCTCTGAAAATGCAGTTATTTTGTGGGGTTTTGGTGCCAAACAAATCAAAGTTCAAGATTGTCCAAGTTTCCTTTTCCAAGATTTTTGCTTAGATCTGTTATTCAGGATTATCAATGTGATTTTTCACTCCTAGTGGTTACCTTGGCATATTGGTCAACTTATCACTGCAGTGAGAATGACAGTATGTTGGGAAGCTGAAGTATACCTTGAATTATGGTGTATATATATTCTAATTCATTATAATATATACATTGTATATTTTATAACATTATATATTAAATAATTATATATATAACATATAATATATATAATATATATTATATAACATGATATAATTATAGATAACATCTAATACCTTGAATTATCTATGGTATTTGAAAATATATCACTGCATCCAGATGCAGTTTGCAATATATTTTCTCAGCTGCAGGAACAATAACTCAGTTTTTTTGAAGTGATTCTACATGTACCTTTTCAGGGAGCAGAATTCCTTTTGGGATCATCTTTGGTGGGACTGATGTGAATGAAGACATCAAATGCAAAGAGAAACGTCAGGTGATGGGAGCAGTGCTGGAGGAAGCCAGGTAAGAGCATTTGTGGGAGATTTATACAGAAAACTGCATTTTTGTCGTGGCAGATCTTGTAGGAAATGTTCAATAAATGCTTGGGATCACTGGGAGATCACAGACAAAGGCTGGACTGCTTGAAATCCCTGGGATATTAGTATATTATTTTATGATTCAGTGCTGGAAGTGGAGCAGTTTCATCAGAAAATGCATTTTATTTGTTTTATGTTTCCTCAATATAAATTTCACCATATTTTCCCGTGGAAGAGTTGGCAGAAGTGGTGCTAAAACTTCATCTCTTGGGTTGTAAATTTTCCAAAAGACTCAAATCCCATTAAAAGCTAATGGAATCTTTGCTAACTAATCCTCTGCATTGTCTACTGAATCATAACTGTTGTCTGCAATAACAGAGCTGAACGTGTGATGAGGATATAAAATTCAGGGGCAGGTGAAAGAAATGAGAAGAATATTAAGTATATTAATATACCTAATATTATATCAGAATATGAAGAATATTAAGTATAAGCAAGACTACTTAACCTGGGATTTGGCAGCAAATTGCTCTGCAGAATTCTCTCTAAAAACAAGTTGGGATAGTGTGAAAAAATGTTGATTCACACTCTAAGACTGGAGCAGCTGTGATGTATTTGTAGTGTTGAAATGGTTGCAGTTTTATGCAATTAAGTTTCAATTTCCTAGCAGAATTATACTGGACTGTTTATATTTGCAGAGATTTAGGTAGAGGAATAAATATCTAAGTGTCTCTAAACAATATCCACAGAGTTCTTGTTTGTACAGAACTATTCTGGCCATGAAATTGCTCATATTTGGCATTTAAATAGTGAATCTTTATTAGAGGAGGTGGTTAATGGTGAATTAGTGGTAGAGGTATGATTATTGAAATAGCAAATATTTGTTAGTGATGGAGGTTAATATCCCATTAATTCTTTTTGTAGTAATGTCATTAATCTAAACAAGGTTGGACCTCATTTCCAATGCCCTGTGCCTGAATGGTGCTTGAAGCTGCTTTTTAAAAAACCTCTGGTTCTCAGTAAATTCTGGGTTAGTTACTTATGTTCAAATATAAAATATTTTCTATTGGAACTACTATATTTTATTGATTTAGTGCTACTTGTACATACAGCCCAAGGTGCTCTGCAGGTTGATTTGAGACAGATCACTCAACTACAAACAGATTTTGTTCTTTTTTTTTTTTTTTCTTTCCCTGCTAAGTGATCCTTTCTCCAGTCCATGAGCAAAGAAGCAGAGACTGAAAAAAGTCTTTAAGCAAATTCTCTCATTTTTTAGCTGAAATGACCAGGGAATGTTTTCAGGGTGGTTTAAAGTTCCAGTGACACATCAGTGCAGTCAGCAAATGTAGGGCAAGAACTGATCATCAACCAGAGGAAATTACTACAAACTAAACAGACTTCTGGGCAGTTTTCATTGTTTCAACATCCCCAGAAAAGAAGTTTTCTCCTGGTTGATCCAAAGGTTTGTTGATTCAGCAGTGTTTGATCATAGCCAGGGTGGGGGAGGAAAAATGTTAATTTTTGGGAGCAGACTGGGTTTGGGGTCAGGCAGAACTGCAGCAAGGTTCTCTCTCCCTATTTTCCCTCTGCTGATCTCACTCTGTTATTATTATTATATATATTGTGTTGTTATTAGCTCACTTAGCCCTGTGTGGCACAGATGTGCTGCTCTGGCTGTAATCCCCTGTAAAACCTGGGCAGTAAACAGATTTTAAAGACAACACTTAATCACACTCACTGAAAAATCCTTAGGGGATGTTCTTGCCTCTCAGTGGGACTGGGAGTTGAAAGCAACTTAAGGTCCCACTTGAAAAAAAGTTTATATTCTTGTTTACTTTGTTATCAGCTAATCAGCAGCTGCTCTTCAAACAGGTCTGAAGGAAACAAAAAGGTGTCTGATGTGTCAGAAATTTCAGCACTGTGCAAAATGAAAAAGGCATTAAAATAAAATCTTACAGTGTGTCCATTTGATGCAGTTGTGTGTTTAAAATATTTTCTGTCAAAAAACCAGCTAATAGAAAAACTGCGAGTGTTTTTTAGTGATAGTAAGTTGGGAAGCTGAAGTGTACCTTACTAGCTTGAATTATCTATGATATTTCAAACTGTGAACTGCATCAGGAGGCAGTGATATAATATTTTCTCTGCTACAGGGAAAATAACTCAGTTTTCTAGAAGTTATTCTGAATGTAGCTCTTCTCCAGCAGCATCACTGGTGTTATTCATTGCATAGTTATTAAAAGAAACATTGATTTTTATTTTTTTTTTCTTTATTGATTGCAGGCTCCTAAGCAGAAAGCATCATGAATTGTAGATTACTTGTCCAGTACAATATAGCACCACATCCCATAAAACAAACTATTGAACACTGTCTAGCCTTATGAGTGTTTCATTTTTAATCAAATTCCTCTAAATGGTGGTTGTTCTCCTCTAGGGTATTTTTTTTTTTTTTTCCTATTGAACAGTATTTTGTAGACTTAGAAGGAACATCTTTTTATGCTTGTTAATGTGATGGATTGAAAGTATAATTGCAGAGTCTGGGGAGGGAGCATGTGCAACTTGACAAAACAAGCATTTGCAAAGCTTTAATAACCTCAAACCTCAGGTTGGGGGTGGGAAATTCATTGTGGTGCCATAAAGCAGATACTGCAAAACAAAGCAGGGGAATGAGGTTTGTTTCAGCAAATAAAAATAGGAGTTGTAGTTCAGCATTTAGGGGAATTGTAATGAATTATTGGGATTTCATGTCTGAAATTATAACAGAGCATCTCCAGTGGAGAAGAGCTGTTCTGTTGTGGTTTATCTGTAACCTGTAAGGTGTTGGCTCAGGACAGAAACATTTCATAAATTACACGAAAAAGAAATACTGAATTAGCTGTTCAATGTGCAATGACCTCTCTTTTATGTTCAATAGCTCTACAAGTAATGAAAAAAACTTAAAAGTTGCAATGAAACCATAAAGTGCAGCATGTTGGGATTTGTTCTGAACAGGGATTCTTTATTAACTCTGTGTAAAAATAACTCACATTTTTAGTATTACACCAAGATCCCAGTTAGAATAACTTGTTTATCAATTGTATTTAGAAATCAGCCTTCTGTTGGCTGTAATGAGACTGAAAAACGAGGAGTTTTCCCATCAGTGCTGCTTTTAGGTGTTCTCTGAAATCCCTTCTCAGTGGCAGCAGCTGCACCCATTTCTCAAAACCACCCAAGTTTGTCACTCACTGACAGCTCTGAGTGCTCAGAAGTGAGGTGAGAACACGGGGAAGGTTAAAATCCCTTCGTTTGAATTAAACTCAGCTGCACACAGTGGATATTGTCAAACACAGTCTGGGATGAGGTGCAGCTCAGCTCCTCCTCACTTTGGGTTGGGTTGTGAAGTTCCTGCAGGAAATGCCAACTTGGCAGCAGTGTGAATTAACCTGGATAAACTGAAAAAAGAGCAATGTGCTCCATCTGGGATCATTTTTATAAGCCCCTGATCTTAGTTCTTAAAAAGATTTTTTTCTGAAGTACTTTTTTTTTTGTGTTTAAACACTTTAAGCAGATGATCCCAACTATTTTTGTCCATTTAACCAGGTTTGCAGTGGCTTTCACCGTGGAAATGAAGGAGCTGGCAGCAGCAGAGTGGGTATGTTGATGTGGTAATGCTTCGAGTATTAGCAACTGTGCATCCTCCTAAAATATTGTCTGAATAATTCCAGGGAATTATTTAGCAATTTGTTTATTCCTGCAATAATCTTCGTTGTTCTCTAGTCCTGTTTTTCCTTTCAGAGAAAGCATTTCATGTTCATGCACTCAAACAGGTCAGATAATGTGGCCTTTAAAAGCTGTTTAGAATTAGAAGAGTTTAGAACACCTAAATTTAATTATTAAATTTAATTTATTGAATTTAATATAAACACCTAGAATTAGAAGAGTTTAGGTTGTGTGTTTCTGTAACATTCCAAACCAATCATTGCTGCTGTTACTGAGTCTCTCCTGATGCCAGATTGGGTGGTTTAGCATCATTTACTAAACTTTACGTTGACAAAATTCCTCCAGACAGCATTAGTTATAATAAAGAATTTTGAAGTATAATTTGAAAATACTTGTTTTTGTCAACCCTGGAAATAGAATGAACTTCCTCAGGTGAAGTGCAGAGGTAAATTAAATTTGCTGTGCTGAAATACAGAGAAGTGCCAAGAGCCCAGATCCAGTGAGGAGAACAGGAACCATTTGTCTGGGATAAAAAGGCTATTTTTATCAATATTTTTCTGCAATAAGGTGTTGGCTCCACTCATCTCACTCTGGAAAACATCAGCTGAGGCTGAACAATAAATGCAAGAAGTTGGAACTAAATGCTTGGTATCTCTTCAGCTCTAATTTCCATCATAATATAATCATTAATGCACTCTTGCCTAGAAAATAACCATTGAGAGTGGAGCTGGCACAACACAGCAGCAGAATGTGCAAAACCTTAGTCCAGAATTAATTGATTTTTAAAATCTATTTGCACTAAAAGGATACATGAGCAGACATAGGGTTTGGTGGTTTATTTTACAGATGTAAGTTGGTTTTAATAGTTACTAAATGAACTTGTCAATGGGTAAATGGCAAAGGGCAAAGCTGCTGCCATAGATCTGAGCAAGAAAAGGGCAAAATTAGAGTGTAAGGAGAAGAAACAGACTTGAACCTTGAAATCATTCCAAAACCAGCACCTCCAATGTCTTTCAGTACCAGAATTTGATTTTACCTAACCACTTGTGTGCTCTGGGCTGTGAGATGAAGTTTTGGGGTTCTGTGGCACTCAGGGAATTGGAGACAAACCTGTCCAGAGCTGAACTGAAATCCCACCTGCTGACCTTTGAGTTGTGCTGCATCTCCATGGCAAAGCTGAGAGCAAATCCCACAGATGAGCTTTCAAGCAGTGAAGAACATGAACTCATCCTTCCCTACCCAGCTCGGGGATATTAATGATTTTTACCTCTTAACTCACACCTGTGAACTGCCTTATCCCTCTAATGTGGGATTTAAGTTAAGACAGTCAGTTAAAAATTTAAATTACAGTCATGTAAGCAATCTCACTGGACTCCAAGGCTGTCTCTTCCTACAATTCTTTTTCTATTACATTGGATAAATTACCCTTAATTATGAAATAGGCAATCCAGCCCTTGTAATAATCTGTATTCCAAGGAAGTTTAAAATGCCATAAAAGATCTTGGTGCTTATGGTCACTATTTTATTTCAGCAGCATAAAACTGATGCAAGGAGAATTACCTAAGCCAGTTTTATTAGCATTCAATTTCATTTTCCATTCTCCTCAAGCCCATTTCAAGTGAAGAACATAAGAGCAAATGGATCTATAAAGTGGGAATTCATCTCTCTGCCCTGAGCCACAGCACTGCTGCTGTTTTCCCCGTGATCATCCAAACCCTGCCAGGATGGTATTTACTCACCTGAGCCATTCGAGGTCCTGCAGGGCATGAAAAGAGATGTTTAACTGAAATTTGTTTGGGAATTTGGTGTTTTTAGGGAGCAAAAGGCTGGCTGAGTGAGCAGAGCTGGGCAGTGCCAGCTGGGAGGGTTTTGCTGCTCCTCTTGCTTTTCCCACCTTCTGGTTTTCTGGTTTTTTTGGTTTTTGTTTTGCTCAATCTCAGCTCTCCCACCTGCACTGCAAGGTGGAATTCTGAGGTTGCCCTCCAGCTTGCAGTGCTGTCCCCATTGTTTCCTAGGGTTTTTTCACGATTGGAAGGTGCAAAATAATTCAAAATGTTACTTAGCCATAGGGAAGAGAAGGTCCAGTGTTAAGTAATAAAATAATATAATGATGTATTAAATTATTTTTATTATTTTTAAATCCATTGAATACAAAAGCTCCTCTAGGTTCTGAGGGATAAATTCCACAGAATATTCCACTGTAGCACAGAGCTGTTTTTCCCCCACTTCAAGGATTTGCTGAATTTTCAGGTCATTTCTGTGCCACAGTTCTCTGTGATTCTCACCAACCACCTCCTTCCATCTGTGAGCTCCTTGTGGATGACTTTGGAATGACCTCTTTGCTTCCCATTGCTTTCTGCAGTTCATTTTTGGGAAATGACCTCTTTGCTTCCCATTGCTTTCTGCAGTTCATTTTTTGGAAATGACCTCTTTGCTTCCCATTGCTTTCTGCAGTTCATTTTGAGTTAACTGCACTGCCTGGGCAGAGCACTGAGGGGAAACCACACAGGAGCACCAGGGAAAACCAAAATCTGTAATTTAAAACAAAAAAAAAAAAAATCACTTCTGTGGCTTCCTGTTTTCTGACTTGGTTGCTTAGAAGTTTGTTTCTGAATTAATTCTCTTTTCATTAAAGAAATTCTCTTTTCATTCCACAAATTCACAGTTGGAGTTACAGAAAGATATTGAAATAGGAAATTGCTTCTTTAATCACCTAAATTAAATAACTAGCAGAGTAGCACTTCAGGAGTGATTTTGGAAGTGGAGTAATTACCTCTTTTACTGCAGCTATTTGAAAAGAATTTATTTTGCAGTTTTGATTTGTGAATGTTCTGCAGTAACTACCAGTTGCCAGTTTTCCTCTATAGGCAAATCCCTAAATTTGACAGCAGTTATTGAAACTGATACATTTCTACATTTTATTGTGGAGAAATGTAAACTGGATTTTCAAAACCAGGCTTTCAAGACCAACAGTGTTTTTGGGAATTAGAACTGATTTTCAGCTAGTTAGTTGCAAATGGTTTTATTCCAGGAAAATAGGATAATGATTGTAAGAAAGGATAGAAACTAAAAAAACATATATTTGTACTAACTTGGTAATTGTGTTAATTGCAAAATTGATTCATTGATACTGTAAATGGTCCCAGGAGATGTAAACTGCATTGCTAACTGTTGGCTTTTGCTGTTACTTAATGGATCTTTGAATTAGATTGTTTTTGATTTTTAATAGTCAAAAGAAAATCACACCAACGTGTATTTTGTTCCTTTAGCTGGGATTTTTTGAGGATAAAACTGATATTTTATGTTGAGCTACAAAAGTAATTTTTCTTCTCTCTCCAGCCAGATTGCAGGAAGAAAATCTACGTCCAGAGTCAAGGTGAGAGCTCTGAAATCCTGCTGGAGAATTGCCTTGGTTTGATTTGGGTTTGGTGCCTTTGGGTTTGTTCCTCTGCTGCCTTTGCCCCAGAAATGTTCTGGAATGGGATGAGCTTTGAATCCTGCTCTGCAAAAATAAAAAATATCTAACAGCCATTAACTGAGGCACTATTTCAGTCTCTCAGCCAACATTTTCCACTCATTTGGGGCTTTTATAGAAGTTTTTCCAGCAGGAATCTGAAAGGTTAGGAAATGCTGAAAGCAACACTGAGATTTCGCCAAAGTCTGCAGAAGTTTTGATTATTTTAATTATTTATTTAATTTCTAAATTAAATTAAATTATTTAATTTTAACTTTTATTTTATAATAATTATTTTATAATAATAAATAATTTTATAATAAGTAATTTTATAATAATAATTCTGAAACTCCAAATTCCTTGAAATGCTTTCAGTTGAATTGCCAACCCAATGCCACCCAAAGGTGCCACCTCAGTGGTTTAGCTGGGATTACTTGAGCTCCAAATTATATTTATTTATTTAAAAAGAACTGTCTGTGGATTCCAAAGCTCATTCTGTTTTGTGTATTTCACTTTCAAAGGAAATAAGATTCTTTTCAGAACTCTGCTGTTGAAATAACTCACTGGGAAGTCTTTTTAGCCCATAGTTGGTTTGTATTTATGCCTCTTGTGAGGTGATAGTTAACAAAGAGATTAAATAAATTAATCAAATAGTTTCATTATTAAAAGAATTAATCTTTAACACGAGGCAAAACAAATACATTAATATTCAGGCTAGATTAATATTTAATTTGTCTATAAATTTAATTTACTTTTACATGGGTCTGAGCTGGCCTGGATCTGTTTTGGAATAAAGAAATAATATTATCTCATGTGGAGTTTTAAAAGGCCACATTTAGCATGGTTGTGTTGCTAAAGGACCTCAAACACCATTTAATTGTACAAAATTTCCCACTGAATCCCAACCTGCTGGCTGTGGATGAGAACAGCTGGAGATGGGAACAGCTGGATGGAATTCCATGTGCAGAATTGCTGACTTCAGCAGCCACAGCTCAGCCAGCCAGGGGACACTAAACACCAAATTCTCCTTTTTTTCAACACAGGAATTAAGACTTCACCCAGTGAAACCTTTGACTGGTACACATTTCTACAAAATGCAGGTAAAACTCATTTTATTTTTCCTGTGTTTACTGAATTTATTGCTAATAGGCATCAAGGATGAAGGAAACTTTGAATACAGAGTTTAAACCAAGTGTGTTAATTATATGGAAAAGGACAGAAATCAATCAGATCAGTCTGGTTGGTGAAGCACCCAGATTTCTCCAAATAATTTCTGCTCTGGCCGGGGCTGAACTGCACCAAAAATGGTCCCAGTGTGAGGTCAGTGTCCTTCAGCACCAACTCCTGAGACAGAATTCTTGTGGGACAGAAATTGGGGTTTCCTGAATCACTGAAGAACTACTGAGGAGGAGAAATCTCTGGTGATATTTTATTTTTGGGTTTGATGTAGAGCCTGGCAGGTAAGGCAGGTGACCCAATTCCCAGTCAGCTGATCTTGGCAATGCTTTAATCACTCCATCCCTCCCCAAAAGAATGATTTAGAGGTATTTCAGCCTGGTGAAAATGTTTCAGTATAATGTTCAGCAGGCTGATCTCTGCTGGTCCAGCTGTTTGCTGTGTTACCAATGGATCCTCCCCAGTCCATGGCATTATCCCTTCAGGAGCTGTGTGCCATCAGTCACAGCCAGGGGCAATTGGAAAGGGAGCTTTGGGAGGTGATTTTGCTCTCCCTAAATCCCAGCTCACCAGCACAGAGCCACTAAGATGGATAATTCTCTGAAGTGAAATGGTTTGTCACTTGCTAGCACAGCCTGAGTGTTGATTTGATCTCTTATCCAAGCATTGGATGATTAAATGAGCAGTCAGCAGCTTGAGGAGGGGGAAACTCCCCCTAAAGTGAATTTCTAATATATTACAGACTTTTCTTTTTTTGCCTAATGTGTGCTAATGCAAAAGTGCAAAATAATTCATAAAGTGCATGAAAAGCAAACTCAAATGTGACTCCATCATCTGCACCTTGTTAAATAATAACTTGAAAAGTGGCATCAGATAATTCAGTATTGTTTTTATCACTGTTTCATCTCATTTATCTGCTCAGCCTTGTGCCTGTGTCCATCTCTGGTGGCAGAGATGAACAATTTCCATTTATTTTGATGTTGCACAGGCAGTGAGGCTTTTTGGCTTTTTTACCTTGGTGCTTTCCAGGGACTAATTAGGAGTTCCCACTGAATTGCTGTTCTGGCCATTTGCAGTTTGAAAGTGTTTAGAATTCTACTGAACTTGGAGCAGTCAGTAGGAAACTCTGCAAAGCAGGAGGCAGTTTTGCTCAGAAGGATGATTATGGTGGTTGGGTTTGCACAGTGAAGTGCACTTGAGAAAATGCAGTTTTTGTGCAGATCAAGCTGTCCAGTCTCGTTCAGCTCATGGCTTTTGGGATATTTTTTTTTTCAAGGCTTTTTCATGAAGTTCTAGTCCATGTCTGAAGGCATTTAATGATTTTTTTGGGGGGGAAATACTTCTCCAGATAACTCTTGCCTGTATCTCTAGCAGTGCCTTTGAATCTTTGACAAATTCAGGTTTCCAAGGGTAGAATGTAAAGAAACAGCAAATGCTCTCCAGTGCAGATTATAATTCATTTGAGGCATCATTGTCAAATCACTCTTTAAAATCAAACAGTCTCTTCAGAATACTCCCAGACTTTTTCCCTATAGAACAGACTTCTTATGAATATTCTTTGTACTGATTTTTTCTAGTTATAGGAAACATTTGCTTATAATAAATATGACACCAATACATAAACAGCCTCTTTAAATCAGTGTAATGCCTCAAAAAGAATTTAATGGTAGATTTCAGTGAGTGCCAGAATGCACCAAATGCATTTTTTTGGTGGGAGACTTGCAGCCCCCAAATGTGAATGGTAATAACCAAAACCCTAAGGACTCCCAGCTTTTTGTACACTGCATTTGACAGGTTGGCTGCTAATGTAAGTAGCAATTGCCTAATGTAAATTAATAATAATACAAAGAGCTGTGAAAGGTTTCTGTTGTTGTTATGATGGGTGCAGTGCAATCTCAGCACAAAAATAATTGGTGTTTTTTCACAGTCTCAGCAGCAGATTTGGGAGTTGCAGAGGTGATGGTGTCAGGGCTGGTTCTGTCTCCTGGCTGCACTATTCTCAGAGGTTGGCCAGTCAACATTTACTGGCTAAATCTACCCCAAAAAAAGGCTTTTAAAGTGAATTTGCATTCTGGTTAACAGTCAGCTTCACAGTTTGTCTGGTGTGGCTGAGAGGCTGTGAGCAGCAGCAGCCAAACCAAAGAGCTGAACCACGAGCAGATTTGAGCACAGACTTCACAAACACAACATTCCCAGCCTCTTCAGCAGCTCAGACTATTTAAGGCAGTTTTGCTGTGTCAGTCTGCAGATCAGAGCAGATGATCAACATGGTTTTATTTTCTGCCCTTACACTGCAGGGATCTATCTTGAGCATCCTCAGTTTGGGCAGCAGGTTGAGAAACTCCATCTCCAGACATCAGAGAGTCAATGAGAGTTCAGATTTTTGCTGCAAATTGAGTGAGAAAACGCCAGTTTAAGGAAATGAGGAAGCTGATTTTCTCCAGGCTGGGGCAGAGCTGCCTGAGGTCCCAGACAGGCTTGATGTCATCATTCCATGATGAAAAGCTGCTTTGATTTCCCTGCAATGAGGCTGAGGCTGTGAAATTCAGTCCCTAACAAACATCATGTGATTAGCAGATGTAGATAACTCACAAAGTCTGCCCTGATAAACTGAGAAATCTTCATTTAGCCAACAGACAGGACTTCAAACTGATTTTCTGGAGGAGGCACAGAGCCAGAGGGTCACAGGCTTGTTGCAGTCACAAATAAAAGATGCAATATGCTTTTGTAGTTTTGATTTTTCTACCCTCCTGTAATTTCTGCTTCACAGCATGGCTGTTTGCAGAGCCTGAGGAGTTTACATAACCTGTCCTGACACAGACAGGTTTTTACAGAGGATTTAGGTTTTCCTAAAGCTGTGCTGGAAAGAAAGACCCACAAAAGAAAAACTAAATAGTAAAATTTGTATATTTATGCAGCTGAGCATAGTAAAAATTACATTATAGCAGCAATAAACTGTGTTCCCAAACTGATCTGAAACCTTTATTTTTTAGCTTTTTTTGGGAGCTTTTTTGTTGTCTGATCTGTTAGAAATGAGAAGCAGGGGGGGAAAAAGGATTGATTGAGAATTTTGCAGTCTAATTTTTCTGGATTAGTATTCTGTCCCTGGAAGTTTACAGCTTCATTTAACTCCTCTTGTCTTTGCAAACATATCAGCAACGCCAGCAATTCTTCATTTGGGATGTGACTAGCAGGATAAACACTTTGGATTAAGTTATTTTCTCCACTTCCCCTTGATTTCTGAGATAAAAACCCAAACTCGAGGTGCCAAGAGACGACAAGAGCTAATGGATGGTATTTCTTCCAGTGTGCAGGGAGATAAACTTCAGAAAAACTGGGAGGTGAAAGATTGAGAGTATCAAAGATTCCTGCCAGGGTTGGACAAATTTAGCTGTGATTCAACCACAAGAAAATAAAATCACCATCTTAGAGACTGAAATCTCAGCAATAAACCTATGGATTTGCTGTTGTCAATACTTTCATGTGCTCAGGAGATGGAGAAATGAAATATTTTCAAGAGGAGTAAAGGAACTGCTAGGGTTCAAAGTGACCAGAAAAAGAAAAGAAAATAAGGTTATTTCCCTTCCACCCCCAATCTCATCATGGCTTAGATTTTGTCTCTGAACAAAACCAAAAATGGATAAATAATCCCAAATAACGTGGACTTGGTGTTGTTCTCTAAAGGTCTGTAGAACAGAGCAGTGAACCTGAAATCAGGGGTTGGAAAATTAATTTTTAAATCTTCTTCTTTACCTCTCAGCAAGCTAATGTTTGGCATTACTCAGTGGCTTCCAGGCCTGCAGCTTTCAGTAAGATTAAAGATTTGCAGTAATACATTTATTTTTATTGTGCATCTACAGCTGCTCCTTTTTTTTCCCTGATGCTACCTAGAGGGATGGAGTTAAACGAATCTAGAGTTTCCAAATCTCTTTAGATAACACTTGTACTTCTGCCTTTCTCAGAAAAACAGTGTCCTTACTGATGCCTCAGGAATTATTTAGGTTTTTGTGTTTGCTGTTTGATTTGGTGTTTTGATGTCCTAAATGCAGGTTTTTATAAAGGCCCAAGTGTGAAATATCCCAGTTTTTGTGTTTGCTGTCTGATTTGGTGTTTTGCTGTCCTAAATGCAGGTTTTTATAAAGGCCCAAGTGTGGAATATCCCAGTGTGGAATAATTCTGTTCTCTCCAGTAACAAGCAGCAGGACAAGAGGAAATTGCCTCAAGTTGTGGATATTAGGAAAAATTTCTTCACCAAAAGGGTTTGGTTTGAAATCCCTGCAGGATGTAGGAGATGTGTGGATGTGGCACTTGGGGACAGTGGTGGCACTTGGGGACAGTGGTGGCCTTGGCAGTGCTGGGTTGTGGTTGGATTTGGTGACTTTAGAGGGTTTTTCCAGCCTGAATGATTCCATGATTCTGTGTTTCTGTGAAAACAGAAATTCTGTGTAAAACAGCTGATGTCAAAGCAGTTGCGTCATGAAAATTCCCTCCTGATTTCCACTTTTTCTATTCCCCATCCTCCCATTCTCTCACACCTGCAGAGCTCAGAGCAGTTCACCCAAAGCTGAACTCAGTGCCATTCCTCCCTGTGCAGCAGCTGTTAAATCCCCTTGCAGGTGATTGGAGAGGTCAGGATGGGAAAATCAAGGTTTGATTCTCTCCAGGCCATGGTGTGACTCAGAACCAGCAGGAGAGAATGAATCCTGAGCATTAATCACATTTCTTCCCCCAGCCAGGGTATTTCATGCCAGGTGGTGATGCCATCAACAAACCCACTGGCACAGCAGTTGGTGTCCTTTTGGCCATGCAGTTCCACTGTGAAATCTCAATTTTTCAGCAAATCACCAGCCCTGATCCTGGCTGTGGCTGCTGTTCAGCTCCCCTGTGGCTCGTTTGTCACCATCCCTGCTCCTGGGGACACAGGGGGACAGCAGAGCACAGCAGTGACGTTCACAGCCCCATCCATCCCTCTCTTGCATCTCTGACTGACTTAAACCATTCTTTTTGATGCTGAAATATTAATTACAGTGGTAAAGCTTTTTGCATTTAGTGTAGAGAGATTCTTGAAGAATGGCTGGCAAACATGTACCATGCATTTTTTAATTTAATTTTTTTTATTGCTAAGCATTATATACAAATCTTTCCATTTTGTGTTTCTTTGTGAAGCAAACAGGAGGATACATGAGGGAAGAGATAACAAAGCACAGCATGCTGTTGGAAATCTTTGCTTTTGTATCACTAACAGAAATGGGGAGAAGGAAACTCCAACATTTTTTTGTTATTTGGGTGTTTGCCTGTCATTCAAACAAGACAGGGAGAGCATGAAAAGAGAAAATCACTTGATTGTGCCACATGGATGTGTTTCCATTTCAGAATCACACGAGGCTGTGGTATCTTATTACATCTGCAAAAGGCAGAATGATAGAAAATTCCCATACTGAAAGTCTTGTTTAAGCTGAAGGAAAAAGCAAAATTATCCTTTTTCAAAGGGCAGTTTCCAGCCAGCTGATGGCTGCAGCTGGTAAAGGCAGCCTTTGCTTTTATCTCTTCATATGATCTCAGCATTCCTGGGGGGTCAGAGAATGCTGGAATTACTGCTTTCATGGCCAAATGGCAGTTTTTTGGTTGGGTTTCCCCAGTGAGGTTTGGGGAAGCAACAGGTGGGGAAGGAGTGCTGCAGGGAGCTCAGGTGAGAACTGAAGCTTTTCCAGGAGGTGGAAAAGTTCCCCAAGTGCTGCTGGATTTGAGCTCAGGGAGGCAGGGGATGAGTGAACTCCCAGCTCTATAAACAGTGGCACTGATCTTACAGGAATGATTTCTGTGCCTCTGAGTGGGGAAATCTGCCTGTGGACATGGATTGGGTGAGGAGTGAGATCTGCAGCAGGCAATGCAATCAAACTGCAAAACTGCAGCAGATTCTCACTTTGTCCCATCGAATGGCAGAGGCAAATCCTGTCTGACTACCCCTTTACGACAATTTTTAGCAAGGCCATGAGGATCCAGGCTGTATCCAGTGTCCCCAGAGCTGCTATTTCAGAGAAAACTCCATAAAACCCCCGATGGACAAGCAGGGCTTTGTGAATTATTGGCAGGAGAGGAGAGTCTGCTGTGAGAGCTGGGAATGTCTTCTCAAAATTAGAAAGGTCAATGGAGTGAGCTATTTTCATTAATAGTATTTTAGGTAATTTCACTAGTGAAACAATTGGACTGTAATTGATGAGATTCTTGGGGGAAATTCTTTGAATGGCTCAGGAAGTGAATGGAAAGCTCTGAATACCTGTGGGAGCAGTTTTCTCTTTTTTTGGTTCAGGTTTTCAGAGAGGGAGCAGAATGGCAGTCAGGACTGCACAGAGCTGCTCTGTTAGGGCTTTAAACCCAAATCTAATAAAATTAAAAGTCTGAAAGCTGTAAGATGGAAACAAAAAGATGGTAAGTCATAAAAAAAGCAGTTATTTCCAGAGTTCAATCATTCTGTAGTCTCCATGTGAGAACAACAAAACCTGATTTCTCACTCCTGTGCAACTGAGCTCCCAGCACTAACTCTGTGTTATTTCTAAATAGCCACAGCTCACCATCAATAAGTGAGAGTCCATCATTTCAAATGGTATTTGTGCCTTATGGATAGCTACAGTGCAGGGTGGATTTTGGTAACACTACTCAGTAGTTTGTTTTGTGAGTTTGTCATAAATTGAAAGCACTGCTGCACGTCTGAGAGCAAACACTATTAATGGCCCATTGCACCACAGAATGGCTTTTCCAATCCCAGTGTTGGAGTATTATAAACCACAAATTATTTCTAGGCCCAATAACCAGTAAAATGTTATTTACTGTGTTTGCTGCAGCCACTGCTGACAACTCAGGTTGTTCTGAGTGAAACACTCAGTAATGAACCCTGTGACAGGGAGAATTTAAATGGTCCTGAACTGGGTTTGAGTTTTGAATGCAGTGGATTTCTGACCATGCAAACCTTGGGGAACTCCAAAGGGCCCTGCAGAGCTGCTGGTGTTGGGTAATCCCTGTCACCCGTCCCTGTCACCCATCCCTGTCACCCACCCCTGTCACCCATCCCTGCTTCACAAGTGTCTGAGCTGAGGGAGAGCAAACTGATTTTTTCACTGCAGCATATCAAATCTGAACGTTTCAAGCCCTCTAGTGTTTATTAAATTAAGTTGTTGTTTGTGTTCATTCAGCAATTTTTGAATTTTTTAAATGTAAACACATTTTACCAAAGTTCATCACATGGTGTGACTCTTGCCCAGAATGTTCTGAATTAATTATTGTGCCACAGACCCAATGGAAACTGCAGTTATCCTGCATCAGATCTTTCTCTAATAAAGCCTCACACAGTTATTTTTATGAGTTGTTGCTATGTATCCACAAGAGATTTTCAATGCTAAAAGCAAGAAACAGAGGGAATAATGATAATATTTTATAATCAGTGCTTTTACTGTTTCCCCTCTGTATGTGTTCATTCACGGAACAGTTTGGAGTGTTCAGCCCTTTGATCTGCATGAAGGAATGATTTTTATTGTTTGTTCCAGACATTCCCACAGACACAGACAGGTTCCATCTCTTCCTCTTGGTCTGTGGGCTGCGCAGAGTCAAGGACCCTCTGTATCTGGTGGAAGTTTTCTCAGGTAAGAAGTGACTCTGAATATTCCTGTTTTGTCACTCGATGTCACATGCTTTCAATGTTTCTCAGTGTGCCATGAGCTGGTTTGTTCACTGCAGAGAAGTCACCATCTCTTTCCATTTGCAAAAAGAACTCTGCTGTACCAGTGTGTCGCTGTTGAGCCGCTAGCAGAGAGAAGAATCCAGTTCTCAGTGGCAAGAAGGAAAAGGCCTTTTCCTTCTTGTTTTGATTTCATCATATATATAGAGTTTTCAAAGGTCACCCAGATTGGTCAGTCAAAAACCTCCCTCTAGGCCTGATTGGCCAGGTCTGCACCGTCCAGATCTTGGGACAATGTTTTTAATAACATCCAAACTCTATCTTTATTTATAAAACACAAAAGGATTTCTCATGGGAAAGACCTGCGCTAGCCACACCAGTGCTGTGCTCAGCATGATCTCTGTGCCACATCTGCCATCCTGCTGGGAACAACAGAGCATTCCAATAGAGCAAGGGCTGGGAAACTGCTTTGTGTTCCATGCAGTATTGATGGGAGACAAAAGCAAAGATCACCTACTCCCAAATCACTTTGTTCCCTTGCTGTCCCGTGGCTGTTGGGTTGATTTGCATGTGTGCTAATTACAATGCCACTGAAGTTGCAAAGCAATTTTGCCACCCATTGTTCTGGCTCAGTGCTCCAACCAGGCTGAAGTTTCCTCAAAAGGGAATATTTTGCCAGGTTGTGTTTGTGTCTGTGGAAGGTTTGAGTATTTCGAGCTGGAAATTCAGCCTGCACTGAAAAAAAAAAATCTATATATAATATAGATATATTTTATCTGTATATATATAGATATAAATATAGATATAATAGTTTATATATATATAAAATATAATGTATTATATATAAAATATAGATAAATTATATATTTTTTATATATTATATCTCTATGATATATATTTTAATATATATTTATATATAATATAACATATATGGATATATATCTATAGTATGTAATATATATAATATATATAAATATATACATTTATTTATGTATTATAATATATAAAATATATAAATATATATTTATTATATCTATATATTATGTATATTTTTTATATAACATATCTATATAATGTTACATAGATAATATATATTTTATAACCCTTTAAACCTTGTGATGCTGAGTAACAAATCCATTTTGTAGTGCGCTACATTGTTCTATTCTGCTATCCAAAGAGCAGCAGATTTCTCCTGTGCATTTAACTGAGTAATCATTGTAATGGTTGCAGTTACTTCCACATGTTCTTTTACACAGGAAAATATTCAAGCAATTCTGGCTTAGTGGCCACAGTCAGTGCTTTATAGAGAGCATTGTTCTCTGGAGTGATTCAAAATTAATGTCTGAGCTCAGTTAAATAACCCTTGAGTCATGAGAGATTGCGTGAAGCAGGAAAGGCTAAATGCTAACTTTCAGAAATGCTAATATTTGAGTTCTGAGCAGTAATGGGAGGGCTGAGCATGGAGTCTGTGTGCATTCAGTCTTTTAAGCAGAAATACAATATTTGTCTAATTCTTCTTTAATCATGGAGCTACTTATGATTAAAAAAAAAATAATTTGGAATAATAAAAAAGTCATTTCTCTTCTGTTTCAGATTGGCACAGAAAGGATCCCAGCGTCCATCTGGGCATTATTGGACCTGCAGTAAGTTGCTGTTATAATTTTTATTTCTAAATAATTCCATTTACCTGCATCTGAGACACCACAGCTCCATTGCAAAGTGAACCTCAGGCAATGAAATCAAATTCAGAAAATCAAAGCAGAGCATTTCTGTTCAGGAGATCAGAAGGGGCAAACCTAGAAGTCAGAGTTGCAAAGTTCAGAGCTGTGCTGTGGGTAAAGAGCTCTTTACTCCTGCCCTGCAGAGGGGAAAAGCTCTGAGGGTTTGCTGAGAGCAGCCCAGCTCCATCCCTTACAGTTTAATTGGATTACAGAAAAAAGTTCTGAAGATAAAAACCATCAAAATATTTGGATTCCACCACTGGCTCCTGTTGTTCCACCTGTGGGATTTTAGACAACCACAAACTGCTGAAAATGTGTGCTTTTGCAAATAAAATATTAGAAATGCCCATTTCAATAGGAATAGCTTATAAATGCAGTGTTTTGAAAGGCAGCAGTTGCCATCTAGAAGAATTATTTTTTTTGTTTTGCTGCTGAGGATTTTGGCTGCTCTGAAGGTGCTCAGATGCTCCTTATCCCTGTTCTCACATCTCTGCTCCCCTGGAGGATTGGGTTTTGTTCTGTTCCACCTGGGCTTTGCTGGCTCTGCTGGGAATCTCAGCTCATCCCAAAAACAGCTGCCAGCAGTGAAAATGCTGCTCAGGTCTGTCTGACACCCAGCAGGAGGACAAAGCTGCAGCTGACAAACCTGGGAGAAACTGAGTTATTTATGTCCCCATCTCACAATAATCTTAAATTTGGTACCTCTGATTCTTCTCCTTCTCTGTGTTGCCTTCATAACGTTATGCTGAAGGTTCAAAACTAATTGCAGTTAAAACCAAACTGCTTTTGAGAAGGAAAACAAAGTTCTCCTTGTAGATGCAAAGCAGCAGAAGGCTGGGAGAGGCAGCCTGGAGCTTTGGTTTGGGCAGTGGAAAAGGTCTGAGGAGCTTTGGTTTGGTTTGGGCAGTGGAAAAGGTCTCAGGACCTTTGGTTTGAGCTGTGAAGGTCTGAGCAGCTTTGGTTTCACCTGTGAAGGTCTGAGGAGCTTTGGTTTGAGCTGTGAAGGTCTGAGCAGCTTTGGTTTGAGCTGTGAAGGTCTGAGGAGCTTTGGTTTGAGCTATGAAGGTCTGAGCAGCTTTGGTTTCAGCTGTGAAGGTCTGAGGAGCTTTGGTGGAGCTTTGGTTTGGGCAGTGAAGGTCTGAGCAGCTTTGGTTTGAGCTGTGAAGGTTTGAGGAGCTTTGGTTTGAGCTGTGAAGGTTTGAGCACTGAAGGTCTGAGCAGCTTTGGTTTGAGCAGTGGAGAAGGTCTGAGCAGCTTTGGTTTGAGCACTGAAGGTCTGAGCAGCTTTGGTTTGAGCACTGAAGGTCTGAGCAGCTTTGGTTTGAGCACTGAAGGTCTGAGCAGCTTTGGTTTCAGCAGAGAAGGTCTGAGCAGCTTTGGTTTGGTTTGAGCTGTGAAGGTCTGAGCAGCTTTGGTTTGAGCAGCTTTGGTTTGAGCACTGAAGGTCTGAGCAGGCAGCAGTCCTGTGCAGCAAACTCTCCCTGCTGCTCAAAGGGCACTAAAAGCTTTGCTGGTTCATCCATTTGATGTTTTCTCTCTCTGTCAGTCTCAGCTCTGATTCATCTCCACTGAGCCTGAGAACTTGCAGGCAATTTGCTTCGTAAAAAACCAAACAGACTCTCAATAGGCAAATAAGAACAATTTTTCTATTTCCTCGTTTGGTTTTGTTCTCTGCAAATTTTAGGATTTTCTTGTTCAAGCTGTTTTTATTTTACCTGTTTTTTTTTTCCCCCACTAATACACAAGGTGATTTGGAAATGAACTGGTGTGGAAGGCAAATGTAGAGCAGGTGAAATGAAGCTTTAGAACCAAAGGATGCACTTGCTGCCTCCAGTGAGGATTTTGAACATTTTAAGTCGTCTTTTTAAATTTGCTTCACTTTTTTTTTCATAAGCTAATGTCTTTACAGACCAGAAATAACCCTGAGGCAGTGCATAGGCTGAACCTCCTTAAAACATTTTAAAGCATATTTCTCTCCCAGAACTAAAATATTGCCAAAGGAAAAAAAAAAAATCTCAACTCTATTGCTATTTAGCTGTACTTTTCTTATTCATGTTGCTTCTCAAACCAACAAAAATCTTAAGAAAATCAGTGCCACCATCTCTGAAGCATGTAATTTTTATTGTGAATATTAAAAGCCCATACAGTAAGATTATATTAATTAAGAATAAAAAGAACAAAGGCCCACAGTCTATTTTCTGCTTTGCTTCCATCAGATGATATATTTGCTGCCATAAGATTATATATTATTCCCTGAATTTCCTCTGCCTGATTGTCTCAAATGGTGCAATCGAGGTAATGTTGCAGGATTGAGGTCTGAGTTATGTAAAATTTTCACCATTTTTCTCCACTTCCACTTTGCCTTTTGTTCATTTCTATAGTGAAATTTGGAACAACAGGTAATTTTCAGCAGCTCCATGTATTCCAAGAATAGGAGCTTATGAAACTTTAAGAAAAGTTAAGGCCACAAAAGTTGGAATTTCTGTTTCAAGTGCTCAGCTGGTAACTTTTCAGGGCTCATTTTGTGGTTTTTAACCATTTTGTAGACAGTACAGAACATTTCTCCATCAGATAAAAACTGCATTGTGGGGTCACCTGGGGTGAAGGGGATTTCCTTACAGTGGTGATGCCAAAACCTCAGAAACATGAGAAATTGAGCAATTTCTCCTTGTCCAAATTGAATATCTTTGCAGATTCCTCAAGCTCTTCACTGTCAGTATATTCTGATATTGTGCCAGAATTTTAGATCTACTCAGACCTGTTTTCCTCTACAAACTCTAAAGTCCCAGCACTATAAAGAAGACATCCCTGGACCATTATTTCAGTCTGAATTAATATTTATAGGGCAGGATTTTAATACGGTGTGTTTACAGAAGATTTGCCAGGTTTTGATCATGGTAAGCTCTGTGCTGAACAGATCTCTTCATCTCTGTGCAGCATTGATCAGTGATTCTGCACTGTCACACAGCTCAGGTGTTCTTTTCTTGTCACCACAGTCAAATTTCCTCCGTGGCACACCTGGGCTGTGAGGTGGGAGCCACACCCTTTTCCTCCAGTCATTTCCTTTTTTCTGATAGAACTCTTCATCCAACTCTGATCTCTGCTAAACTGATAAATGTTCATCAATTATCAACTGATAGAACTGTTCATCCACCTCGAGCTGCTTTGCTCTGATCTCTGCTAAACTGACATCCTTATCAATTATCAATTTATCACAGGCTGGCTGATGCTGTAACAGTGCCAGGAGCTGTCAGTGATAATGAGCAGATCTGCCTGCAGTGCTGAGCAGCAACAGCAGGAAATGTGGTGTCAAACTACCTGTGGAAGAATTGGGTTGTGGAGATATTTTGGGTGGGAACACCATTGTTTTCAGTGGTTTTTTTGGGTGCCTATGCCCAGTTCCTCAATATCATTCCCAGCTGCTCATCCTCCAGGTCTCATCCCAGGGCATTGCTCCCCTGCCAGCTCCTGAATCAGCTCAGGATTTGGAATTTAGGGTGTCACTGCTCTCAGCCATTGCTGTGCTCACTCTGCACGCAATATTTAACTGAATTCTCCTGTCCAGCCCTGCATTCTTGGAATATTTACTAGCAGAAGAATCCAGCTTGTTCTGTCTGTGAGGCAGATGGTGACTGCTTGGCTGCCACTGAAGGAGATGGGATAGAACATCTTAAAAATTTACAATATTTAGGAATTAACATCTTACAAATTTCATGAGTCACAGGCTGTGGTTTTTCTGATCCTTCCAGACCTTGTCCCACTGCTCATTAAATCACTTGCAAGAACTCTGTTGATTTCAGAGGAAGCAGAGGGTTGTTGTGCCTCATGAGGAACTCAGCATCAAAATAGGACTTGGGGGAAAAAGCTGAACATATATTTATATAGAAATAGCAGTTGGGAAGTTCAGTGTGAAATATCAAAAATACATTTTTAAGCAGTTAAGCAAGGCTTTTATTTTTTGTATTCAGTAGGAATTCACTCCTTAGTGCAAGAGTGATTTGCTTGAATCTTTTCATTTCTGAAACCCATTTTTCATGAAATAATTCATCTTGTGTTCAAAGCATGCAATCATAAAATAAATTCTACTGTTTTCAAAGTGAAGCTGTAGCTCTGAAGTGATGCCATGACCTCTGTGCTTGCTCCTTTCTAGGTTGATCCAGTGTTCACAAATGAAGTTAAGGAGAAAGTGAAAAGGTAAGAATTTGGTGTTAAACCTTCTGTCTGCTAAATGAAGCACTTTGTTAAATCAAATATATACACAGGGATGTCCATGCAGAGCTCTGTGTGACTGACAAATCTGTCAGTATTATTTGCTATGGAACACCTCAGACTAGGTGTTCAAAACATTGTCAGTTTTAGAATAAAATAACTGTTACATGCCAAATATTCCTAACAGGTTTATCAGCCTCAGACTAGATGTTCTAAACAATCTCAGTTTTAGAATAACCAACTGTTCATGCCAAATAATCCCAACAGATTTGTCAGCCTCAGACTAGGTGTTCTAAACATTGTCAGTTTTAGAATAAAACAACTGTTCATGCCAAATAATCCCAACAGGTTTATCAGCGTCAGACTAGATGTTCTAAACATTTTCAGCTTTGGAATAACCAACTGTTCATGCCAAATAATCCTAACAGATTTGTTAGCCTCAGACTAGATGTTCTAAATATTTTCAGTTTTGGAATAACCAACTGCTCATGCCAAATAATCCTAACAGGTTTGTCAGCCTCAGACTAGGTGTTCTAAACATTGTCAGTTTTAGAATAAAACAACTGTTCATGCCAAATAATCCCAACAGGTTTATCAGCGTCAGACTAGATGTTCTAAACATTTTCATTTTAGAATAACCAACTGTTACATGGCAAATAATCCTAACAGGTTTGTCAGCCTCACACCAGGTGTTCAAAACATTTTCAGCTTTGGAATAACCAGCATGTTTGTGTTTTGTGCTCGATCACATCTGATTTACTCTGATCTACATTTATTAACCACAGAATCATAGAATGCTTTGGGTTTGCTGCAGGATCATCCAGTTCCAACCTCTCCCAGTGCCTCAGCACCCTCCCAGGGAGGAATTGTGTCATTTCTTTCATGATTTCTTGTCGCTGTTGAGCTGCTAGCAGAGAAGAAATCCTGGATTCTCAGTGTGGCATGAAAAGAGAGATTTATTATTTGATTCCAACTTCTATAGATCTTTCAGAGGTCACCCAGATTGGTCAGTCGGAAACCTCCCCCTAGGCCTGACTGGCCAGGCCTGAACTGCCCAAATCTCGAGACACTGTTTTTAATAACATCCAAACTTTATCTTTGTTTATAAAACACAGGAGAAAGTTCTCATGGCAAAGACCTAACCACAGTTTCTGCCATTCTGAGGTGTCCTCTCTCCCCTGGTGTGTTTGTCCCCAGGGCCCCTGGGGTGCACGTGCTGCAGGAGCTGCCCCAGGCCGAGCTGCACGCCGCTGTCAGGAGGTGCTTTGCTGTGGTGAACAGCTCCAGCTCCGAGGGCATGTCTGCTGCCATCCTGGAGGTAATTCCACCTTCTCTTCAGCTTCTTCAGTGAGTCTGAAATCGCCTTTTGTCACTGGAAATGTGTGTCGACATTTTATTTCAAAGCTAGAGAAGACAAAACTAAAATATTCCTTTTTGCAAGTGTTGGTGATTAAGTTTTTCTTCCCTCAAACTGACAGTTTTTCATGCTTTGTCTGTTTGCTTTTAAAGGACAGAATGTAATTTTATCAATCCTGTAAAATTAACAATACAGACCTGAGATGTAGAAATCATTCTGATTTACTGGGGTTGTCACTGGGCTTGATTCAACACCCACTTCCTCAGAATGTTGCTAGGATGGACTTTCATTTATTTTTACATCCTTTCAAAAAGCAATCTAAGAGCTGCTTTTGGTTATTTAATTCTGAAGTGATTAATGAATGAATGACACGCTCAGTTAATTCTTTTGCCATCAGTATTGAAAATTAATAACCAGTTTTATTTCATACCTGTCAAAGTAGGGCACTGCTTAGTAGGAAATGCTTTCTCAGAAAAAAAAAATAAAAATCTTCTGGTCCTGGGCTGGAGGTAACAGCCTTGAGTTTGGAAATGCAGCTTTGTCTTCAGAGTTTAACATTTCACAAGGTCATGAATCTGTAAAGAGTATTTTAGAATGAGATGAATCTATAATAGATCAACGAGATAAATATATAATCACATCTATTTCAACCTGCCTTAAGGTCTGAAAGAGCCAGAAACCAGAACTAATTACTTTGTCAGCTGCTCCTGATATCACAGAGATTTTGCCATAACTGATCTGTTTTCTGTTTGGCATTTGAAGAAGAGAAAACAAACATTATAGCAAACATTAAAAATGCATCTCTTCCTCTGAGAGCTCAGCACTTCTGCACGTTTTTGGGCACGTGGTGCTGGAAAAGGCAGTGCTGGCAAAGTTTGTTTTTATTATTTGTTCCCTGAATTCCTGCTAAGAAAAAGGGTTTGACTCCAATTTCATTGGAGCATTTTTGCAACAGTTGGAATATTCTTGAGAGCACAGAAAAAAATCATTAGATTGTTATGCTTTTCCCAAAAATAGGCCAATTAAAAACAAAAAAAACCCCAAAATATTGTAGCGAAGGAAGTTGGATAGACTATATTGAGCTGTAAGGCAAAATCCAATCTTGGACAACATGGTAGTTTGGAATAAAAGCCACAGCAAATTATAAAAATAAAAAAAGGAAAGATGAAGGGAAGTTGTAAAGCAGTAAAACTGAAGAGCCAACAAAAGGATGCAAAGGCTAGAAGGAGGAAAACGAGGGACAGTGCAGAAGACAAAGCAGTAAATAAATTCTGTATTTTCTCTCTAAGCCTGGCAGTTCTGGGTAGAGAGGCTCATTGGCTGAGATGCTCCCAACAGCTTCAATTTCCACTAAAACACATTTGCAGTCAAAATAATGGAACAAAACAGATGGCCAATGGACTAAAATGTTGTTCTGTGCCATTATTCCATCAACCCAGGTCGGTAAATTATACATCTTTTCAACAATGCAAATGATTCTTTTCACTGCTTAAAAATAGACTAAGTATCTAAATTAAGCTGGGAGGCACTTTGTGCAGTAATTATTTACAGCCCAGTCTGTTTGTTTGAGGCCAGGGGTGTAAAGGCAGCTCTGCATCTCAACTATTTGTCCATCTGCTCTGTCTTTCAGAGCTCTAATTCAGTGTACCTGTGAGTTTTGGGACCTGAGGAATTTCTGGTGTAGCAGTTCCTGCCCCCCAAGGCTGTGGGACACAACAAATGTCTCTCCCTTTACAGTTTGGAAATTATAGAAAATTAAATATAAACTCAGTGCTCATTTCAATCCATCATCAGCTCTGTGGCTTTCAGAAGCAGAAGGGAATGGATAGATGTTGAAGCACAGAAAAAAATCATTAGATTGTTATGCTTTTCCCAAATATAGACCAATTTAAAAAAAAAAAACCACCAAAAAACCCCCAGAATATTGTAGCAAAGAAAGTTGGACAGACTTATTGAGCTGTAAGGCAAAATCCAATCTTGGACAACATGTGAAGCACAGGCCTGGGAGTTTGGAATAAAAACCATGGTTTAGAAATAAATAAAAGCCACAGTTTAGAACTGTGCCATGGCCACTGGCCAGGGATCCTTCTTGGAGGAAACAGCTATCCAGTGATCTTCTGCATTCATTGCTTCTGATCATGTATTCAAAGTTACCAGAATAACAAAACCACAAAGAAATATTGCAAAGAAATTCCATCCAGGAGATCATGCTAGATATGGAATTTTTCAGTTAAAAAACTGGAGAGGTGGGAAAGGAGTTTGGTGTGTTGTTTCTACTTTTCATATTAAAATTGTTGTTGTTAGCACCTCAAAATCCATGAACCCTAGAAACTGTTGTTGGGTTTTGTTGGGTTTTTTTTTTGGTTGGTTTTTTTTGGGTTTTTTTTAATTTTTTTTTTTTATTCCTCCAGGCAATGGATTTAGCTATTCCAGTGCTGGCAAGGAACATCCCTGGCAATGCAGCAATAATAAAGCACAAGGAAACAGGACTGCTCTTTTCAAATCCCCAGGTAAGAACAGCACACATGTTAACCTCTGCCCTTCCAGAGCTTTTAGGATCATTTTCTGTGACAGCTTTCAGTCTGGGTGAACACTTGGCTTTTCCTCTCAGCAGTTCTGCTCACATTCTCCTGTTGTGTTTGCAGTTCAGGGAGCTCAGACTAGATGTCAGCCTTGCAGAATGTTTGTCTCTGCTGCTCTCAGCCACTTGTTGCACTGAGGGGTGAAAATTCCACAGCTAAACCCTGCAGAGATGCTCTGGGTTTGTCACATTTCCCTCCAAAGAATAACTGAAACAGGAACTTGAATTAGACAAGCTGTAGCTCACTGTAAAAACTGAGCCTCGAGTTTCATTTGACACATTTTCTGTAATTTCTAGCAGTCAGTGTTAATGGGAAGTATTTTTAGATGGAAGATATTGCTCAGTCAGAGAAATTAATGACTCAAATGAAGTCAAGTGTGTTAGGATGAAGTCTCAGTGAAGTTCAGTAAGAATAGGGAGAGAGGGAACACTACTCATATTTAAATGCTGGAAATTCTCATTTCAGCATATTTTCCTGCATTAGGGCTTTGCTGGTACATATTCATGCATGCTGGGGAAGGTGACTCTCAGAAAAAGATTCCCTCAGTGGTTTATCCAACTCAGGATTTAAAAAAAACATACCAGAATAGTCCATTTGATAATTTTGCAAAGTAGAAAACCTATTTATTTACTTTGTGGTGTGTGGGATTAATGCATCCTATTGTGTTTCTGGAAGGTGAATCCTCTTGGTTGGTTTTGGAAGGTTTTTTGATAGGAAAACTCATGCAATTGAGGTATGGCTTTGTTTGTTTGTTTGTTTGTGGAATATTCAATTTTTCCAGTGGTTTCTAGAAAAAAAAATTTTTTTTTTTATAACTTCTGTACATGAGAAAAGCCCATTGACTTCCATCTGCTCCTTCAGCACTTGCAGGACATCCAATCCTGCTGAACCCAAGGATTCAGCAGGGCTGAGAGCTCTCTGCCATTAATGCTGCAATGTTCTGTTGTTTCCCTCAGCATCCTGCCTGCTTTTGGCTTGGAAATCAAATCCATTATTCATACCAGAGCCAATTAGCTTCATCCCCCATCCTTGTAAGGAGCCTTTTCTGTGATCTCCAAGCATCCTGAATTCCGTGTGTTTATTTGGGATTGGAGAGCAGTTCAAATGTGCTACTCGTTTTTTACCTGGGAAGTTTGAATCACAGCAGTGACTCAGTGCCAGCAGTGACTCAGTGAAAATATTCAAATGTTCAAATGTACAAATGTGCAAATGTACAAATGTTCAAATGCAAAATGTGCAAATGCACAAATGTTCAAATGCAAAATGTACAAATGCAAAATGTGCAAATGTGCAAATGGCTGAGGACAGCAGGACTGCTTTAATGTCAGAACTGCAGTCACAGGCTGTAAATATGTGTAAACCACTGTAATTTTAGTTTCTATGAACTCCTTCAGCCCGTGCTGTGCCAAAGAGCAGAACCCCCATTCTGTCAGCTCTCTTTTTGCTGTAATTCTGTCTCATTTGCTGTTTTTCTTGCATTACCATGAGAGCTTTCAGGTGATCTCTGCTGGAATCAGCAGTGCCTGTGCAGAGCCCTGAGCAGGACAGCAACATCTCCTGTTCCTCTGCAAAACTGCAGTTGTAACTCACTTACTGAAAGCCCTTTTGTCATTGCATTGCTGCCACATGATGGAGAAACTATCCAGGTGTGCAGATGGGTCAGGAAAACCCTTTTTCCCAGGATAATGTCCTAATCCCACTGCAGAGCTGTTGGAAAACTTCCTTCTTGCAGGTCTGAGCTCCCAATGCCAAACATCAGCACTCCTGGCTTTAAAGCTAAATAACCATTTCCCTTGGTCCTTAGCTCCCCAAACCATATCAAATAGAGTTTTTAAGCCTCTGTCAGAGGTTGAGAGCTACATTAGATCAAAGACATGCAATTAAATTAGAAAACTTCCAGTTTTAATTGTTGGGAGAAGGATTGTTTAATTGTTGACACTGCCCATGGCACTTTGAACACTGCCTTGGAAGATTCAGTCTGACTGATGGGGATAAGAAAACATGTTCTGGTAAGGAATTTTTGGTGTTGTTTAAAATTCTGATTACTTTGAGATCTTAAATTTCTTTTCAGATGCATTCAGTTAGTGAGGAAAATGCCTTTAATCATGCAGAAAGATCAGCACTGGATGCAGGTGTTTGGGAAAAGCTGGATTTGGCTCCAGAAATCTGAACCACCAAAGATTAGAAAAGGAGTTTCCTTTGCTGGGTTGGGTGTGAAGATGCAGGATGGATCTTAGCTCAGGAGCAGAAGGCATTGTTTGTATTCAGTTATTTCTGTTTCTATTCAGTTATTTCTGCTCTGAGGAGGGAAAGCTTTGCAGTACAAATACTTTAGATATGAGCAGCTATGCCTGCTAGCCTTGAAAGCCAAACTAGAGGGATATTAACTGCCCATTGTGCAGTGAGAGTTGTGTTAAATTGTGAGTGCTGTTGGCTTTCTTCTCCCATCCTTGCTGGAAAGAGAGTTTTGTGTCTCACAGGGAAGTAGGAAATGTTGTGTCTAATTGTAGTCATCTTTAACTATTTCTATTGGGCTGCAAATAGCAAAAGCCCTGCCAGTCAGTGGAGCCAAATTCAGATGGAAATGGTTAATCTGCAAGTGAAGGTTTTGTTCTTGACACTCCATCATTTGTGCACATGGCTTTTAAATCATGGTTTGATCCTGCTGCTGCTTGAATTTGCAAGTTTATGGAATATTTGACACTGAGTTAATGGGACCTGAAATAAAAAAAATTAAAGAAATAAAGGTAAGAGATAAGAATAAGGCAATAAATAATACAAAACTGTGCTAAAAGGGAGGGCACAAAGAGTTATTCAGCATGCTGGGTTATGTGTTTAATGGCTGGAAAAGCTCATGGAAGGAGTTAAATGAAGAGAAGGAGGTAAACAATGCTTTGGGGAGCAGAGAGGGATCCTGCTGGGCTCCAGCTGCCCCAGGAGCTCTGCCCCTGCTCTGGCTTTACACCTGGGCTTGTTCTCTGCTATTTAACAATCCCCTTCTGCCTGCTGGAGCTCTGAAATGGTTTCATTGCAGCCTTACTTTCGTGATATAAATAATATATTAACCATGCATGTTATGTTCATTATGTGTGAGCTGTGGCACCAGTGCAGCTCTCGTGGTAATTGAAGAATTATTCATTCTTTTTTACTCAGAGCTCTCATTTTCCAGCTTTATTTTATCTCCTGGATACCTGTGTTGCTGTGTCTCTGCAAAATATTACACAGGATTTATCTGAGGTACTATCTAGAGGAGTTGACATTTTCTCTGAGGATGATTGGTCAATTTAGCAGGAGAAAACTGGATTCTGGATGTTGCTGTTGGGAAAAGCCTGTGTTTGTGGCAGAGTGCTTCCCATGAAAAGGGCAGATGGAAAAGTGGATGTAGAGGAGATTATTTTCTCCCATTTTTCTGGGTTGTGACTAAGTGCTGAGGCTCAGCTTTTACCCTGTGGTTTGCTGCCACCTGTATTTTAATTATCCCCATTTCTGTGTGGGAATGAAGGTTTATTACAAATATGGATTTCCCCAAGCAGTTAGCTAGCAAGCACATCACCTGCTGAAGTTCAAACCCTCAGGTTTGAGAATTGAGAAGCAATTTGTGAAGTTTATACCTTTTTCACCAAAACCGAAGCTTAATTCCCATCTAGAATAAAAACATAAATATAAATAAATATTTGTGCAAATACCACTTGCACAAATACAGCATAACAGCTACTGGAGATCTGTTACCTCCCTGAAATTAGTTTCTATATCACAGAAAAATCAAAATGAAATGCTGGATTTTCTCAAAGAGCTCAGAGTGTCTGCTTGCTGGGAGTTCAGGCAAAACCACAACTGAAATGCAAGTCACTTGCAGTTAGGAGAGACACCTGAAAAATGGAGTTATTGCTAGCTAAAGCTGAGCATCCAGAGCTGCAGACAAGCTGAGGCAGCTGCTCCAAGGGTCAGGGCAAAACCCAGATAAGTCACAGTGAATCTTCCCATTGGCTTCCAGTTGGACTGCAAGTGACTTCTTGGTGATCACATCTGATTAGCAGAACAAGTAGGGATGAAGCTGAGAAGTCCTTATTTCCATCTCCTGGTGTTTTTCCATTTGCTTTTTCTCTCTCTGTCTTCCTGCATTTTCTCAAATTTTACGCTTTTGGACTCAGTTTGGCTTTTTTTTTCCTGAAATTACCCTCAGCCCTGAGTATTGTACCTGTGAATAAGGAGCTCATTTCTTCTGTCATTTCCACGTTCCCAACTTTTTGTCCTCTATATCCACATTTTAAAAGAATGCTAATAGGACTACCTGTCACGAAATCTTACATTGCTGCTTCTGTTCTCAGGTAATTTCCATAAATTATTTTTAAACATTACATAAAATCCTCCACAGGAGCATAAATTACAGTTGGGATGGAGTTGGGTGTGAACAGTATTTATTACTGTGATTATCCAGGCAGTTGGATGAAGGCAGAATGGGTCATGTAGGACTTTCCCACCTTGTTCTGTGAGCCACAGGGGACAGAGAGGAGTTGGAGCCAAGGCTGGCAGACACAGCCTGGGGCTGTGATGTCCCTGAGCTGCTTGGGGACATCCCAGAGGTGTCACCAAAACCCTGCTGGCAGCACTGAGCTCCCCCAGAAGGGATGCAAACTCAGTGCCATCAGCAGCCGTGGCTGGTGGCAGGCTGGACTCACAGCCTGGGGCTCTCTGGCTCTCCTAAAGCCACAGCAAAAATGACAATTTAGTGACTGGATTTAGGGTGAGAGGTTATTGTTCACATGCAGGTGTGAAAACCTTATTCCACCAGCTGGTGCCAAACCCTGGAGCAGCACTGATCTGTCTCTGGCTGTTTAAATCCCTGCAGTGCTGCAGACACTGCTGGTTTGCCCTGGCAGGCAGGCAGAGCAGTGATTATCCATGTCCAGCGTGGTTTCCCCTGTCCCAGCTTCCCAGGGTCACATCCCAGGATGGATTCATGGCCACCTCTGCCACTGCAGCAGCACAATCCATCTGTGCTAACCAGAGATTTCATATCCCTGCAGCTATTTACACACCTTGTGAACTTAGATTTTCAAGTGTTGTTTCTAGCTAACCTGATGTTGCTATGAACTCTGGTTTTATCTGTGATATTTCCTTTCACAGCTGACAGGCTCTGTCAGTAATGGATCTCCTTCTGCCACCCTTCTTGTCCCCCATGTCCCCAAGCTCTGATCCTCACCCCCAACTGTGCAGTAACACATTCTCTTGATTTTCCACTGACACCAGAGCTGCTGCTTCTCTGAGCTGCAGCAAGGCACTGTTCTGGGATCACAGAGCTGAGCAGTTTGTAATCAAGCTGAGGCACTGGAAGTTGTCTCTTGATAGGAATTAGAGCAGCTGCTCAGAATAGATTAGTTCAGACATCAAATCTCCTTGCTCTTGTTTGAAGTTTGCAATTTCTCTTGCCTAGAAGTAAACGAGAGTGGCAGAGGAGCAGGCAGAGGGAGAGTTGGAATTTTTGAGGTTCTGGGTTTTTTCCCAGTAAAGTTAAAGGAAATAAATGGTTTTTTTATGTGTGTCTGGCCAGGTGAAGCCTCTCCAGAAGAGCTTCCTGCTGCTCTTATCTTGACACTGGGACTGTGTTTATGTTGTTAATGTTTTTAGTTTTACCACAGAATTAGCTGAAGATGTGGCAGTAGCAATGAGATAAAAGTTGAGCTGAGATCAAACATCTGATGCCAGTTGTCCTCCATGCAGATCAGGCAATTCATTTCTGACCAGCTGGGTTTCCAGCAATTGGCTAGGCAGACAGGTGGTGTGGTGTTAAATTTGTCACTCATTTGTCTTATCACTCTTGGAATTTGATTTGATTTTTAATGTCTTAGTTGGTGGGCTGTGTAAAATAATAAAAATATTATTTATTGGCCATTGTTTATAAATGAACTATGATACTTGATCTTGAAAAATGACTTGGGACAGCTTCATATCACTGAACAGGTATCAACTATTTCAGAATCATTAGGACTTTTTCAAGGAATTTTTAATTGATTATTTTCTTTATATTTTTTAGGAGTTCGTTGCGCTCTCCAAGACTCTAATGAATGACCCCATCATGGAAAAAGAAATTATAACAAAAGCCAAAGACTATGTGAAGAACCATCACTCGTGGGAAGGTGAAAGGAAAACCTACCAGAACCTTGTGCTGAGGCTGCAGTGAACTGTCAGACTCCAGCAGTCAGTGCAGAGAACTTTAATGATGGAAATGTAGTTAGGTTTGGGTTTCTCTTGGGTTCTTTTCACAGAAACACTCAGCTGTGCATTGGCACTCTGTCCAGACATTCCAAGATCACAACTCCTGCTGCTTCCAACCCTCCTGGGCTGTACCTCAGTGGAGTTCAGCAGTTTGTGGGATCAGCAGGAGAAAGGAACTCCTGCAGCAATGCAGGATTATTGCTGCAGGACCTCAGAGCATTCCCCATTCCCAGAGCTGAATTCCCAAATTCTGGCTGTGCTGCAGCTCAGCCCACCTGCAGCAGAGCTTTCCTGCCTCTCCCAGCCACCTGAACACCTTGAAACACACCCCCAGGTGCTCAGGGAGCCCAGGTGACACAAACACAGCACTGACTGGTGACCAGGACAGATTTCCAGCCCAGAGCACAGCCAGCAGGGATATGGGATGGTTGGGACAGGAGGAGCACAGGGTGGGTTTTGTTTCTGCCCTTCAGAGCTGCTGTGCTACACTAACTACCTCTCAGTTTGCCACTTCCTTTGGGATTTACTTATTTATTAAAGATTTCTGACACCTATAAAAGGGATGGGGGAGGGAAGGTATTTTCAATTTCCTGTGTGTTTTGGTTCTGGTTTTGTTCTTTTTTGTGGCTTTTCAGGCTGCTTTGCAATATCATGCAGACAATCCTAAAGTCAGACTGAGCTCTGCTTGAAGTCCTTAATCATCATCCCTGGGATTGTGGACAGAGCTTTGGGGCTAACTGCTCAGCTAAGGACTTGGAAATAGAGGAAAAAAAAAATAAAAATCACATTTCTATTTGCTATTAGGAAATAGTTTGCTTTGTGTGGTTTTGCTCTGCCCCAAGGAGAGGCAGGGAAATGTTTTGTGTTGACTTCAGTGTCAGAATTTCCTTTGTAATGGTGAACTTCACTGTGCATTTGAAGCTTTTCTCTTCAGTTTTGATGTTCTGCAAGAGTCTGGAACAGTAAACAAGAAAGCTGTTTGAATGTTGGGAATTGATTTCTCCCAAATTTCCCTGTTTGGTTTGTGCTGGGGCTGCTCAGCCCAAAATCCCCAGGGGCAAAACCAGCTGGATTTGATTTAAAATCCAAGAATTGTAGTGGTTTTGGTTTTTTTTTTTTGGTTTTTTTTTTGGTTGAATGGTTTTTTGGTGTTTTTTTTTCTTTTTTTTTGATTTGTGAGGTGAAAATATTTATTCTAAACTACTTAATGAACGGGTTAGGGGGCTAAATAATTAGATTATTGTGCAAACCACACCCTGAGGGAGCAACTCCTGGATTTTCAGCATAAGCTGTGTGGCTGGGAACCTTTATAAGCAAGAAATAAAATTTGAAAAAGACCTTTTTTAACAAACTGAGCTAACTTCAGGCAGTCCTGTTCCTCTTCCACCTTATTTCTGACATCCTTAGCCATCCTCCCCTTCTATACTATTGGTTACCTTCTGAGAAAATCAGGTTTTTAGAAGCAAATAAACAACTAAATAATGTGGAATAAAAGCTAAAGCACTGAGCTGATGGGAAGTGATTATTAATAGTAATGACTAGAAAGATTTTTCTGCAGCCTGAGATGTTTATTATTACCAAACTTCACCTAGAAATACATTGATTTGGAATTTGGGTTCTTTCCCAGCAAAATAAAAATCTGTTCAAGTGAGAAATTTCTGCTCCACGCTGGGAATGGAGTGAACATCTGATTTTTCATTGGTATTTGATGTAGAAATGCCAAAGCTGCAGCTGCAAGCAGCATGGGTATTTGTGTGTGAGGAGCAGGCAGGAGCACTGAGAGCTGCTGCAGGGAGGGAGAAGGGAAAGAAAGCGAAAAGGGAAAAGAAAGGGGAAATAAATGGGAAATAAGGGGGAAATGGAAATATAAAGGGAAAATAAAGGGAAAAAAAATAAAATAAAGGGAAAAAAAATAATAAAGGGAAAAAATAAAGTAATAAAGGGGAAAAAAAGGGAAAAAAATAATAAAGGGAAAAAAATAAATGGAAAAAAAATAAAGGGGAAAAAATAAAGGGAAAAAAAATTAAAAAATAAAGGGAAAAAATAAAGGGGAAAAAAATAAAGGGAAAAAAATAAAATAAAGGAAAAAAATAATAAAGGGAAAAAAATAAAGGGAAAAAAAAATAAAGGGAAAAAATAAAGGGAAAAAATAAATAAAGGGGAAAAATAAATAAAGGGAAAAAAAATAAAGGAAAAAAAATAATAAAAGGAAAAAAAATAAAGGGAAAAAAAATAAAGGGAAAAAATAATAAAGGGAAAAAATAATAAAGGGAAAAAAATAAAGGGAAAAAATAAAATAAAGGGAAAAAAATAAAGGGAAAAAAATAATAAAGGGAAAAAAATAAAATAATAAAGGGAAAAATAATAAAGGGGAAAAAATAATAAAGGGAAAAAAATAATAAAGGGAAAAAAAAATAAAGGGAAAAAAAATAAAATAAAGGGAAAAAATAAAATAAAGGGAAAAAATTAAAAAATAAAGGGGAAAAAAATAAAGGGAAAAAAAATAAAGGGAAAAAAATAAAATAAAGGGAAAAAATTAAAATAATAAAGGGAAAAAATTAAAAAATAAAGGGAAAAAATAAAGGGGAAAAAAAAAGGGGAAATAAATAAAGGGAAAAAATAAATAAAGGGAAAAAAAATAAAATAATAAAGGGAAAAAAATAAATAAAGGGAAAAAAATAAAGGGAAAAAATAAAGGGAAAAAAATAAAGGGAAAAAAAATAATAAAGGGAAAAAAATAATAAAGGGAAAAAAATTAAAAAATAAAGGGAAAAAATAAAGGGAAAAAAATAAAGGAAAAAAATAAATAAAGGGAAAAAAATAAAGGGAATAAATAAAGGAAATAAATAAAGGGAAAAAATAAAAAGGGAAAAAAAATAAAGGGAAAAAAAATAAAGGGAAAAAAAAATAAAGGAAAAAATAAATAAAGGGAATAAATAAAGGGAAATAAATAAAGGGAAAAAAATAAAATAAAGGGAAAAAATAAAAAGGGAAAAAAATAAAGGGAAAAAATAATAAAGGAAAAAATAAAAAAAAAGGGAAAAAAATAAATAAAGGGAAAAAAATAAATAAAGGGAAAAAAATAGAGGGAAAAAAATAAAGGGAAAAATAAAGGGAAAAAATAAAATAAAGGGAAAAAATAAAATAAAGGGAAAAAATAAAAAGGGAAAAAATAATAAAGGGAAAAAAAAATAATACAGGGAAAAAAAATAAAATAATAAAGGGAAAAAAAAAATAAAGGGAAAAAAATAATAAAGGGAAAAAATAATGAGAAAAAATAAAGGGAAAAAAAATAAAATAAAGGGAAAAATTAAAATAATAAAGGGAAAAAAATAAAGGGAAAAAAATTTAAAAATAAAGGGAAAAAAATTAAAAAATAAAGGGAAAAAATAAGGAAAAAATAAAATAATAAAGGGAAAAAAATAATAAAGAAAAAAATAAAGGAAAAAAATAATAAAGGGAAAAAAATTTAAAAATAAAGAGAAAAAATAAAGGGAAAAAAAATAAAGGGAAAAAAATAAATAAAGGGAAAAAAATAAATAAAGGGAAAAAATTAAAATAATAAAGGGAAAAAAATAAAATAAAGGGAAAAAATAAAAAGGGAAAAAAAAATAAAGGGAAAAAAATAAAGGGAAAAAAATAAAATAAAGGGAAAAAATTAAAATAATAAAGGGAAAAAAATTAAAAAATAAAGGGAAAAAAAATAAAGGGAAAAAAATAAAGGGGAAAAAAAATAAAGGGAAAAAAAATAAAGGGAAATAAATAAAGGGAAAAATAAATAAAGGGAAAAATAAAGGGAAAAAAATAAATAAAGGAAAAAAAATAAAGGGGAAAAAATAAAGGGAAAAAAATAATAAAGGGAAAAAAATTAAAAAATAAAGGGAAAAAATAAAGGGAAAAAAATAAAGGGAAAAAAATAAATAAAGGGAAAAAATAAAATAATAAAAGGAAAAAAATAAAATAATAAAGGGGAAAAAAAATAAAGGGAAAAAATAAAGGGAAAAAAAAGGGGAAATAAATAGTAAAGGGAAAAAATAAATAAAGGGAAAAAAATAAAGGGAGAAAAAAACCGGAAAAAATAAATAAAGGGAAATAAATAAAATAAAGGGAAAAATAAAAAGGGAAAAAATAAATAAAGGGAAAAAAA